>NC_068363.1:3214348-3814348 GCF_020536995.1 Dreissena polymorpha | reverse complement strand
GGTCAACCTTTAACATATTCAAATCGATTGCATTAGATCTCTCAATTTGTTTTAACATAACTGTACTAAAGCACGTTCAAGTTAATTTCGCAGATCAATAGTCAAATGTATTATATAGTATCCACTATATGAACAAATACCTATTATGATACCTTCATCTGTCCCTTTCGTTCTTTGAGCAATTATAACCGACTGTATTGTGTTCCAGAAAACTCCTAGTCGACCAACAGCACATTCCGTTACATCAGACACTCTCACGCTTGCATGGACAACGCCAACGCAATTTGAGGAGGGGAATTATTTTCAGATCGGATACAAAGAGTCGGAATCAAATTGGAAGATATATTCCGGCGAGTTCACAGAATGTACCCAGGTTCTGACAAATATCAAGTGTAACACAGAGTACATATTTCGGGTTCGAGCTGTTTACAGCAACGGAGAAGGACCATACAGTGAGGAGAGTGCAGTAGTTAAGACCCCAAATTCGGCTGCCTTCAGATTGTGTGAGGTATCTGTGCGTAGTGATGATGGAGTTACACCTCCCTTTCGGTACGCTTTACCAATGCGCGAAATCACAGAGGCGCGAACTGTTAAGGCTAAAACACGAAAGTTTGTTTTAGGTAAGATGTTCATGTATTTTCGATGATTAAATGTATACATTCACATGTATGGTTTGTAATTATGTTTATTTCATTTAAGAAATGACACCAAACTAGGTTTATTTAATTTAAGAAATGACACCAAACTAGCATAATATCTTTTAAAAGAATAAAGTCGGTTAAACAAACATTATGATGCTGCGTATTCAATATGTTATGGCGTGTGTTGTGTTTTTCGTCTTAGTCGTCTTTGTTGTATCAAGTTTCTCAGCACAAATAGTGTTCACAATCGTTTTATTAATTTGAATAAGTAATAAATCGTTATCATCCATTAACAATTGGAGTTTCATGTTTTTATATGAATTACAATTTTATGTCCGTGGATCTGCATAACATTTTAGATGAACAGTGAACGGTTTTGCCCATTATTTTAACACTTCATATTCAAGTCCACAGTAGCTACTTACTCAAATTTTAATTTGGTTAACACTTAAACGTTTTGCAAACTTTATTACAATATAATTTCTGTATTTTTATAGACAAGAAAAATGAGAGATACCAAAATATTAATGTGACATCTTTACGTTGTTTTTAAGGTTCGCCCAAAGACACTGATTGGAAGGAAAAGACCTTACTGATGATTGGAGAGACAGGGACAGGCAAGAGTACCCTGGTTGATGGAATGGCCAATTACATACTGGGGGTGACCTGGAACGATCCCTTTAGGTTTAGTATTGTTAATCTAGAAGACGAAGAAAAGAAAAAGATTGGAAATCAGGTAAATATGATTAACTTTTTTATGTTTATTATATTATAGACGTGCTAGGAGGGAGTATTTTGTCATTATTAGGGAAATTCGACTTATCGGAAGTGAGTAAGAAAGAACACATTTTTAATTTTATTATTTAAACTTATAAAAGTACATACTAATTTGTGTTTTCTCTCAATCATTTATCTACCGCCTATACATACAAACAAAGACCGGGTGCACATATAAACAAAGAATAACTTACAAAATCGAACCTAATTCCGATAACAGCATTACTCATCATGTGCGTAACAAACTCGTCAATTTGTATAATGGTTGCAGGCGGTATCTCAAACAGAATGGATAACATGTTATACCATCTACCCGCACGAAGGAAGCAGAATTTCATATACAATCAACATTATCGACACCCCGGGCTTTGGTGATACAAGCGGGCTTGATCGGGACAGGAAATCGTTGAATAAATCAGAGAATTGTTTTCCGCAAAACCCCCAAAGGGCGTGCTATCTATTGACGCAGTTTGCTTTCTTATCAAAGCGCCGGATGCGCGATTAACGCCCGTACAAAGTTACATCTTCCAGTCAATCATGTCACTATTTGGAAAAGACATTGAAGACAACATATGCTCACTTACAACATTTGCCGACGGTATGAACCCCCCTGTTCTTGCAGCAATTAACGAGTCAGGATTGCCGTTTGGTGAGCGTTTCACGTTCAACAATTCTGGTCTTTTTGCAAGAAACACGGGTCTTTCTCAGAGCTGTTTAACACCTATGTTTTGGGATATGGGTCTTGTAAGTTTCAGAAATTTCTTCAATCACATGGATTCACTGGAGACAAAGAGCTTGCAACTGACCAGTGATGTTTTATATGAGCGAAGCCGCTTGGAAGCAACAATAAGGAATCTACAGCCAATGCTTGACGTTGGACTGAATAAAATCAGCGAATTAAAATCTGAGATAAACATTTTTTAAGAAAACAACTCTATTATCGCCGATAATAAAGACTTTACGTATGTTGTTCCGACAACTAAACACATAAAAATCGATCTACCAAGTGGGCTACATGTTACGAATTGCACATATTGCAATTTCACTTGTCATGAAAACTGCGGCATTGCGAACGACGCTGAAAAGATCGGGTGTTGGGCAATGACTGATGGATTTTGTAGAATTTGTCCGGAAAGATGTTTCTGGAATCAACATGCAAACACGCCGTACATTTTCGATTACATCACTGTTGATGAAACGAAAACATACGCAGAAATGAAAAAGAAATATGAAGAGGCATCGGGAAAGCTTCTAACCCAGGAACAAGTGTTGGACAAAATGAGAGAGGAGCTTGACGAAATCGACGATATGATTCAAACGATGATGCTTGTTGTCCGTGATTGCAATATCCGTCTAGGAAAAATTGCCCTGCGACCAAATCCATTGTCCATGACTCAACACATCGATTTAATGATTGAAAGTGAAACGATGGAGAAGAAAGATGGCTGGTATGAGAGGGTTCAGACGCTGTACCGTTTCCGTAAGCGAGCACAGGTCGTGAATGACGCTGAAAGTTTTTTCAAGGAAGCAATAAATCTTGGAGTAACTGGGAACAGGCGTGAAGACAAAGAAACCATATTTCAAAGGTTTCGTGACAAGTTTGAAGGGAAAAGACACACGGATGGACAGCCAACATCAAATAGTAGTGAAACGTCTACTGTTGAAGAGCCGAATGCATGCAATGAGCAGCAACAAACTGATGACAGTGACATCACAAAATGATATGTTACCAACAGTAATTATAAAGATCAATAATATAATAGCGACGAATAATGCCCATGACGGTTTATCATATTTCAAAAAACAATGAGTTTAGGTCATCATGTCTATCTTGCAATTGTTGTCAATGTTTGAATAGAGTCTGACAGTTGGCTGTGATCAGAATGTGTTCATTTTTGGAATACCGGCTTTAATATTTCTCAAAATTTTCTAATCTGATAATGCCTATTGAAGTTTCTCTATTGAAATCTTATCGACTTCTTCAAGTTTATGTATCACATTGATGTACACTTTGAAGATGTAATCAAAGTAATTATTCGTGAAGATTGAGAAGTTTTAAGATTTAAGTTCGTCTGTTGTGTCAACTCTAATTTTAATGAAAGAATGCATGGCCACATCATCTCTCAGTTTTTATTATAAGTTTTACTTACAGAGCGATATATTGAGCACAGACTTGTTAACACTGCATGTACTTTTAAACCTAACAACGCATTAAAAACATTAAAATTGTTCACAGATTTAAGAGTTATTTTTAAAAAGTTAATTGAAGGAATCACAGTGAACTAATATCTCATTGTACCAATTCAGACTTAACCTCACATTCCGATCACACTGGGTGTAAGCCTTGGTCGATTTAAAAGTATGAACGTTCCGAATGTCATTAGAAAATGGTTGATACATGATATCTGTCCTGAAATTATAGAGGTGTTATATATTACAAAAGCTGTACTGAACATTATTTGCGTATTGTAACATCATAATAACAAGAGCTGAATAATAAACCGAATTATGTTTGGAAGACACCTTTAAACTTAATTCATAGTCTTATAAATGTAAACGTCTACCAAATTATAACCAGTGATTGATGATATGGTTATATCAGCCCATCAATTAATTAGCAAACCTGCCAACAAATAGATAATGCCTAATTAAGTTGAACAATATTGTTACCGACTGATTGCTTGATAATTTTGAAATCAGTTTGAATTTAAATTCTCGTAATCTGGTGAATATTTGTCTGTTTTGTTATCGTTGAATTTATCTGTAACTACCAAATGAAATTATGTTAGCATGCAGTTCCTACAATTTGTATGGCTTAATTAACTTGTTAAAATATTAATCAAACATTTTTTTTTGTTCAATAGTATAATTACGTTCGTGATTAAGATGTTTGTTTTCATACTTTCTTTTTTCTTTTGGAATACACATGCATTGAATCAGAGTTTTATGCAAACATGTGTATTTAATCAGTCAAAAAGTGGCATAGTGCTTAAAGCTGAAAGCGTAAGAAACTTTTGTATGGGTTTATCATGCAAACTGCGATTATGTGATTTTATTTACTTATAGAAACTGCTTTGGACGAAGCGGAAGAAATAACATTAAACGATAATTTAACCCTTGACAGTGATATAAAACCCTAATAACAACTTGAAATAGCCATCTAGTGCATATTTTTTTTAATTTATGTATTTTGAGTTTATACTGAGTGGCACCAGTAGGGAACTTCAAGATCTCACCAAGAGACTTAAGAGTAAGAGCATATTGGATAGAGGTCAGCACGGAGAAGTCGAAGATCATGGTCAACAGCACGACCAACATCACTGCAGACATCACCATGAACGGCGAGAAGCTAGAAGATGTGATCAGCTTCTTCAAGTACATAGAAGCAACCCTGTCCAAGGATGGTAGCAGTACCGATGAGGTCCAAATAAGAATTGCTGCTGTCGCAGCAGCGATTGCCAGACTAAGAAGTATGTGGAAAAGCAGTTACATCAGCGTCCCCACCCAGTACAGACTATGCAAGTCCCTCGTAGTCTCCATCCTATTCTACGGCAGCGAAACATTGACGCTAAAAACGGATACAGAACGCAGGATACAGGCATTTTAGCTTTAAAATCTCCGAATACTGCTTCGCATCTCCTATACGGAGCACACGTCGTCAGGCACAACACTATGTGTAAGACTATTATCCAGGGCACAACAGAGGGAGGTCGACGTCGAGGCCGTCTGAAGAAAAGCTGGATAGACAATATAAAAGAGTGGACATTCCTTCCCATAGATGAATTACTCTCAGTAGCCGACAATAGACCTTACTGGAGGAGGATTTTTGTTTCGTCGTCCCTCATTTTTGTCCATCGGCTAAACCGGTCAAGGGATTGATGATGATGATGATGATGATGATGATGATGATGATGATGATGATGATGATGATGATGATGATGATAATGATGATGATGATTATGATTGTGGTGATGGTGGTGATGATGAGAATGCGTATGAGAATGATTGTGGTGGTGGTGGTGATGATGATAAGGATGATTATAATAATGAGGATAAGGATGATGATGTTGATGATGATGATGATCATGATGATGATGCGGAGGAGGAGAAGGATGATGATGAAGATGATGATGATGATGATGATGATGATGATTAAAGCTGTGTGAATGGGTCCTTAATATAAGCTTTCTAAAAAACACGCACACAACATATTTTGATTTTATGGAATCGAATATCGCGCGCTTTATGATAAATAATGTGTAGATCGGATGTTATTTTATTTATCAAAATACTTTTACACTGCACAACATTTGAAATACACTATTATATACACGGTTAGATTCTATATTCTAAAATAAATGCGCTGTTCGCGACATCTGAAAATACTATACATGGTATTTTATTATAAACTTTTGAAAATTTTCTGTTCAAATCTTGTTACACACTTTTTTATTGTGCAGCGTGGAACGTCAAGAAATATCGGCGATAGCGGTACATATTTAGGTAGTCAAATATTGATTTTCATTCCGGTTAAATGCAGTATGTACGTGTTCGCCTCTAAAAAATAGACCGATTTCTAAAAAGCTTTGTTAGTTTTCTAAAAGTCCACTTTGCATTTTCAAAAAACGTATATAAATCTACTGCATACCATTAATGCAATAACGTGTAAATAGCCGATAATATATATGCCTAAACATCAATTACAAGTTCACATTGTTTAGAATTAAATACGTAGTGCTCTTCTACTTAGACGCCGTCATAATTTAAAAGTAAACCGATGTTGAATGCGGAGGGACAAGGCTGACGTTATGTCTGGTAATAAGCTTATATAAATGAAGTGAAACTGCGGCTGCATCAGCAAGAAAGAAAACTAATTATAAACCTTTAATTATGGCAAGACATATAGCCAAATAGTGTGATACAATTAACGTGTACTGTGCACGAAACACACATACAAATTTAAAAAGCGAGATCACCGCCTTGATCGATGCAAATAATTGAGGTAAAAACGTCAAACTTGACACCGAGCAGCTCACTTCTCTAGCGCATTTACACAATTGACAGCACAAAACAAAGAAACTCTTACTAGTACCAACTGCATCTCGTTTATATATAAATATCTTTAGATAAATTTGATTGTGTAGTTAAATTTTCAGATCATCACCAAGCAATTTCTGAATGAAGTCGCAATAATGGTTGTAAAAGGCTTAATTACATAGTTTTATTCGTGTTCAGAAATTTCTCATGCAATGTCTTGTAAATATCAACTGGTAAATAATCTTGTAAATCCTCTGCACATTTGACTCAGTGGTGGAGAAATAATAATCTAACTACAACAAACGTTTTAACACTGAACATAATCATTTAATCATGTTTGAGGCATAAATATGTCTATCTTTTGAAATGTAAAGAAACTACATAATGCTATTAATGAATGATGTTCTCATTGAAAGTATTGATTGATCAATATCGTCGCAAACATTAAACAAATACTCGATAGTATTCAGCTACTCATGTTGAACGCTTTATTAGAAATTGATAAAAGAATACCTAAATACATCCCCATACATTCAATACTAATACATGCAAGCATATCGGATTTTGCCAACTGCTATTGATACGACAATTCGTGCTGTGAGTGGTCATAAAGGATTGAATGTGTTGAAATGTATTTTGAATTTAAATAAAGGAGAAGGTTTTGTTTGGTTTCTATGCAAAACGTAAGTATATTTGCATGTGTATTTGTACATTTATGTGAACATACGCTCAAAGTATTCACTAAGAAAGAATGTCATAACTTGAATTAGCAGCTTATGTTTCAATTAATAATTTAATATTTGTCGCAAAACGATTAAAACACATGTAAAAAAAGCAGAACACATATTTATATTACCGGACCGAAATTGAGAGGCTGGTACTGACCGTTAAAATGCTATGAGCGCAGTTTTATTTTTAACACTCCCGACTTAAAGTTATTTGTTTAGTTATGTCTTATGTACTGTGTCGGGTGTGTTTGTACTGTGTATTACAGTTTGGCAATTTGATCTTTTGCCATTAATAATTGGCTTTGTGCCCAAATTAGATATCTTCCCCGAAGGCGCAAGTGAAGTTACACTTTGCTAAAACCTGTATTCAATCACAACAGGTTTCGCTGACGAGAGAACACCGTTGATGCCGACATTAATTGTTTTCTTGTTAAGGTCACCTTATTACAACGTGCTCATAGTAAGCGTTTGAGATTACGTTTTGTCCGTCGTGCATTGTGTGCCAACAATTACGCTCTAAACACTCAAGAGGCCACAGTTATAGGGCACTTGTATTGTCAAATCTTAAAGAAACTTTGTCAGAACATTTATCCAAATGATATCTCACTCGTATTTAAAACTGGTTCATGGAGTCTGAAACCATAACGCTATGTCACATAAGAGAAAAAGGTGTTGAACATCCCTTTTACCTTATTCTAATCAACCTTGCTCATAACATTTGTTTTTATAAATTTAAGTCGAGTTCGATAATGCGTCCGTCCTATAAAAAACAAGGCGCTGTGAGCGGGGAAGTTTTCCTCATATGACAATGGTGAAACCTGCTAAAACAGCGACATGAGCGTCCAATCTGCATGACACTAAATTGCTAAAACATCTGATCTAATAATATTTTAATCGACTTTAAAATGGTTCTGGTACGTTAAAAAATTTGCCATGGTGTAGGGAAGTTTTCCTTTTTGGCTATATAAAAAAACTGTGTTAACGCCCTACAAGACCATGTTTTGTCCAATTAATATTAAGAATATTCGTATAAATGATATATCGGCCCTTTCAAGAAACAGCTAGTTGCGGCCTTTGAAAACATATGGCCGACAGAGCTATCGCAGTTTTCTCATAAGGATAAAGTGAAACTTGGCATACACTGTAGACGTAATATTTGTGTCCAATCTTCACGAAACTTGCTAGAAATTGTGTTTTAGTGATATCACAGTCGAGTCTTAACATGTTCTGGTCAGTTAAAAAAACATGCATTCCGGGGTGGGGGCGGAGCTTTTCCCTTATATGGCAATAGCGAAATGTTGTAAACACTGTAGAATTCACATTTTGTCATATCTTCATGACATGTGATCAGAACATTTATTCTAATAATATGACAGTGACATAAATTTAAATGTTAATTATCTTATCTGACCTAGATCTATTTATAGAATGTTGGTATTCATGGTTTCCAAATTGTATATGAATAAACTCCGTTTCATATATTGGCCAAATAAGATTACATAATACTACTATGGTGTCAAGTATTGCCAGATTTTTTCAAATATGCATACTTCGGTTAAATATACTGACACATTCTAGAAATAGTTTTGTTTTCACCGATGTTTATGAAACTTGCTGTTGGGCCGGCAAAGCTCACTTTGTTGAGCACTGGACAACAAATCACAGGTCCCGGCCACAAAACTTGTATTGGGATTGGTCATGATATTGCTTCTATGGCCACTCTCCCCACACATAAGTTTGTGTTCTCAGTACTGGTGAATCAGCTAACCCAGACAAAAGGACTTGCTAAGAACGTTTGTTCTAATTATATATCGGTTCGAAAATGATCCCCGTGCGTTTAAAAACATGGCCGCCAAAGCGGGGCATTGTTTCCTTCATTGGACATAGAACAACCTTGTGAATACTCGAGAAGTCCCTTTGTATTGCCATAAAAATTGCTCTGATTATTTTCTAATTAAATCTCGGTCGTGTTCAAAAAATAGTTTAATCAATTGAGAGAGAGGAGAGATTTTCTTAAGTGAAACCATGTGAGTACTTTATAAGTTTATGTTTTCCCAAGCATTATCAAACGTACTTAGAATATTTGTTCTTACGATATGGCAGCCTAGTTCACAATTGTTCAGAAAACATGGGAAAAAACTGCTAATAACAGTTCATTTCCTGTTGGACTCGGGTGATCGAACTACGTCTTGTAGTACTCATGTTTTTGAATACTAAATGTATGTCTTGAAATATTCGAATCAAAATTTAGCTTAACGATTTATTTAATTGACACTGTTTTCTGATGATATATAGGACATGAAAGCAGTGAATGCATGTTCCATTCAATTTTTCGGTTCTCATGTTTCATGTTTTGAAATAAATGGCAACTTTGTTTATTGTAGGTATAAGCATCCTAGTTCAGTATGGAAGATAGGACTGAAATAGCAAACTCAGCATTACAAAACCATGATAATTCGGATTCGGATGAATTCTTTGAATCAGCATCGGAAGATACAAAAGACGATGTATGTGCTTCTAGTAATGCAGATAGTTATACATATGTATCTGTAAATAGGCCAGGACTCTTAGATTTGTCAGATGATGAAACATCAGATGAACTCGGCTCAATCAGCAACGAGATTTGCTCAAATGAGATTGCAGTTGAAAAACGTTCTTTACAAGGTGCTTCTATTTGCCCCGAGGTACAACATGTAGGCAATTTGTGTAAATTCAAAAGAGCTCATAGTTGTGAACCCTGTGAAATTCAAGGCAAAACTGCCCCGGCTTCGACGTTTTGTCCGAGTTGTGAAAACGAGATGTATTGCGAAATCTGCTCAACAATACACAGGTCATTGCCTATTACGAAATCACACGATCTTCTGGATATTTCCGAACATCCTGAATACACACAGATTGAGAATGTAAATATCCCAACCTGCGGTCTCTGCCTTTTGCAGAACGTTGGTAATGAAGCAAGTGTCCAATGCATGCAGTGTGAAACGTTTCTCTGCGATGCATGTTCCAACCAGCATAAGGCTCTAAAAGCAACCCGCTCACACCAACTAACATCAATTGTGAAAACAATCGAACGGTATGTCAAAATGCTGTGATGCTTTTTTACGCCCCTTACATCATATTTGGTATTGATTAAACTCATCTTGTTTGAATTTAAGCTTGACAGAAAGACACTGTCTAGTTTATATTATTTAAAAACAAAAAATATATTTTTATACAACTTTTCATAAAAACAAAGACTAAGATATATACATTCGATTGCTTAATGATATTACTATATTTTGATCTTTTTGCAGGTCACATGTATATTGCGGCGACCACAACAATTGGGAATTATCTCAAAAGAATGTTGTATCTACAGACACAATGAAGTTGGTGTGTTCCTTATTTTAATCGTTCCATAATGTTTTTCTAAAATCAGTTAGAATAACTACTCACGTGCTGGGTATAAGTGATATTATGCGATTTTTTTTCCGGATCGAATTATCGGGGGTTTATTGTTTTTGGCCTGTCTGTCTGTCATTCTGTCTGTCCTCAAAACTTTAACCTAAAACTTTAACATTGGTTAAAGTTGTGCGATAACTTTTGCAATTTTGAAGAAAGCAACTTGATAAGCGGCGCAATAGGGGGCATTGTGTTTCTGACAAACACATCTCTTGTTCACTGTTGAATTGAGCTGAAAAGAATTAACAGGTCAAAAGATTAGTTTGAATGTGGTAACTGATCAATTATCAGCAACTCATCTTGCTACCAGTTGTTTTTAAAAAATATACACTATATTCGATAATTAACATGACTGTACAGTCCTCTAGGCCGAGCGCAAATTACTATTAGGATCGGAGTTAGTGTCCGTGTGTATGAATAGATACAAACGAATCTGCACTTAAACTAAATTTAGATTCACATCGTACATGCATGATCAGTTGTCAAACGAAAGTGCGGTTGCTGTTCAAATGAATTATTGTTCTCTTTCCGGGATATTGATTTAGTATGTTGATGCTGCATTAACAAATATAAGTGTAGATGAAGTGAAAACAACAAAAATAAACAAAGGATGCGATAGACACCTATAAACATAGCATATACTGTTAGATGCGTATAATATCACTTTAATAAGGTGAAAAAAAACGCAATTGCCACTTGTCATCTTTAAATTAGGGGCCATCTATACACATTCTGGTCATGCAGGGACCATATGTTCCAATACGAATATGGTCAATTAAGTTATTATTCAAGCTTTTGAAGCTTAATGTCAACTGAAAGTCTCACTCAAAAAGTTGTCTACATTGTATGGTATAAGTGAAACTTTACTATTAATATACGACACTCTTTATAATGCTGTAAATAAGCTCATTTATTTATCAAAGCAATGATTTTCAATAAGTATAAAATTACTCCTTAATATATGCAAACAGTAGTTATTTTTAGACAAATGTACGTTTAAAACTTCATTATGGATTTATCGACAAATGATTGCGTTGTTATAATCGCTACAGTCGGAAACGTGTAAGGTCTCTTTTTATTCCCCCGGTAGGGTGGCATATAGCAGTTGAACTGTCCGTCAGTCAGTCAGTATGTCAGTCCGTCCGCCCGTCCGAAAACATTAATGGTCATAACTTTTTCAATATTTAACAAACTTTTTCAATATTTAACATAGCAACTTGATATTTGGCATGCATGTGCATCTCATGGAGCTGCACATTTTGAGTAGTGAAAGGTAAAGGTCAAGGTAATTCTTCAATGTCAAATGTCTAATATATGGCGTCTGTTCGTCCGTCCGAAAAATTTAACATTGGCCATAACTTTTTCACTATCGAAGATAGCAAGTTGATATTTGGAATGCAAGTGTATCTCCTGGAGCTAAACATTTTGAGTGGTGTAAGGTGAAGGTCAAGGTCATCCTTCAAGGTCAAATGTCAAATATTCCGTCCGAAATTAGCCATTATTTTTTACTATTGAAGATAGCAACTTGATATTTGGCAAGCATGTGTATCTCCTGGAGCTGAACATTTTGAGTGGTGAAAGGTCAAGGTCATCGTTCAAGGTCAAATGTCTAATATTCCGTCCGTCTGAGAACATTAACATTGGTCATAACTTTTGCAATATTGAAGATAGCAACTTGATACTTGGAATGCGTGTGTATCTCATGAAACTGCACATTTTGAGCGGTGAAAGGTCAAGGTCATCCTTTAAGGTCAAAGATCAAATATATGGCTTCAAAGCGGCGCAATAGGGAGCATTGTGTTTCTGACAAACACATCTCTTGTTCTTTTGAGTATTGATTAACCAGCTCCAACAAATTCAGAAATTTGCGTGTAAATCCAAGAACTACTTTTAATGATTTTCGTACAAATACACCAATAAAACAAATAAACCAAAGCAAGAGTAAGTATTAGAGTGAATATTATATAATTCAGTAGCAGTGCTAGTGTATGCTTTCTTCGCAACCCTTTTTTTCTTTCAGAGGTTTTTTTTATATTTTCTTGCAGAAACAACCGGGTCGACCAGAAGCTTTTGATATTACTTCTGATTCTTTGACGCTTTCATGGACAAAACCTGCCCTTCAAGCGGAAAGGGATTATTTTCAAATAGAATATAAAGAATTAATACCAGGGTCAAAGTGGAAAACTTTTGCCGGGGAATTTACTGCATCAACGCAAATTCTGACGAACCTAAAATCAGAAACAGAGTTTATATTTCGGGTACGGGCAATTCAATGCGACGGTGAAGGTCCGTATAGTGAGGAAAGTGCGGTTGTCAAAACGCACATTTCCACAGCCTCATGTCTGATTGGTTTCTCCGTCCGCCTTGGTGAAGAAACCAAGTCACCGATTCGGTATGCCTTGCCAATGTGTGAAGTTAAAGAGGCAAGAAATAGTAGGGCTAAGACACGGAAATTCGAAGTGGGTAAGGCTACGTTTTGATTTAATATCGCATAAATGCTGGTATGACGCATAGCAATATAGACCCTGAGACTATCTGTTATGTTTGTAAGATGTCTTCCTTTGTCGTATATCGCTCATATAACAATCATTGCTTGTATTTTATATATTTTTATCCCCCCGGTAGGAGGGCATATAGTGATCGGACTGTCCGTCCGTCTTTCCGTCACACTTTGAGTTTAAATTTCGAAAAAAGCTCATAACTTCTATGTCCCTTGAGATGTAACCTTCATATTTGGTATGCATGTGTATATGGTTAATGCTTTTCCATGCGCATAAAAATGTTGACCCCTGTGACATTGACGTTGAACTTAAGGTTCGCGTTTAGGTTTCGAAATCTGTGTTTATGTTTCGAAAAATGCTCATAACTTCTATGTCCCTTGATATATAACTTCATATTTGGTACGCATGTGAAAATGAACAAGGCCTTTCCATACGCATACAATTTTTTACCCCGGTGACCTTGACGTTGAACTTAGGGTCCGCGTTTAGGTTTCGAAATCTGCGTTTAGGTTTCGAAAAATGCGCATTACGTCTATGTCCCTTGAGATATAACCTAATATTTGGTTTGCATGTGTATATGGACAAAGCCTTTCCATACGCACACAAATTTTGACCCCTGTGACCTTGACCTTGAACTGACGGTCCGCGTTTAGGTTTCGAAATCTGCGTTTAGGTTTCGAAAAATGCTCATAACTTCTATGGCCCTTGAGATATAACCTTGATATTTGGTATGCATGTGTATATGAACAAGGCCTTTCCATACGCACAAACATTTTTACACCTGTGACCTTGACGTTGAACTTAGGGTCCGCGTTTAGGTTTCGAAATCTGCGTTTAGGCTTCGAAAAATGTTCATTACTTCTATGTCCCTTGAGATATAACCTTCATATTTGGTATGCATGTGTATATGGACAAGGCCTTTCCATACGCACACAAATGTTGACCCCTGTGACCTTGATCTTGAACTTAAGGTCCGTGTTTAAGTTTCGAAATCTGCGTTTAGGTTTCGAAAAAAGCTCTCAACTTCTAGCAAGCGTTTATAGGGGGCATACGTCATCCTATGGTGACAGCTCTTGTTTAGAAACAGGAAACCGTTTGTTATAGAAAATTATCCGATTTTTATACATAAACGCGAAAAAAATAATCAATTTTACAAATATTAGTTTAATATATCTATAATATTAAAGTGTGTTCATTAAAATGTGTTAATTATGTACTCGATTTTAATTATCAATGTTTGCCCTTGAACTGACTTTTGACGGCATATCTATATCACATTCATTGCTTAACTAGTGTATGCTCCCTTGTAGAACAGACAGACCGATAGCAAGGCAGAAACAATTTGCTTTATATTGAAACGATGAAATATATCAAATTTGAAAAAAAAACATACAGAGAAAATGAAACTTATATGATTTCAAATGTAATTGCAAAACATGGAAAATAACTTTATAATTAAATGGTGCAATTTGGATACCAAGAATATCACACATTTTTACAAATTTAATGTTCATGTATATAAACGTATCTCTTATGTAAATAAGAGTTACTAAACGTGTGTGTGCACACGTCTTGTGTGTTGTTTCATTTAAAAGGTCACCGTCAGAAACTCGGCAAATATATTCTCATCTCTTATGTTTTGTGTCTTAATAGGATCGCCATCAGACACTGATTGGAAGGACAAGACCTTGCTGATGATTGGAGAGACAGGGACAGGCAAGAGTACCCTGGTTGATGGAATGGCCAACTACATACTTGGAGTTGCATGGAGCGATCCGTTTAGGTTTAACATCGTAAATCTGGAGGAAGAAGAAAAACAAAAGATAGGAAATCAGGTGAACAATTCTAACATTTTGACCTCAAGACGAAGTTGAAAAGGGCTGGCGAAAATTCACAAGAATTTTTATATTGAAAGAAGAATTTTCATTTTTAGCTCATCTATTTTTTGAAAAAAAAAGAGCTATTCTCATCACCTCAGCGTCGGCGTCTGCGTCCGGTTAAGTTTTGTGTTCAGGTCCACTTTTCTCAGAAAGTATCAACGCTATTGCATTCAAACTTGGTACACTAACTTACTATCATAAGGGGACTGGGCAGGCAAAGTTAAATAACTCTGGCGTGCATTTGGACAGAATTATGTGCTCTTTTTATACTTAATAAATTGAAAATTTGGTTAAGTTTTGTGTTTAGGTCCATTTTATTCCTTAAGTATAAAAGCTATTTGTTTCATGCTTGCAACACTTACTTACTATCGTGTGCCCTTTTCATACTTAAAAAAAGGAAAATTTGGTTAAGTTTTGTGTTAAGGTCCTATTCATTCATAAAGTATCAAAGCTATTGCTTTCATACTTATGTAACTCTGACTGGCATTTTGACAGAATTATGGGCCCTTTATACTTAGAAATTGAAAATTTGATAAAGTTTTGTGTTTTGGTCCTCTTTACTCCTTAAGTATCAAAGATATTGCTTTCATACTTGGAACACTCGCAAACTATCATAAGGTGACAGTACAGGACAAGTTGCATAACTCTGGTTGTCATTTTGACGGAATTATGGCCCTTTTTCTTTTCTTAGTAACTTTGAATATATGGTAAAAATGTTGTGTTTAGATCCACTTTACTTCTAAAGTTTCAAGGCTATTGCTTTCAAACTTCAAATACTTTCATGCTATCATGAGGATTCTGTACCTGGCAAGTTTAATTTTACCTTGATCTTTGAATGACCTTGACTTTCAAGGTCAAATTATTAAATTTTGCTTAAATTGCCATAACTTCTTTATTTATGATTAGTGGTACTTTGACATAACAACTCTTACCTGACATACCACAATAGACTCCACCCAAACCATCCCCAACGCCCCCCCACCAGAATCCCCCCCCCAACATTTTTTATAATCATTTTTTTAAACAAAGATCATCTAATTAATGACTACACCATCACAATAAACCCCCCACCGCCCCTCCCCCAAAAAAAGATTTTTTTTTAAACATGGTTAAAAAACAAACAAAAAAATATTTTTTAAATACCGTCCAACCATCCCACGCAAGAATACCCCCCCCCCCCCAAAAAGAAAAAAAAAAATAACAAATTTTGTTTGCATTTTTTCCCTTATGTTTGGAAGATAATGTAATAAATGACTACACACCCACTCTATACACCCTTCTCCACCCCACCCCTCCCTCCTTTGTGATTGAAGTATTGAGATAGGTCCCTTCACCTTTAAAAGAAAAATAGATGAGCGGTCTGCACCCGCAAGGCGGTGCTCTTGTTTAAACTTTGATACCATGAAAACTAAGGCAGGTTCTAAACATTCAAAATGGATAACCGATATACTGAACAAATTAAACAGCAACATGTGTTTATATTTTAGCTGACGTGTCATATATTTATCTAAAAAGCGTAACATACATAATAGATGCCAAGAAATAAAAGCGATTACAATGGATTGGATTTTCTGCATCGAAAAATCGAATTCAAACAATATTAACGTTAGATATTGTAAAGAACTGGTACACTATGTATCATAAACAACAGGAAGATGCATAATAAAATATATGATTTAATTTAAAGCTTTTATATAATAATGACCAATCGCGAGATCAGATATATATTTTCTTTTACATTTCCATTGTAGGCCGTGTCCCAAACAGAGTGGATTACCTGCTACACTATTCACCCTCAAGCGGGAAGCAGACTTCCGTACACAATCAACATGATCGACACACCAGGCTTTGGTGATACAAGAGGACTTGAACGAGATCAGGAAATTGTGGACCAGATTCGAGAGTTGTTTTCAGAAAAACCTCCAAAGGGTGTATTATATATTGACGCAGTTTGCTTCCTAATAAAGGCACCTGATGCACGTCTTACGCCAATTCAGAGCTATATTTTTCAGTCCATCATGTCGTTGTTCGGAAAAGATATAAAAGACAATATATGCTCTCTGATAACATTTGCGGACGGTATGGATCCTCAAGTTTGCGCAGCTTTGAATGAGTCGGGATTGCCGTTTGGAGAATTTTTTACGTTTAATAATGCTGGCCTTTTTGCAAACAATGAGGGTCTGTCTCAAAGCTGTCTGTCGCCAATGTTTTGGGAAATGGGGCTCGTAAGTTTCAGAAACTTTTTTAAGCATCTCGATACCTTAGCAACACAAAGCTTGCAATTGACGAGCGATGTTCTGTATGAACGAAGTCGCTTAGAAGCAACCATCCAAAACCTCCAACCAAAACTAGATATTGGTCTCAACAAAATGAATGAATTAAAAGCTGAAATCAAAATAGTTCAAGACAACAAGTCCATCATCGCCGACAATAAGGATTTTACGTATGTTGTACCAACAACGCATCAGAAAAAAGAGCTCTTCCAATGGGGATACATGTTACAAACTGCATAAATTGCAATTTTACATGCCATAAAAGTTGCAAGTATGCAGATGATGATGATAAAATCAAATGTAAAGTGATGGATGCTGATGGCTATTGCACTGTTTGTCCTGACGAATGTTTTTGGGAGGATCATGCAAATACACCATACATATTTACATATAAACTTGTTGACGAAACGAAAACATATAGTGAAATGAAAAGAAAATACGAAGAAGCATCTGGTAAAATACTATCACAGGAACAAATTTTAGATCAAATGGGCGAAGAACTCGATGAAATGGTAGACATTATCGAAGATATGATGATTACTGTCCGAGACTGTAATACCAGACTAGCGGAAATAGCCCTGCGTCCGAATCCCCTTTCAATGGTAGAACACATTGACTTGATGATCCAGAATGAAAAGATGACTAAAAAGGACGGTTGGTTTGAGAGGATTCAGACGCTTGATAGGTTTCGAAAAAGGGCTTTGGTCACAAATGAAGTTGAACACTTTCACAGGGAAGCAAAAACCCTTGGGGTGACAGGAAAGAAAGTTCAAAACAAAAAGACTGTTTTAAAGCGATTTGGAGATCTGTTTGGTTGGTAATGGCCTATAATTAAACACCATTTGTTAGAAAGAATATTTCGATTGTTCTTTGTGTGTGAAAATTAACTTGAGATACTTTCAGTTGGAAAATATGCTGGACTTTTGCACTCGATTTCTAAAAAGGTGTATTCATTTTTCTCGCTGTAAAAGTGCCTATAAGGTACAATATATTTGTCAACCCGAACTTAAGATAAAATAACTGACTTTTAGTAATAAGTTAAAAATGAAATGTATTGTATTAAGACTACAGCTTTCGCCAGCCGAACAGCCAGAGGCAGAACAAGGTGGTGTATGCATCGCACACTAGCAGCACGGCTAGCAAGTATTAGCAGTTGTAGTAGTAGTAGAAGTTGTAGAAGTAGAAGGAGTAGTAGTAGAAGTTGTAGTTGTAGTAGTAGTAGTAGTAGTAGTAGTAGTAGTAGTAGTAGTAGTAGTAGTAGTAGTAGTAGAAGTAGTAGTAGTAGTAGTAGTAGTAGTAGTAGTAGTAGTAGTAGTAGAAGTAGTAGTAGTAGTAGTAGTAGAAGTAGTGGTAGTAGTAGTAGTAGTAGTAGTAGTAGTAGTAGTAGTAGTAGTAGTAGTAGTAGTAGCAGCAGCAGCAGTAGAAATGGTAGTAGTAGTATGTTGTTGTTGTAGACGTTGTTGTTGTTGCTGCTTCCGGTGTTGTTGTAGCGGTAGTTGTAGTTTGAAATAGGTTATTGTGTTTTCATTCTGCTCTTTTAAATGTTGTTGTTAAAATTTTCTTTTTGTTCATGCGTGTGTTTTGTATTTCGGGATGTGGCTGTTTGTCTTATTTTATATTCTCTGCACGAAATTGTTCAAGGAAAGTGACTAACTACCATTTGACCTTTGACCTTAAATTGCGTTATCTTTGTGTTATTCCAAAGAATATATCTGAAACATAAAATACAGTATTTATATATTTAAATACATATCAATTTTTATTCCGAATACGAACTTATCCATATATTATTTTATTAAGCCATTTGTTATTTCTGTCACAAGTTATATACAACAAGTAGCGATTCGTATAGCTTCAAACATTTTTGAAATAAATATTGTTTTATTTACAGAGTTTATGTTTGTTTAAAGGAATCCTAAGACGGATTTAATTAACCGTACTAGTATATAAACGTTGCATGACAATCTATTTCCACAAAATGTATTACTACTAGCAATAATATAATGATTGATTTGACAATAAGAGTAATAATAATAATAATAGTAATAATAATAATAATAATATTATTATTATTATTATTAATGATAAGTGTGAATATGAGTCCAAACGCTTCTTTAAAACACTGCTGCTGTTTTGAAAATAGTGCTATAGAGCACAAAATATACAAACAAATATTAATTATAAAAGACACAAGTTACCTTCATATCAATATTTGATTCACGATAATGATCTCAAACGATTTGATACTGGATAACTAACTAATAACAATAATAATAAAGTGAGTATATAGCCTTAATTTATATCATTTCTAAAGCGAATAGAAATTGTTAAATGGAACGTAAGTGCCATGTAAATATTTTGGTATTATTATTCGAATTATGCAGTTTTTAAATATTTTGTAAAGCTTCTATTTAAATTTTGAATTATTTAAAATCGAACACGCTTATGAAATAACTGAATAATAAATTGACACAGACAATTTATACCCGCCACGGTTGTATTGTTTTTCTAACTTTCAAAGACTACTAAGAATGCGCGATCGTATAAGTTACGCGCAGAAGCTTTCATATGTATATGTTAAGGGCAGTAACTCAATGACTTCAAAAACGCAATCGTGAAACCTTTAGCATTTGCAGATTAATATGCTCTGGACCAAAAGCGCACGCACTATGTAGAAGCGCATATTATCTTTATTATGTAAACTCAAATCAAGGACAATAGGTCCTGAAAATAAACAATAGCAATAGTATAACATATTAATTAAAGCAGATAATTATTCTGTAAACGTTTGACGCAAAGCGCGCGCAAATTGTAGGTGATTCAACAAGAAGCTTTAATAAATTTGTTATTTTAAACAAAGGGTAATAAATCCTTGAAAAAAAACACGATCGCGATTTCTTGACACCATCGCAATATGTGTTGTAGTACTAGGAGAAAATTACTATGTTAAAGTTTTATGAAAATCGCACGGAAAATAAATAAGGAGTTGCGAAAAGAAGAGTGTGTCGGACAAACGTACGCATTGAATGTCGCCTGTCATTTATTCACATTGTATTTCTTTTGTCTAAGCCTTCGGCGCTGAATAGAAAGAATTTTTCAGCGAGTAGTATGTAAAACACGTGTAGACAATTGTAATAATCACAATAAATTTACTTGCAAAAAATCAGGATTGTCTAAGAGGCCACTCAACAGTTTATCGATTGATTGCTATGTTTGATCTAATAACTCTTTCTATTGATGACAATAAACTTTGACCGAGTTTGTCATCAATGTTTTAAATACAAATATTACAAAATTGCATACAAAAAATGGATGGAAAGTTTTTTCTCTAAACGTATAAACAAGTACTTTTAGTCTCAGCTAAGTAAATGCCGTTTTTCCTCAAGGCTCAGTATTAAGACGCTGTTTCTTATTATTTTAATGACGTTAGTGATATTGTAGACAATATTATTAGTATTACCCGTGTGTTTGCTGATTATACGGACTTCATCTAACTTAGCGGATCTTCAGGGTATTTTTAACCATGACCTTTTCCTTATTAACATATTTGCCAAACGATGGGTTTTCATTTTAATCCCAAGAAAACTAAAGCAATTGTACTTTCAATACGAAATAATATTCCTTTTCATGCGTAATGTTTGGTAATGTATCCGTAACATGTGTTGATAATCACAAACATCTACTTCTGACTTTAAGCAGCGTTTGAAAATGGAAAAATCATAGTAATCATATTCTAAAATCCGCGTAAAAAATGAGAAATCCTCACAACAAACACAAGAAAATGTCGAAACAAAATATACTTCGCCCGAATGCGGCCATTACTAGAATACGCGTGCCTTGTATGATCGGTTGTAAATTTCAATAATTATAAGAAAAAATCAAGATGATACATGACCACATCTAGACAAACGATCACGTTATTTAAAACTCGTTAATATCTTCAAAGTGCACAATAGCCAGTGCCCCAATTACATTGCTAACCTTCTTCCACGAACAGTTAAAATAGCGTCCACTTTAAAACGGATATATCGGTGAATATGGCGTGAAGCATTACTAAGAAAAAGCATAACATTGTTTATTTACAAACACAGTGTCATGTTTAAGATTCCTACGCCACAATATGGATCCTTCGTTAAAAACACACGGTCCACATATATACAAGCCTATAACCACCAAATTCCTTCATTCGTGTTATACTCGTGGGTTCAATATATGTAGGACAGGTTTGAAGCTATTTTATTCGATATTAGTTGCCTATTGCATCCGGTAATATAAGTTTCTCTGTGTTGACTCGGCAGACATATTTGACTTGTTATGAACATGGCATTTACCCGGCACTTACCTGTAACAGATTTACATGTATCCATATTTTTTTCATTTTGAATATTTCCCTTAAAAGATATCTTTTCCATAAATGACAAAAACATTATCACGATTAATTGTGCATTTAAACAGGTCCCTAAATTGTAAAATACAAAAGGGTTAGTTTAAACGTATGTATTCATTTCGTAATCATACAATTCAATACATTGTTGCAAAGTAAGAAATTCATGGATTAGAAAACAAGCGTAAAGCTTGTATTGATTCTTGTCCATGGTGGAGTTGACTCATATAGGTTAAGCATTAAGCGGCCATAAGAACATGGATGCACTCACGTAATTGTTACGATTGTGATTGGATCGGGTTCAAAAATAAAACGGAATCATGGTAGTGTGGATATATTTCATACAAACGAATTTGATAGTTAATTAAAGGGATCTTTTCACGTTTTGGTAAATTGACAAAATTGAAAAAAGTTGTTTCAGATTCGCAAATTTTCGTTTTAGTTATTATATTTGTGAGGAAACAGAAATACTGAACATTAACCGTGGTCTAATATAGCCATTATATGCATCTTTTGACGATTTAAAAACCTTAAAATTATAAAGCGTTGCAACGCGAAACGATTGAATAATTTGGAGAGTTCTGTTTTTGTCGTTTAAATTTGTGAAACTACGAAGATTGCTTATATAAAGTATAAAATACGTCTCCCTTACATACTTGGCAGGATGGCCAAGCGGTCTAATTGGTATTTACTCCAGGACTCCGGAGATCACTGGTTCGAGCCCTGCTTAGAGCTACTTTTTGTTTCCTTTTTTAAACTTTATTCTTGATTTTTTACTGGAGCTTTTTAGATCCAATGTTTACATATATCAATATAAAGCATTAAATGGCATTTAATGGCAAACTTCAAAACATGCCAAAATCTGTGAAAAGGCCCCTTTAAGAAGGTACTGAGGCGTAGTGTCACAGAGGCCTCTACCAGGGTCGGGTCAGCGTCCACAGCAGCATCGTTCTACGAGTCAAATCGTTTAGTTGCTTCAATAAACTGCTGGACACGAAGAAATAATATAGTGTTTTCCTGATAGGTTAGATGTTCATCACCATAAAGAAGGTTATTTAAGGTTGTTGCGCATGTGAGATGGTAAAACAACGTTGTCGTATGTGCTGATACCTTGGGCAGTGAAGCAAAAAGTGAGACGGAGTTTCAATGGCACCACATATGCAATCCGGTGAGGAAGTAATGTTTCTACTACGGAGATCGTAGTTTAAGGAGCCAAGTCGCAGACGAGTATGATTGATTTGTAATATTCTATCACCAACGTTGAATAGTGGACACGACTTTGTTTGACATTAAGTGATTTTTCTCTAAATTGCAAGATGTGAATTGGAGTTTTTGACGTCCGGAGAAAGATTGTTCCATTGGCGGATGGCGAAAAGAAGGAAGGAATTGGAATATAGTTGACTCTGCGTAAACTGGAGGTATGCCATTTTGGGATCGGAGGGCATAGGCCTGGGATGTGCGAACTGGGATCAGTTTGCATAGATAGAAGGGTGTGCAATATTGTTCTGCATTTTGTATATTTGCATCATACTATGTTTCTTTCTTCTTTGGGAGAGTGATTCCCAATTTAGGTCTTTTAGAAGGCGGTCGATGTTCCAATATTTTGTAGCACCTGTCACGATCCTTGCGGCTTGAACTTGGACCGATTCAATTTCATTTTTTAGAGCTACAGAACAGCTGTCCCAAATGTTGTCGCCATACTCGAGAATTTGTCTTATAAAGGTGATGTACATCTTTTCAAGATTTGACCTTGTCAGTGTATATTTAAGGCTTCGAAGTATGCCGATTCTCTGCCAGGCTTTTGCAAGGATAAATGATATGTGGGAAGACCAATTGGCAGTTTCCTATTAATTTTTGCAAAGTGGTAGTTTCCTATTAATTTTTGCAAAGTCATGCAAAACATTTCGCACTTAATTGCTGTACATTTTGGTAGAATAATCCTCAAACTAAACGTGCTTACATCTAAGTCGTTAAGAGCATGCTTTATAATGTAATGGATATAGGGAAGTCACTCTAAATGTCATTAGTGTTTGTTAACGTTTTTTGTGATTTTGACAGAACACTTCTTTATTGTTAATTAATTGGGAAAAATGTCATCTAGATTTGATTGGGAATCGGGCCGTTTTTATTTGCTTTGAGAATGCCTCCATTTTCCGTAGGCGCATGCAGTGGTGAAAAAACCCTGAAATCAGTGATGATTTATAGACATTGATTAAAACAGTTTTTATTGTTTCCCCAAATAGGTCTCTTTCGCACCCTATTTTCCCCTTTCACCCAGCGTCCAGCGTCTTCCCCTTATTTGACCCCTGTGACCTTGACCTTGAAGTTAGGGTCCGCGTTTAGGTTCCGAAATCTGCGTTTAGGTTTTGAAAAATGCTCATTACTTCTATGTCCCTTGAGATATAACCTTCATATTTAGTATGCATGTGTATATGGACAAGGCCTTTCCATACGCACACAAATTTTGACCCCTGTGACCTTGACCTTGAAGTTAGGGTCCGCGCTAAGGTTTCGAAATCTGCGATTAGGTTTAAAAAAATGCTCATTACTTCTATGTCCCTTGATATGTAACCTTCATATTTGGTATGCATGTGTATATGGAAAAGGCCTTTCCATACGCACACAAATTTTGACCCCTGTGACCTTGACCTTGAAGTTAGGGTCCGCGGTTAGGTTTCGAAAAAAGCTCATAACTTCTATCAAGCGTTTATAGGGTGCATAAGTCATCCTATGGTGACAGCTCTTGTTTATATAAATAACATTTTTCCATATGACAAACAACATAGGTGGCAAAACGATCAAATAATGTAAACTGTACTGCAATGGTAGGTTGCACAAATTTTTCACATTTATGTATTCAAATATAAAAGCGCAGGACCAAAGAAAATTATTTTGAAAGTTTTCATTTGTTTCAAGCTCTAAAATGAAATTATTGTCACCATGAAGTAGCGTAAACTTAATTATTTATTTATTTATAACACATTATTTCTATTCATTTATTAATCTCAGCATTGTTGACAGTTTCATTAGGTCGCGAAAATATATGACATCTACATCTACATGGTTTCATCAAATTGTCATGGCTTGACATTTCTTTGACGGTGCCCAACGCAAGAATATAGAGTAAAGCGTAAAGCTACAGTAGTAAAGAAAAAATTGAAGTCCTTATCAATATGTGGTGCTGCTGGATAAAAGTAAGAAAGTGTAGCAGCGGCACCAGTTACTTTTCACACCCATCAGGTCAAAACCAATTTAGCTTCTGTGAATATGTGCCAGGGCACTTCACCCCCTGTACGTCTATAATCCAAACTCAGTTGGATAATTCAAACTGAAGAAAAAATGATGGCCGAAACTGAAACTGAAAGGTAAATGACTATTTTATCACATCTGATAATTTAGTAAGTACAATGAAATAATATTTCTACATATGTGATTGTGAATGTCTGACACACACAGGCGTTTTGAATGTTGCAATGATTTAACAGTTTTCTAGTAAAAAACGATAAATTTGCTAATTTACATGAAATGCGACCTATGTGTTGAATTATTTACACGTTAATTGACAAAAGAGCGAACGAAACTGTAACAGAGATATGCCAAATTATATCAGGAATGTCCTTTAAAATTTTCCTTTTAACACCTAGTGTGTTTCTGTGTTAAAATCATGTGTTTGCAGGACGGGTATTTAACTTTATGAATAAATCCAAACTGACATAAAGACGTCTGGCAGTTTGGTCATTATCCATCGACTTCTTGATGTTAGTTTGGAATTATCCATACACTAGTTAGGTCATTATCCAACTTGTATATTTTTGTCCCAAACCAATACGAATATATTGCGTTTACGCCAATACTTTTCTTTACATACATACATGAAAGGTAAATACGTTTAAGTCCAAGCATTAAAACATTAAAAACCTTCGATTACAATTGTTTTTGGCCTTAACCTTTCGACAATTTCATTTACTTTTTCAAGATTTTCAAACATTTAATTTTGACGTAATTGTTTTTAATTGTTATGGGTTTATTAGCACATTGTATCCGGCAAACAACATTTTATAAAAAAAAAGAAACGTTTATCATGCCACAACTAAACATAAATAAACATGTTCTTACAAATAAATGACTGAAGTCTTTATTTCTGTCGCCATTTGTTTCTTCAGTTTGAATTATCCTACTCAGTTTGGATTATCGACGTACAGGGGGTGCACAAGGCCCGGCCAACTTAGCTCAAGTCATTTGAATGCTTAATTCGTAACTCGGAGGGTGTCCCCATAGAAGGCTAGGGAATATGAAAAATATGACAATATGAAAATAACACTTTACTTGCAGAGCGCTTAATCCTCCTTCCAAACACATCTGTATTTGTTGAAATAACAACTGTCTGTCCTTATTGATGTTAAATTTTATCATGATTGAAGACATACAGTGTTAAAATTTCAGAAATCATAACCAAAGAGATTACATTTTTCCATGCTGTAGAAATATAAGGAAACATCATTTCGGAATTCATAAACATGCTTAATTTTAAAATGATAATTATCCCCACGCTTTTTGAAAAGCGTGGGGATATTGTGGTTATCTCCTCCGTACTTCTGTCCGTCCGTCCTGGCCACTATTTCCTCCTACACTACAAGCACTAGAACCTTGAAACTTACACACATGGTAGCTATGAGCATATGTGCGACCCTGCACTATTTGGAATTTTGATCTGACCCCTGGGTCAAAAGTTATAGGGGTTGGGGTGGGGCTGGGTCAGAGATTTTCACTCATTTTTATGTCCCCGGTAGGGTGGCATATAGCAGTTGAACTGTCCGTCAGTCAGTATGTCAGTCAGTATGTCAGTCAGTATGTCAGTCTGTCCGTCCGTCCGAAAAAAAATATTAACATTGGCCATAACTTTTTAAATATTGAAGATAGCAGCTTGATATTTGGCATGCATGTGTATCTCATGGAGCTGCACATTTTGAGTGGTAAAACTTCAAGGTGATCATCATCCTTCCAGGTCTCAGGATCGAAAAAAACAAATCCAAGGGAAGTAATGAGCTTTAAATGGACATAATTATCTGCCAAATTATTATTTTTTAATAAATCAAAGTGGCGCAGTAGGCTTCATTGTTTTTCTGACAAACAAATCGTGGAAAAGGTCAAGTTCATCCTTTAAGGTCTAAGGTCAAAAATACAAATCAAAGGGACGTAATAAGCTTTAAAGGGAGATAAGTATTCAATATTGAACATAGCAACTTGATAGTTGGCATGCATGTGTATCTCATGGAGATGCACATTGAGTGGTGAATCTACAATCACGGTAGTGGCTTTTAATTATTTGCTACTAAAAATAGAGAATGGCTTTTAATTATTTGCGACTAAAAATAGAGATTTGTTAGAGACAATTATTTTCAAGGGAAGTAATTTTAATAATTATAAATCTCATATTATATATTTCCTTACAAAGAATTTAACTTCTTTTCACAGTTACTGTACAGATTTTTTATTTTTATTATTTATAACTCAAATGAATGATTTGTCAATGTTTTTTTTTAAATTATATAATTATCATTTCTTTCCTGAACTACTTTGTGAATGGTAGGGTTCATTACATACCTCTTGACTTATGTCTGTAGGTTCATGATGAACTCTGGCTATGAGCTCTTTGATAACCCACAGGTCTTGGTTGTCAATGATGTCTGACTTGGTCAATTTGACTGTCTACAGAATCCCCCCATCCTGGTTGGACTTGGACAAAATCCAATGGAAGTAATAAGCTTTAAAGGGAGATGATTTCTATACCTGCCAAATAATAAATAGAAATTTTATTTCAAAGTGGCGCAGTCGTGGGCATTGTGTTTTTGACGAAAACCGCTCTTGTTTAATGTTATTTTACATTATTTATTTTCATTTCTACACCGATTTACTTTAAATTGATACTGAACATCTCTTATGACAATACGGTCAATCTCAACTATGCATGGCCCCATTAACCAACCATTTGGCGCCCCGCCCACATAGACCATGCCCACCCTAAATAGCCCTTTACTATAATTTCTTCATTTCTACACCGATTCACTTCAAATTGATACTGAACCTCTCTTACGACAATACGGTCAATCTCAACTATGCATGGGCCCATCACCAACCCTAGGGCGCCCCGCCCACATAGAAATAGACCACACCCACCCAAAATTGCCTTTTACTATAATTTCTTCATTTCTACACTGATTAACTTCAAATTGATACCGAACTTCTCTTATGACAATACGGTCAATCTCAACTATGCATGGCCCCATTACCAACCCTGGGGCGCCCCACCCACATAGACCACACCCACCTAAAATTGCCTTTTACTATAAATTCTACATTTCTATACCGAATCACTTCTAATTGATACTGAACTTCACTTATGACAATACGTTCCATCTCAACTATGCATGACCCCATTACCAATACTGGGGTACCCGCCCACATATGCCACACCCACATAAAATTGCCATTTACTATAACTTCTTCATTTCTACACAGATTCACTTCCAATTGATACTGAATTTCCCTTATGGCAATACGGTCAATCTCCACTATGCATGGCCCCATTACCAACCCTGGGGCGCCCCGCCCACATAGGCCACACTTATCCAAAATGTCCTTTTACTATAATGTCTTCATTTCTACACCGATTCACTTCTAATTGATACTGAACTTCTCTTATGACAATACGGTCAATCTCAACTATGCATGGCCCTATTACCAACCCTGGGGGGGGGGGGGCTGGGTCAAACATGCGGCATGGGTATACGCGTCGACCTCTGCCGCGCCATTTTCTAGTATTTATTTTGAATTAAAAATCACTATTTTGCAGCAAATTCATTCAAAATACTTCAGAAGATTTAAAACAAAGAAAGCTGATTTTGATTTCAACAGAGTGTGTTTGTTCCCAACCAAGCACTAATCAGATGCTGTTATGTTAAAGATAATTTTGCACAGGATGTCCCTCTCATCTGGAACAAAGGTTTAAGGGGCAATTAGCGACCTGATAAAAATCAATGACCATAGGGCTTGTTAGAACGCAATCTGATGACTTTATATGCTTCAGTAATGTACCGGACCATATTTCTTGCTGCAAAGATTAGCACAGACTACAATTATAGTGTCCATAATGAAATTCACCACTCTTAAAAAAATTATCTCCACTTTTGAAAATTTGTTGCATGTTGTGACAATGGCCATCTGCAGCGAAACCCCTGCAAAATGAAATTGAAGATATCCTCATTTACATTTCCAGTATTCTGGATTATTTCCAACTTGTTTACCATTTGTCTGCTTGCAGTTTCCCTTTCCCAAATCTCATTAATGAGCTTATTTTACAAGCTGGGTCCATATACCTGTAGGATAGTTACCTGTAGGATGGTTTTTGGGCTCGTAAGTAAGGACAAAGTCCTTTTTTTAGCCCCCCTGTCATGCTGACCTCAAAAAGCTTTGTGTGGGTCCTGCATAATTTATTTAACATATAGTATGATACGGTGACTGATTAAGAGTGTTTTTATGCCCCCGGAAGGATGGCTTATAGCAGTAGAACTGTCCGTCAATGTGTCAGTCATTCTGTTCGTCCAAAAACTTTATCATTGGCCGTAACGTTAGCAATATTGAAGATAGCAACTTGATATTTGGCATGCATGTGTATCTCATGAAGCTGCACATTTTGCGTGTTGAAAGGTCAAGGTCATTGTCATCCTTCATTCAAGGTCAAAAGTCAAAAACAAAATCCAAAGGAAGTAACAAGATTTAATGGGAGATTATTTCAATTTTATATCATTTGGCAGGTACAGATCATGTTAACAAGGGAAGTATTTTTTTAAAGGATATACTCTAAAACCAATTTTAAGGTCAATGTCATCCTTCAGGGTCAAAAGTCAAAAAATACAATCCAGGGGAAGTAATAAGCTATAAAAGGGAGATTTCTAAACCTGCCAAATGATATATTGACATTTTATTTCAAAGCGGCGCAAGGGGGCATTGTGTTTCTGACAAACACATGTCTTGTTTAAGTTTATTTGACTGTTAAGATACGCAAATCACATTTTTCATTTAGTGGTCGTACAACCTATACTCTTGCCAGTGTTTATCCAAGCATTCTTGAAAACTATTAAACTTAAAGGTTTCTGAATCCACAACATGTTAGGATAAACTGTTCCATAAATTTATTACTCTGTAGGAGAATTGGTTCAGTGTAAATGAAATGGATATGTTACACATCACTTTACAAATGTTAAATTTCTCTGAAGGAGAAGCATCTTTAGGTGCATCCATAGTCCAGAGAAGTAGTATGGCAATGGTGCAATTCACTGTTACTCTGTATGTTAGTGGGGACTTAAACCCATGTTCATTGGTTTAAAAGAGCATAAAACACTGGGCCTTGCTAACGTTTACATATTAAGAGGCGTTCAGTTCTTGATCTGAGAGCACTGGTACATGTATGGATGAACAGAAAACAAAAAGAACAGAATCAGACAAAATTATATTATTTGTAAAACTTAATAATATTATAAATTCCAAACCATGATAATTACCGGTAAAAACCAAACTACAGTTGTATTTTCCAGTATGAGTCTATGTCATTAGTGGTATTTTTCTCTCGGATTTAGAGTGTTCTTTAATTTTTCAATCCCTGAAAAAAGTTGTTGGCAATTTTGTTAGCAAGTCAGTATGCGCGTCTCTCTGTCATGTATTGGCTTAGCCAATCACATCCTGTGATTCATAAAAGTTTGTCAGGCTTGCAAAAATGTTGGTATGTTTATGCATATGTAAACAAGTAAAAAATTTTAATAGAAAAAGGCAATCTTAACATAAATAAAATTGACCAAAGCATAACAAACAAGAGATGCATTTATGAAACACAATGCCCCTTACTGCGCTTTGAAGTCCCACAGCAGCTATTTTAGAGAAAACAAGTCCCATAAGTTAGCCAAAATTAAATGGACCAAAACGAAGCTCACAATTCATCTGTAAGTCTTGAAGTAAACTCAAATATCAAAAATCAGCTCAATATGTGAAAGCTTTGCATAAAACACATCTGGAAAAATGTTATAATACAGATCATTTCTAAGTTCAAGGTCCATAACTTTTCCAAAATTAATTGGACCGGAACGCATTTCACACTTCATATGTAGGTAATATAGGTAGACTCGCATACCAAAAATCAGCTCAATATCTGAAAGGGTTGTGTAAAAAACATCGAAAAACAGTTATCATAGAGACAATTTCCAAGTCCAAGGCCCATAACTTTGCCAAAAATCAAAGAACTGGAACAAAATTCACATTAGGTCTGCAACTCTTGTTGGAAGACTCACATACCAAAAACGAGCTCAATATCTGAAAGAGTTGTTTAAAAAAATCCGAAAAACAGTAACTATAGAAAACATTTCCAAGGCCAAAAATCAATGGACCGGAAAGAATTTCACACTTCATATGTATGTCATGTAGGTAGACTCTCATATAAAAACCCGTTTTCTGGAAGTTTCTTTACTGTGAGAAATCTATTCTTTCAGGATGAGTTCCTTGAAGTTATCTACTGGTTGCGACAGATCCTCGGTGTTCTGCTAGGACTTGTCTGGGGTTTGCTCCCCCTGAAGGGCATTCTGGGATTTGCATTGTAAGGTACTCAGTATTAAGATAAGTGAACTCTTTCCCACTCAGAAGCAATGTGAAAGTGGCTACCGGTATATGCAATGCAACATTTAAAACTTGAATCTAGTGAGAGAGGTTTTAAATTTGATGATTTCATAAGAGACTACAAAAGCGTCAAAGTGCATATCTGAGTGTTTAGGGGTTAAATGTGATCGAATGTTTCCAAAACAGGGTTGAGTGCCACTGTTGCTGGATGCTTGTGTAACAGTTTAAGTACATGTATTGATTTTAGTATTTTGTAATTATTTTGTCATACGCAAAGTATTGTGAAAGCTATGAGTGAATATTGTTGACAACCAAATTCATTGGCTTCAAAATTGTGTACTTTAACGAATGTTACATTTTTAGAAGTATGTGTTCTTAATATTGGAAAATGGTTTACAACAAATGTATGAACTAGGGATGTCAACGAATATCCGAATATCTGAATATTCGGTCCTTTCACCAGTTCAAAGAAATGGTCAGCGACATAGAATGAAAGATTATGCTCTGTTATGAAGGCAAAAAACAGTGCATCTAAACCTGATAACTTGATCGATGATCATGGTCGCGAGCCTGATCACGGTGTCAATTTTCGTCGCTTTTTGTACTATCGCGGCTTTCTCTACGCGTGATGTTCTTTGGACATGCCTAGTGACGTCATTACGTCCACCACTGGCAACTGACAGGTCCAAGTTAAACACACGACAATGCATAATATTCCTCGCCCTTGCTGCTCGTTGCAACACACTCGAACTCCGTGCATTCCTGGTACTTGTAGGTTATCTTTGCCTTCTTAGCAAAAGCACCAGCTTGTGGCTCTTCGGGTCGCTTGGGCATTTCAACAATTGTTTTGTTACGGCCTTTTCCAAACAAAACAAAAAGCAATTGTAGACTGTGAATTCTTTACTAAAATTGTTGTTTCTAATACTAATTATCATATTACGTCTTCTTGTTATATACACATATTAAACAAACTTGTAAATTTTCATGCAATTTATTGGAGTAGTGTCATACTGCCATGAATAACACTATGTTCTTTTTATTACAATTGTACAAGAAAAGATCATGAATATGGGTATCGCTTTTTTAACTGTTTGTTGCGATACTGGTTGATGGCAGTACAGATGGCTTTTTGTTACAGGTATCAATACTGAGTTTGTAACTTGTAAATTGTCATGCGCTTTTTGGAATAGTATCAAGCTGTCATGAATAGAACCACGTTGTTTTGTATTACAATTACACAAGACAAGATTGGAATCTCGTTTACATGTTTTGCACATTCAGATTTTCCCGCTGTTAACATTTTATGTTTTCAAACAGAGACAAAAACACACACATTTTCAACATTTATTTCTCTGTATCGACAACTATCGATGACAATAGATTCAATTCGGAACTCGCGCACTGTGGTTTTTTCCGATTTCTGAGCACGCGCGGGACGTACAAACATTGTCATTAATACAGTAATTACCAGTAACGTCGATATCCGATTCGCTTCCCATTCAGTAGTGGATAATGAGTTTTTAAACGACAATAGGTTTTCTTTTAGGAAATGTCAAAATTCAAGTCTTCTGTTGTTGTTTTATTACTATTATTATTAATTATTACACCTTACACATATAACACTGATATGCATGTTTGTCAGACGTTTAATACAGGATTAAAGTATAAACACACCGTTTAGATGTACAGCCGCCTATACGAATGGGCCCAGTAGCTAACATCCTTAAAAGTCATTAAAAACAGACTTTGTCAGCTGTATGGTAATGAAGGAACCTACACAAATGGCTTTACAAATGCAATATTTCTTCTGATAAACATTATAGATTACGTTGAACATTGCTTGATGAAATAATTATTTAATCGCCATAAACTTATTATCCCCGAAAACGCTGTTTGTCGTCTGCTTTAACACTTCTTGATGTGTGATAATGGTTTCAATTTTTAACCAGGTAACCTGGTTTTCCCAATTCAAAGGGACCTGGCCAGGGCCAGCTATTTTAACGAAGCACGTGTTTGGAATTACACTGAGGTGGCATACTTTAACTCGCGCGCTGTGACGTTAATTGATGTAAACATGATCGGCATCGCGAAAGAGTTATTTTTGGAATAAACAATTATTATTGGCCTACAATATTGTGGCCGATGGCAAACGTCTTATTAAGAGATAAAGCAGTCGAACGATATGCACATTTTAGATTATGCATATTAATATTTTATATTATGCATATTTCATGCGAAAAACGCGTACAATTTTTCGGATTACCGTTTTCGGATACTGTATTTTTTTTTCGTCGATTATGATTTATTTTCAAAGTTCATAATAGCAAAAATAGAATGACGAATACACATGCGGTGATACGGAAGGTGTGGTTTATAATATTTCGAATTGTATTCACCAGAAATTGCAATTGGAAAAAACTATAAAAAAAAAGTATAATTAGTAAGGGCTCTGGGTGGGTTGGGGCCTCTGCCCTTTATTCTTATGTGTATGTAACTGTAGATGATATCTTGTTTGTTAAGTCACACCCACAACATTGGTTGTATTCTTTATTGTAAAGCCATGATAATATTTTATAAGAAAATGACACACTGATATTATGCTTGTTTTTAAGTATATATATATATATATATATATATATATATATATATATATATATATATATATATATATATATATATATATATATATATATATATATATATATATACATGTATATTTATTTTAACTTAAATCCAATAGATATACATTTGATAAAACATAGATAAAATGAGATTTATTGTTTTTTCTTTCTTTTTGCCTTCAGTACCGTTTTGCGGAAAAGTCCGCGTCTGTTTTGGCTATTACTTTTTTCAGGAAAAAAATTATGGCTATTATTTTCTGAAGGCCAGTGTGAGCACTGAATTATTAATGTTCTTGTATTTTCGGCATGCTTTTAAGATATTGCAAATAAAAGTAATGTATGGTAAAGATCGTTAGGGATGTGCCTTCTAATCTTAAGGTCCTAGTAATAAGCGAATATTTATTTTTTTTACTTTTCAGATTATATTAAAGAAAAGCATCACAATAGAGCTATATCAATAGACATATAAATATCCAACTGATATGGAAAGATATATTAGTTCTAGTACTTCGAATGGACTGAGGATAGTAAGGTTTTTGTTGTTTGGTACTTTTCTGTATGATTTTAAATATATTTGAATAGTATAATATATATACGATGGAGTCAATGTCTTGGTAGTTTCGTTGACAAACTTCCATTAAACTGTATGCCCAGGCCTATGCACAGTATATGCAATGTCATAGTTACATGACCGAAGCTGTTTACATGTACATGCAGCGTTATATCGTGTTACTAAGTATTCTTACAAATAAAACACGATCGAGATTAGTTCATCTTAAGACAAATGATTAAATATCATGGTATTTTTAGCAGAATACACACACGGTAATTATAGTCATAAAAAAGGTCCGCAAATAATTGTATGCATTAGATGCCTCCTGACCTCTGTGCTTCTTGAGACAGAAAGTAAAGCAAGTTTTTGTGATATATGCGCATGTGCGGCTACCCAATATTTTACCAATTACAAAACATTCAGTAGTTTAAGAAGTGACCACATCACAATGTTTACTTTGAAATTAAAGGGATCTTTTCACGCTTTGGTAAATTGACAAAATTGAAAAAAGTTGTTTCAGATTCGCAAATTTTCGTTTTAGTTATGATATTTGTGAGGAAACAGTAATATTGAACATTTACCATGGTCTAATATAGCCATTATATGCATCTTTTGACGATTTTAAAACCTAAAAATTATAAAGCGTTGCAACGCGAAACGATTGAATAATTTGGAGAGTTCTGTTTTTGTCGTTAAATTTTGTGAAACTACGAAGATTGCTTATATCAGGTATAAAATACGTCAAGTGTGTGTATTCGGCGGAATAGCTCAGTAGGCTAAAGCGTTTTTACTTCAGGACTCTGGCAGGACACCAGGGGTCACTGGTTCGAAACCTGCTCTGGGCAATGTTCTTTTCCTTTTTTTAATTTTATTCTTGATTTTTTACTGGAGCTTTTACGATCAAATGTTTACATTTATCAATATAAAGCATTTAATGAATAAGTTAAAAAAATGCCAAAATCTGTGAAAAGGCCCCTTTAAAACAAATCAGTCACTTTTTTCGCAATAAACAATCGGAAAAAAAAAACAAGCACATGAACATTTTTGTATTATTTGAATCCCTAATTATCATTAAACATGTAATCACTCACATTTGCAAGTTTCATTTGAAAGTAAAGAGATAATACAAAATGTGAATGACAAACCTTGCCTCAGCACAGATTAAGTGTACTCATAGGCATGTTGCCTGGTTGAATGGTCTGAACTACAAAGTGTCACCACATCTTCAATCAATCATAATGATGAACGCATTTCAATGTTTAAAGAGGCTTTAAGATCATAAATAAGGAATGGGATGGTCAGTTAGGCTCGATTGGTCATTGTCGGCTCGGTTACTAGTTGCATTTACCCCATGTACACTTAAGCATACTTACATGTACCCCGGATACGGTAAATATACTCATACATACCCGGGAACTTTAGCGCTAAATTGATCGTTGTCAGCAATTATTTTTTAAATTAATTATTTTCATATTTATGTCAATTTTCTGTTAAAATGGCATCTATATGATCGAAACTCATACTCAACAAGCATGTTGATGCATTTTTTTTAAAAAGCAGTTTGTTTCGTACTAACGGTAATCGGTAGCGTGTTTTGGGGGCGGGAATAAACAGTCGGGTACAGTCTAAAATCGGCTGGGTACGTTTGAGTATATTTACAGTACCCGGGGTACATGTAAGAATACGTACATGTACCCGAGGTACGTGTAACATGTAACCAAGCGGACAATGACCAATCGAGCATCAGTTAGGTGGTAAGGTATATTTTATTTGACATGAATAAAATGGAAATTGAAGTATTGGTAACTGATTGACAATAATCACACTTATTAATTATTAATAATCACACTTATTAATTCCAAATTTGACATAATAATTGTGTTGCTTTTTTTTCAAGTTACAAATATTATAAGTTTAAGCATACCATCTGAATTCAGGGCCTCTACAAGGGTTGCAGATGCTATGATGTGATGCTCCTCTCCATCAATACTGACAACAGATGTACTGAAAATACAGTTTAGCTTAAAGAGACTTCTTTAACAAATGGCAAAATCATGCTTTAAAATCGATGATACTCCAGATTATATCAATAAAATATTGGAAGAAGATGAAACTACAGGAAATTGCATTTGTTAAACCACCCTCTTTCATGATAACAAAATAAGCCGAAGTGTGCATATCCGAATTTATAGATACTGCTCAAACAAAATGAAAGAACACCATAATGTTACAAATAATTGCAGGATAATAAATGTGCACATTCATACTGTAGTAATGCTCCAAAACTTAATATATGTTTGTCTTTTGAGACTCAGAATTTGAAACCAAATGCGTAATCATTTTACTCACATGTCTTTGTCGGCCATGATGTTTAATGAACGCAATTAACGCTTGAAAAAGACATATCCGTTGTTTAGTTATACCCGTTAAAATATTTCCCAGCATGCAAATTATAGGACATATATATGAAAATCATCCAACATATATATGAAAATTATCCAACATATATATGAAAATTATCCAACATATATATGAAAATTGCCTAACATATATATGAAAATTATCCTACATATATATGAAAATTATCCAACATATAAATGAACATTATCCAACATATATATGAAAATTATCCAACATATATATGCAATTATACCACACACAAATGGAAATATAGAACATAAATATTCAAATATATCACATATATATATGGATTTTACCATATATATATACGAATCTATACAACATATATATGCAATTATACCACACACAAATGGAAATATACAACATATATATTCAAATATACCACATATATATGGGTTTTACCATATATATATATGAATTAATACAACATATATATGCAAATATACCACATACATATGGAAACATTGAATTTTGCAACGTTTGACACGCCATACGGATTTAACCGATAAGTATCTTCTAACTAATGCAAAAATCTGCATATGCAAAATCAAGCAGTAGATCTAAGCTTTGTCGAATAAATGACAAAATGTCAAATGTGTGAGCGCAGCGTAACGAGCATTTTCATAGCCAATTAGATCTCATTAATAAGAATTCTATTATAAATTATTTTATGCAAGACCTATACATTGAATTGGCATGTGTACATCAACGGGGCATGTATATGGTAAATACTATATTAATGTAGTAGCTTCATGAATATAACACGTTATGGAATCTTCAAATCAACTACGAGGTTATCCTGTTGAAGAATCACCAATACGGTTACCTCCCCTATTGAGAAGAGTTCTTTGTGTGCATCTTAAATTGTTCTGTCTTAATTATTTGATATTTTCATTTATCTGTTTTTGGGACATAGTTTTCGAAAGGTAAGCATTTAAAACGTAACTTAGTCAGACAACCAAACTTTTATTGTACTGTGTAACATTAACTATATGATATATACGTACACATAAATTCATATTTATGAGTTGTTGTCTACATAATTTCATGTTTTCATGTTTTTACGTACAACAACACACATAGCATTTAGTGTGCGCGATAATACTTGGCGAACTAAAAGCTACTCATGAAGTGCATCGTGCATTCGGTTATTTACGAAATAAAATTATTCGCCTCAATTCTCTTTACCTTAAGTTGTACACGTATGCTAAACGATGTGTTCAAAACAGAATACCATGGCCTTGGCCTTGCCATTTGAATTCATGTTCAACTTTAAGTATTATCTCAATGAAACAAAACATTTGTGGTAGCGATGATATGTTTAAAATAGCTGCCATTAGTAAGCCATAAACTGATGGCTGTGCGTTTTTAAAAAAATCGATTAATTAAACTCAAATTTAAATAACTTCCACTTTCGTTTCGTGTACTTTCGCTTTCGCAATGATTTAAGCATATTTTTATTCTAATCGTTTAATACTTCTGAAACGCAATTTGTCGCGTATACAGTATTATTGAATACACAGTAACAAGGTACAATAATACACGTATTTCAAAATAGCGTAAGTAGGAATATGCAATACGTATTAATAACACAAGCAAATCACAAACTAACTATATACTACTAAATTAAATGAGTCGCGTTCTGAGAAAACTGGGCATAATGCATGTGCGTAAAGTGTCGTCTCAGATTAGCCTGTGCTGTCTGCACATGCTAACCAGGGACGATACTTTCCGCTTTTATGACATTTTCGTTTAAATGAAGTCTCTTCTGAGCAAAAACCAATTTAAGCGTAAAGTGTCGTCCCAGATAAGCCTGTGGGATTGCACAGGCTAAACTAGGACGACACTTTACGCACATGCATTATGCCCTGTTTTCTCAAAACACGACTCAAATAAAAAGAACTTATTGTTTATTTTTCAGGGCCTAAACCAACATCAAAATCAAAAACAAGCAATAATATGCGAAATGGGAAATGCAAATAAGAAGCCGTTATCAGACGAATGTGATACCGACTCTGATTCGTCATCAGACTCCAGACCCGGTGAAATTATACTCGTAGATCTGACGGACTCGGATGAGGATTTAAATCCAGAAGACGCCAAAGTTATTAAAAATCGATATCCAGACGCATTAAACGATGTCGAAAAATATTCTGACGGTGGCACAAAAACGCATGAGATGGAAAAAGAACAGGCTGGTATTAAACGCGGATTCCAGGATATAGAGGACACCGCCAGTCAAAGGAAAACGCAGCTGTTTTGTGGACCATGCAACATTCAACGCAAAACCGCCATTGCAATGACGTTCTGTCCTGTTTGTGACAACGATCTTTTGTGTGCACTATGTTCATCGATCCACAATGCGTTGCCTGTAACGAACTCGCATACGGTGTTAGACGTTTCTGCATATCCGGCTAAAAACGAAGGGGGAAATTTTGGTACAGGATACAATCCTATCTGCAACCTGTGTCTTATTCAAAAAGTTGAAACTGAAGCAATCCTTCAATGTCAAGAGTGCGAAACACAGCTGTGTGATTCGTGCAGTAATCAGCATAAAGCACAGATGGCGACCCGTTCTCACAATCTAATAAACATAAATGACGAAACACCTAACACCAAACGGTATGTTTGACGAAGAATACCACTAAGAATAACTTACATACAATAGATCATAGAAAAAAAACTAATGCACTCTGAATATAAATTATTTGACTTTTTTTACTCAACAATCAAAGATGTCTTGTTCCAAACACTTTAAAAATAAACAGGTAGTCGTGCAATATATATCGCATACATTCGTTAACGTTTAACAATTGATTGTAATATACTATTTTGTCATTAACTCCTTTGAAAAATGATAATATGCGAACAGTTTAATGATTTTTTTATGTTATCATATCACATACAGAGCACGTCTACAACCACCGTGTACTTCAACATCTCCGGACGAAGAGGAAACGGTTAGTGATTTCCTAAACAATTAAGTTTTGCAGCTGAGAAAATAGTTCGAAGTTAGTCTATGGTCAACCTTTAACATATTAAAATCGATTGCACTCGATCTTTCATATTTTTTTTAACATAACTGTACTAAAGCACGTTCAAGTTAATTTCGCAGATCAATAGTCAAATGTAATATATAGTATCCACTATATGAACAAATACCTATTATGATACCTTCATCTGTCCCTTTCGTTCTTTGAGCAATTATAACAGACTATATTGTGTTCCAGAAAACTCCTAGTCGACCAACAGCACATTCCGTTACATCAGACACTCTCACGCTTGCATGGACAAAGCCAACACAATTTGAGGAGGGGAATTATTTTCAGATCGGATACAAGGAGTCGGAATCGAATTGGAGAATATATTCCGGCGAGTTCACAGAATGTACCCAAGTTCTGACAAATATCAAGTGTAACACAGAGTACATATTTCGGGTTCGAGCTGTTTACAGCGATGGAGAAGGACCATACAGTAAGGAGAGTGCAGTAGTTAAGACCCCAAATTCGACTGCCTTCAGATTGTGTGAGGTATCTGTGCGTAGTGATGATGGAGTTACACCTCCCTTTCGGTACGCTTTACCAATGCGCGAAATCACAGAGGCGCGAAATGTTAAGGCTAAAACAAGAAAGTTTGTTTTAGGTAAGATGTTCATGTATTTTCGATGATTAACTCTATACATACGCATTATGGTTTGTGATTATGTTTATTTCATATACGAAATGACACCTAACTATCATAATATCTTCTTTTTAAATATGGTCGGGTAAACAAACATTATAATGCTGCGTATTCAATATGTTATGGCGTGGGTTGTGTTTTTCGTCTTAGTCGTTTTTGTTGTGTCAAGTTTCTCACCACAAATATTGTTCACAATCGTTTTATTAATTTGAATAAGTAATTAATAATTATCATCCATTAGTACACTTTAACAATTGGAGTTTCATGTTTTTATATGAATTACAATTTTATTTCCGTGCATCTGCATGCCATTTTAGATGAAGAGTGAACGTTTTTGCCCATTATTTAACACTTCAGATTCAAGTCCACAGTACCTGCATACTAAAATTCCTATTTGGTTAACACTTAAACGTTTTGAAAACGTTATTAAAATATAATTTCTGTATTTTTACAGACAAGAAATATCAGAGATACCAAAATATTAATGTGACATTGTTTACGTTGTTGTTAAAGGTTCGCCCAAAGACACGGATTGGAAGGAAAAGACCTTGCTGATGATTGGAGAGACAGGGACAGGCAAGAGTACCCTGGTTGATGGAATGGCAAACTTCATTCTGGGGGTGACCTGGAACGATCCCTTTAGGTTTAATATTGTTAATCTAGAAGACGAAGAAAAGAAAAAGGTTGGGAATCAGGTAAATATGATAAACTTATTTCATGTTTATTATATTATAAATGTGCTGGAAGTATTTTTGTTATTGTTAGGAAATATCGACTTAGCGGAAGTGATTTAGAAAGAACACATTTTTTATTTAATTATTTAAACTTATAAAATGTACATACTAATTTTATGTTATTTCAATGATTTATCTACCGCCTATTCATATAAACAAAGACCGGGTGTACATACAAACAAAGAATAACTTACAATATCGAAAATAATTCCCATAACAGCATTACTCATCAGCAACAAACTCGTCAAGTTGTATAATGGTTGCAGGCGGTTTCACAAACAGAATGGATTACATGTTATGCCATCTACCCGCACGAAGGGAGCAGAATTCCATATACAATCAACATTATCGACACCCCGGGCTTTGGTGATACTAGAGGGCTTGATCGGGATCAGGAAATCGTTGAACAAATCCGAGAATTGTTTTCAGCGAAACCCCCAAGGGGCGTGTTATCTATTGACGCAGTTTGCTTTCTAATTAAAGCGCCGGATGCACGATTAACGCCAGTTCAAAGTTACATCTTCCAATCAATCATGTCCCTATTTGGAAAGGACATAGAAGACAACATATGCTCACTTATAACATTTGCCGACGGTATGGACCCCCCTGTTCTTGCAGCAATTAAAGAGTCAGGATTGCCGTTTGGTGAGCGTTTTACGTTCAACAATTCGGGTCTTTTTGCAAGAAACATGGGTCTCTCTCAGAGCAGTTTATCACCAATGTTTTGGGATATGGGTCTTGTAAGTTTCAGAAACTTCTTCAATCACTTGGATTCACTGGAGACAAAGAGCCTGCAACTGACCAGTGATGTTTTATATGAGCGAAGTCGCTTGGAAGCAACAATAAGGAATCTACAGCCAATGCTTGACGTTGGACTGAATAAAATCAGCGAATTAAAATCGGAGATAAACATTTTTCAAGAAAACAAGTCTATTATCGCCGATAATAAAGACTTTACGTATGTTGTTCCGACAACTAAACACATAAAAATCGATCTACCAAGTGGGTTACATGTTACAAATTGCACATATTGCAATTTCACTTGTCATGAAAATTGCACTATTGTAAACGATGCTGAAAAGATCGGTTGTTGGTCAATGACGGATGGATTTTGTAGAATTTGTCCGGAAAGATGTTTCTGGAATCAACATGCAAACACGCCGTACATTTTCGATTACATCACTGTTGATGAAACGAAAACATACGCAGAAATGAAAAAGAAATATGAAGAGGCATCGGGAAAGCTTCTAACCCAGGAACAAGTGTTGGACAAAATGAGAGAGGAGCTTGACGAAATCGACGATATGATTCAAACGATGATGCTTGTTGTCCGTGATTGCAATATCCGTCTAGGAAAAATTGCCCTGCGACCAAATCCATTGTCCATGACTCAACACATCGATTTAATGATTGAAAGTGAAACGATGGAGAAGAAAGATGGCTGGTATGAGAGGGTTCAGACGCTGTACCGGTTCCGTAAGCGAGCACAGGTCGTGACTGACGCTGAAAGTTTTTTCAAGGAAGCAATTAACCTTGGGGTGACTGGCTGCAGGCGAAAAGACAAGGAAACTATATTTCGAAGGTTTCGTGATATGGTTGAAGGGAAAAGACATACGGATGGACAGCCAACCTCAAGTAGTAGTGAAGCGTCTAACGTATAAGAGTCGAATTCATGCAGCAAACAGCAATAAACTGAAGACAGTGACATCACAAAATGTTTTTTTTGCTAACAGTAACTTTATAGATCAATAATATAACAGCGACAAGTACTGCTCATGTAGTTTTATCACACTTCATTAAACAATGAGTTTAAGTCTACATGTCTATCTTACAATTAATGTTCATATTTGAATCGAATCTGAACGTGGATTGTGATGAGAATGTTTTTATTTTTAGAATACCAGTGTTCATTTTTCTCAAATCTTTCGAAGCTCCTTATGACAATTTTATTTTTTATTTTGACAATAATAGTTTTCTAAAATTTCATGTACCACGGTGTTGCATTATTTATAGATGTAGTGAAAGTTAAAAATTGTAAGGATTTAAGAGATTTAATTTACAGTTTTGTGCAGTGTGTTAACTATTATTTCAATAAATGACAACATGGATACAGCATGTCTCAGCCATATTATTATTCACATATTTTTATTGAGCACGGATAAGTTAACGGTGTATATACTCTAAAAACATAACAGCGGATCAAAGACATTAAACTTATTTCGATTTTCACACGTAAATGGGATGAATCACAGTAGTGCAGAGTTTACCCCACATTTCGATCATACTGGATGAAAGCTCTAATCGATTCAAAAGTAAGCACGTTCCGAATGTAAGAGAATGTGATGTATACATGATATCTGTCTCCCAATGATTGAGGAATTGTATATATACAAACTTACCTAAGCATGATATGATTAACATCATGCAAATACATGTATTTATACATCCTCGAAATAAGAATGCATGGTGAATGATGTGATGGATATATCGCAATCTTAAATATTTAATCAAATAATGCTATTAAATTGTTCGATAAACAGTCTTACACTTTATATCACGTATAATCTACGTAGGGTTTTAAATTGTATAATTGCATCTGACATTATTGTCCCGTAATAAACGATATGGTTAAAATAGCTAAAAAATTCATTTGCAAACTTGCCAACAAAAAAGTAACTGCCAAACAATGTTGAACGATGTAGTGACCGCCTGTCGCCTGATAATATTGAAATCATTTTGAATACAAACACTATCAATATATTGAACTCTTGATTCTTTTGTTATCGTTTACTTTCACTTAATTACGAAGTAAATATTATATTATTTTAGCATTCAGTTCATAAAGTTTAATAGGTTTGATTTACTTTGTGATATTATTGATAAAATATTTTTGTTCAACAGTTGTTATGTTCATGAATATGATGTTTTCCTTATTTCTATGTGAATACTTTATCAAGCAATAACTAACAAAAATTGCATGTATCAGATTGTTGCATAAACATATATGTGTGTTATCGGTCAAAACCTGGTTTATTGTTCAGAGCTGGAAACGTAAGACTCCTTTGTTTTAGTTCCTAATTTTATTTGTCAATTATAATTGTATTTACTCATACAAACTGCATTAAAAGCCATTACATACACAAATGATTATGTACATGAGTGGTATTACACGTTATATTTAGGGTAGTATATCACTGCTATAACGAAAAAGGATTTATGCATACAAATACAGTTTTCAGAAATTTCGAATAATTTCTAAATAAACGTTTTCTAAACAACACACACGCACACAACACTCATTCTGATTTATTCTTTATTATACCGACCGTGTATCGAGTACATGAATTTTATTGAAGGGTTGATCAATACTGAGCAAAATTTGAAATATACGTATTCTAACACTTAAATATTATATTAATATTGTTCGCTACTTCTGAAAATAGTATAATAACATGGTATTTTATTTAAACTGTGTGCATTCTCTGTTTCAAGTTTTGTTAAACACTTAGCTATTGCGCAACTTTAAACGTAAGATTGTGGTGTACGTTTAGAAACGTGTAGATCGATTTTCATTCAAACCACATGCTGTATGTGCGTGTTTGCCTATTAATACCAGTATACAAATAGACCGATTTTCTGAAATCATGAGTTCGTTTTCACAAAGTGTAACCTGCGTTTTCAGAAAACGTATAAAAATCTAATGCATATCATTAAGGCAATGACGTTTAAATAGTCGATAGTATATAAGACTTAATATATTATTACAAGTTTACATCGTTTATAATTAAACACGTAGTGCTCTATTACTTACACGTCGTTATAATATATTATAAAACTGATGTTGAATGAGGAAATTTAAGGCTAACTGCTGCGGCATCAGCACGAGACATATACCTTAATTTTGCCCTTGAAGTACGGTAAGGAAATATTTCAATATAGTTTGACACTATTCATACATACTTGACACGACACATACAAAATATAAATAACTTTTTAGGCATAGCATCATATAGTTAAATATTCATATCATTCTCAGAAAAAAGTGGAAATAATGGTTTTAAAATTCAATGTACGTGGTTTGATTGTTAACACACACAAGGTCTTGAAAATATGAACTGATAAATATTCCTTAAAAGAAAACAAATCTATTTACATTTGATTCAGTTTGGTGGACTACATAATCAGTCACATTTCACAAACCCCTCTGAGCTTAAATTTATCGTTTAATTATGTTTGCGTTATGCTTGTTCATCTCTGAAAATGTAAATGAAACCATTAAATGCTATTAATGAGTACCTATGTTTGTCAAATTGAATGTATCGAACGTATCATATCATCGCAAACATTTAACAATAAGAACGTAAAACTGTACTCGGCAACGAACCAAAACGCTTTAATAGAAACTGGTTCAAAAGTAGAATACCCGAATACATCACCATACTTGCATTTGTAACGCTTGGATATTATCTCGTGTTTTGACGACAATCAGTCCTCTGAGAGGTCATTACTTATTTAACGTGTTATATTTTACTTTGCATTGTGACAAAATAGGTGTTTTTCTGGCTTCTGTTTAAAAGGTAAGTTTATTTGAATTTGTGAATTTGTATCTGTATTACTAAAAAGCATGCTTTAGACAAAATACTGCAATATTGTCTTTTTGCAATAATCCAACACCCAGCTATATGACTTTATGTACAAAGTATTTACGAAGAACTTCATTACTGTCATTAACTGCTGATGTTCAATATTATATTTTACGCAAAAGCAAATCATAACCAGCATAACACATATTTATATGACTGGGTATAAAAGTAAAGGTTAGCACAGACAACGCGGTGACCATTTTTTGCTATGGACGTGTATTATTAATTGACGAAAGGAAGTGAAGGGCATACGGCATTGCAATTGTCAGTCCGTTCGTCCGTACTTAAACCACTGATGGATCTCGCTTAAACTTTCGTAAAGTAAATGACTTGGCTCCGACGAGTTTTTTCAGAGTTATGTTCATTGGTCTAGAATATGTCAAGAATATATAACATTATTTAATAATAGAATTATAAAATAATTTTGTAATACTGTGTAAATAAAAAGAAGTGAAACTCCAGCTGCTGGAGCGTTATTGCATTCTCATTATTTACAATTAGTTGGTCCTTTATTAAAGGCAAATGACCAATTGCCAAATCAGTACAAAACAGCTCAATGCAAAACAACATAGATCTACACACATATTAGAATAAAGCTGGGGTCACCGCCTTCGAACGGTCAATGCAAAGCATTGGGGGTTTAAACCGGTTTTAGAGCGCTCAACCTCACACTTGGCCCAGCAATATTCATGATACATATAAGTGTAAATAAAATTTAACCTCATAGCATTGCAACCCAAATTAAAAAATAATAAAAAGGAATTAAAACGCATTCAATTTAATTACCATTTAATTACTCAATGGTAGGAAAGAGACCAGAGTTACAACTTTTTGAGGAACGAAATGTGTGTTTTCAACTTCTCTTTATCTACTTGGTCGATATCGCTAAAGCTTTCACTGTTGAGTGACCTTAATGAGTAGATGCTAAGCACATGTAATCTTTTGCTGCAACGAGTTTCGGAAGAATTATTGCCCTTTCTCTGTTTATCCATTAAAAAAAAAATTAAATAAAATGCTTAGTCCCAAAATGTTCTGGTTTAACACCTCTTTAACTACTGGATGGATCTCGCTAAAACTTTCACAGTTGGATTATCGTAATGTTAACCCATGTGTGCCTAGTGGACTCTCCCATCCTTCTAAATTGGATCAATGTATTTCAAAAATTAGGGATGCATAGTATATATTTATTTATATATTTAGAATATTTCTTACAGAAATTCCTTTTAAAAAACAGCACAGACCCTGATGAGACGCCGCATCCCGCGGCGCATCATCTGGGTCTACGCTGTTTGCCAAGGCCTTTTTTCTAGACGCTAGGCATGAATGGGTTAAGATGACCGTAAAAAACGGAATTTCGGTTGCGATGAGTTTTGGCAGAATAATGGCCTTGTGTCTTTTTTGTACACTGTATAATATACCTCGTTTTATTCAAATTTGTTTGTGTTTGTTGCTTTTTGTGCTGTGTCTAGTACGTTTTTGGAATGTCAGACTGTTTGCCAATAAGTCACTTGGCAGTAATAAAGGGCCTCGTGCTGATATGAGTTATCTGCTCTAATGTCGCAGCTTAAGTTTCGATGTACTTTGACTGTATTCATTCTTATGGTCTTTTTTCCTGATAAGAACACATCGCTTTTGACCATAAATACTGTGTGTTCATGTTTAAGCTTTCTAGAGCACAACGTGTTCATCATAACCTTTTGCTACCACCTTTGTCCGTCTTTTGTAGTCCGTGGTCAACATTTAAAATGGGAACTCAAAATATGCCAAATGTATATGAAGCACAGTCAGAAAATTTATCCGAATCTTAAATCAGCCGAAATGAAAAACGTTTCCGATTCCTAGGGCAGCAAGTTTTCCGTATGTGGTTTAAATGAAACCTTGTCGACACCTTAGGAGTCATAATTTTGCCAATTGATCATCAAATTTGCTCAGAACATTTGTTCTAAACCTCTCGGCTGAGTTTGAAAGAGATCGAGTTCGGATGTGTTGCAGATCCGATGAAAAACATGGCCGTAATAGTGAAACATTGTACAGGCCTTCCAGCGTTCCTACTTTTTCCTACTTTTTCCTACTTTTTTAATAGCTTCCTACTTTTTCCTACTTTTTGCGAAAAACCTCCTACTATTCCTACTTTTTGGACAATAAAGTCCGCAAAAAATAATCAAATATGAACTTTGTGCTAGTTATATTTGCAGAAAATGAACAAAAGATGTCAAACTGGCTGGTTTCTGTTGTCGAAAGATGTGGCAAACATGTCCCTCCCCAACAGCATCATCTTTCATCATCATGAAGGTGAGTCTCTCAGGTATTTTAAATCTTTTTTTGCTGAACTCCAGAAGCATAGAATCCTCACAATGCTATACATGTATAAACCCAATGATGCCATGCTGAGGGTATTTTGGTTGTTTTCATATGTTGTTTTCATTTCCAAAAAAGTATGTATCAAATATTAGAGATGTGATTTCTTTGATTTCCAGTTATAGAAATACATTATCATTTGAAAGTAACCAAAACTATTTGCAAAGCTATAACCAGCTAAAGGAAAATACTATTCCAATTTTATAGCTGCAGCTTTGCATTTCTTTTGCTGTCACTATTTACTTGCTTGGGAACCTCATGTTTTTTAAAGAATATAAAAATAGCCATTTGAATAGTGACAGTAAAAAAAATTCATTCTACTAACATACAATGGCTTTGAAAAAGTTGCTTTTTATTTGCAGATCATAGATGTAGTTGCTTTCCACATGATATAACCGCATGATATAAACTAGCTATGCCAGGTGGAAAAACTAAGTTCAACAGGTCTTGGCTTGTGAAGCTTGACAATAATGGAAATAGTATTGGTGACTGGTGTGTACAGGATTCCTCAAATGAATTTGCTGCATACTATTTTGTGTATTCAGCTGCTTGCTTCTGGAGTTCACAAATACATATATAATTATGCATATAGTTGTGTATTCATATGCCTCTTGTGTTTTGAATCAGTAACTTTACCTTTTATCAACAACTAACATTCTCTTGTGTTTAACCATTTCCATTGTATACAACATGTGTACTGTATAGATCTGCATTAGCATTAGTGCTCTAATCATTGTAACTCATCTGGCTTACTAACTCACTGTACTGAATATAGTCCTTTACATGTAGCTTGTAACCACATACTAATTTACCATTAACATGCTAGTAAATGCTTTACTAGCATGGTTATGTTATGTTTGTTAATTTGAGAATTAAAAAAAAGTTTCAGGCTGATGGAAGATGACCACACAGTTCAGCAACAGAAACTGGCCAGTAGTGGTATACAAGAATAGTCCACATGGCATAAAGAATGGTAGGGTTTTGCATTTAAAACGCCTCCTCGGGTAAGTTATTTGCCATGATTAATTAACATTTTAACTGAAAATATTCCTACTTTTCCTACTTTTTTGGAAAAAACATTCCTTCTATTTCCTACTTTTCTCTCAGGAAACATCCTACTTTTTTCCTACTTTTTTGTGAGTGGCTGCTGGAAGGCCTGCATTATAAGTCCATCGAAAGCAAACCTTTGGCATAATTATCTATGACGTAGTCAATACCAAGATACTAAGCTACGAATATACTTAGAGCCTGGAATTTTATAAATATATTGGCTTAGTTTTAAATTACGTTATACTATTTAATATTTTAAGTATAACTAGTGTTTTTATCTATCAAATTAACCGCGGAAACAATAATTGGATATATTTTCCAATAATTATCATCCAATTAATAGTATTTATCATCTAAAGCCTTCTTTGAAATACTTAAACTTCAACCGACTTAATGCAATGGAAATAGATTCTTTTAAATGGACAACCTTTTGTGACGAGATGCAAAATGGTGGATGTGGGAACGCTTGTTTAATTATTGTTTGCGGGAGTAGGCTTTGGGCGGGGATTGGTGCGCGGGCCGGGTCCGGCACGGTCGCCGTCGTCTGTGCTCTTGTGGGGAACGGAAGAGTCGGCGCTAGTAACTGAGGCCAGACGATATAGACTTCAACGACGGACGTACTCATACTACCTCCTCCTTTTCTGCTCCACAAGACCATAATGCATTACCAAGTGCAATACATAGCATGTAATTTATTATAACACAGCAATACAGTTATCACATATTCGGCTTCCAAATAAGTATATACTAAACATTTAAAGGTAATTTCATTATATAATTATAGTGCATGGCTCCTTTATCTGACAGCTTAATTACGCATCTGATAGGCCAGAGATAAAATACCCATTAGAGTAACACTGTGAAGACGCAGAATGACTTAAAGAAATGAAACACAAACACACTTGAATATTATTCTTCTTTTTCTTTGAATGCGCATACGATTTATTCTATGATATCTCGACCGAGTTTTAAAATGATTCCAATTTTCATAAAAGTTGCTTCGAATAGTTAAGTCCCTTCGGGTCTCATGTGAACGTCTAGGGCCTTTCGCCCTCTTGTTTCAGTTATTTTTAGCTCATCTTTTTTTTTGAAAAACAATTAGCTAATGTCACCACCTGAGCGTCGGTGTCTGCGTCGGCGTGTGCGTCGGCGTCCGGTTAAGTTTTGTGTTTAGGTCCCCTTTTCTCATAAAGAATCATCACTATTGCATTCAAACATGGCACACTTACTTACTATCATGAGGGTACTGGGTAAGGAAAAATTTGATAACTCTGGCTGGCATTTTGACAGAATTATGTGCCCTTTTTATACTTTGAAAATTGAAAATTTGGTTAAGTTTTGTGTTAAGGTCCACTTTATTCCTTAAGTATCAAAGCTATTGCTTTCATACTTGCCACACTTACTAACTATCATAAGGGACTGTGCAGGCAAGGCAAAGTAATGTAACTCCCACTGTCATTTTCACAAAATTATGGCCCCTTTTATACTTAGAAAATTGAAAATTTGGTTAAGTTTTGTGTTTAGGTCCACTTTATTCCTTAAGTATGAAAGCTATTTCTTCCATACTTCCAACACTAAATAAATATCATACGAGGACTGTGCAGGCAAAGTTATGTAACTCTGACTGGCATTTTGACAGAATTATGACCCTTTTTTTACTTAGAAACTTTAAATATTTGGTTTAATTTTGTGTTTAGATCCACTTTACTTCTAAAGTATCAAGGCTATTGCTTTCAAACTTCAAATACTTACTTACTATTATGAGGGTACTGTACCTGGCTAGTTAAATTTGACCTTGACCTTTGAATGACCTTGACTCTCCAGGTCAAGGTCAAAGTATTAAATTTTGCTAAAATTGCCAGAACTTCTTTATTTATGATCAGATTTGATTCATACTTTGACAAAACAACAGTTACCTGAAATACCACAATAGACTCCACCCAAACCATCCCCTACGCCCCACGTTAGAATTCCCTCCCCCCCCCCCCCCCCCATTTTTAATTTTTTTTTTTCCATTTTCTTCTTATTTTTTAAATAAATGACCACACCCCAACACTATAGCCCCCCCTTCACCCCCCACCCCCCCCCAACAAAGTTTTTTGAAAGTAATGTAATAAATGACCACACCCCCTCACTATACACCCCTCTCCACCTTCACCCCTCCCCCTTTTTGATTGAAGTATTGAGATAGGTCCCTTCACCTTTAAAAAGAAAAATAGATCCTGCTAGGCGGTGCTCATGTTTTTATTTAATATCTGCCTTACAATTTTGAACCTATATTGTGTTCTACAGTTGATTTCATTACACTATATCCTGATAATATATTAAAAATTAAAGCCTGAACGCATATCTCTTTCCATATTTAAGTTCTTGTGTTTATTTTCATATTTTGAAAATAGTGCAACTTCTTCTATTGTATGTACATGCAGCGCAAGTCAGTATGGAAGATGTGACAAAATCAGCTGGGGCTGAAATAGCAAACGCGGAATTACAAAATCATGATGAACTGGATTCTGATTCGTCATTTGAATCAGCGTCAAGTGATATCGAAATCGTGGTGGATTCGTCAAATAACACAGAGGACTTTACAAACGATGTCGGTGGAAGTAAACCAAGATTATTAGATATCTTAGAAAATGAAACTTCTGATGAACTCGGTGCAGTTAATAACGGGAATAACTCGAATAAGATTGCAGTCGAAGAACTCTCTTTACAAGCTATTGCCATACGCGCCGGAATACAAAATGATCTTGATGTGGATGATTCAGAACGAGCTCTTCTTTTTTGCGAACCATGTGGAATTCAACACAAAACTGTCCCAGCATCAACGTTTTGCCCAAGTTGTGAAAATGAGATGTTATGTGATATATGTTCAACAATTCATAGGTCGTTGCCTGTTACGAAATCACACGATCTTGAAGATATATCCGAACATCCAGCAAACAAAAAGAGTGGAGCTATTCTTCCTTGCAGCTTATGTCTCTTGCAAAACCTAGAAACTGAAGCAAACTTTGAATGCCAGCAGTGTGCAGCCAATTTATGTGATTCTTGCATTAATCAACATCGGGCACAAAAGGCAACACGCTCACACAAAATTATGCCAATTAATGGAGCAATCAAACAGTAAGTCCACATTTTAGTTCCATGGCAAAACATATTATCGTATTGGTTATCTTAATTTTTCGAAAGAAAGTATTACAAGTGTATATATCATATATTTTGAATATTAATATGTATTATACAGAGAGCCGATTCATGCCATCAACCAAAATCAAAAGTCCGCAAAACAAACCACACATTTAGCTAAAGGCGCACTACAGTTGGTAAGCATTTATATATTTAATTCAAATTTAAAATTTAATCCTTCTTTCTTATGATTTATTGGAATAAATAATGGGCTGTTACCAATTTAAACTGATACGTGTATAACTTTTAATTTACAAGTAAATGGTTTTTAGAAAACACCCGGACGTCCTACGGCTCTTGAGGTAACATCAGACTCGATAATGCTTTCCTGGACAAAGCCTTCGTTTTACGAAGAAGGGGATTATTTTCAAATATGCTACAAGGACGTCATGCAAGGAGCAAATGGAAGGTGTATACCGGAGAATTCACAGAGTGCACACAGGTTCTTACCGATGTTAGGTCAAATACAGAGTTTGTGTTTCGGGTGAGAGTCGTTTGCAACGATGGCGAGGGACCTTACAGCGAAGAAAGCGACGTAATTAAAACGCATGTTTCAACCGCTTCTAGTCTGGTTGGATTCTCAGTTTGTCTTGATGCGGAGGCTGTGTCACCGATACGGTATGCCTTACCAATGTGTGAAGTAAAAGGAGCACGAAACGGAAAAGCAAAAACGAGAAAATTTGAAGTTGGTAAGAGCTGTTTGGGTCGCGTTGAGAGTGGTATATTTAACATGTATGCACATTTTCATATCAGCATATTTAATATAAATGCGAAATACAAACAACGAGAAATGTGCGCTAATATGTTTGCTTATGAAGTATATAAACACGTATTCTTACTATTTCAGGCTCACCGAAAGATGCTAATTGGCAGGAAAAAACAATTTTGATGATAGGTGAAACAGGAACAGGGAAGAGTACCCTCGTGGATGGGTTGGCAAACTTCATATTAGGGGTAACATGGAATGATAATTTCAGGTTTACCATTGTCAATCTGGAAGAGGAAGAACAGCAAAAGATTAAAAATCAGGTAAATGTGTATGTGTATGCTGGTGACACACTTTTGAAAATTCTCAAAAAACTATTATTACAAAATGAGATAAGATCTTTGCGCGATTGAACGTATTAAAATGTTCAACAACAGTATACATGATAGGTGATAATGTATTGATATTAAGTTCTATGCTTAAACCAAGTTTAAATACGAAATGCATTTTTTTTTCAACGAAAATATATTAATCATTTAATTTTCATACATGTATTGCTTGTTTAGGCACTTTCCCAAACTGAGTGGATAACATGCTATACCATTCATCCGCAAAATGGAAGCAGATTACCGTACACTATCAATATTATCGATACTCCCGGTTTCGGTGATACACGGGGCATTGAACGGGACCAGGAAATCGTGGAACAAATTCGAGAGTTATTTTCAGCGAAACCGCCAATGGGTGTCTTATACATAGATGCCGTTTGTTTTTTACTGAAGGCACCGGATGCTCGATTAACGCCAATTCAGAGCTACATATTTCAGTCGATCATGTCATTATTCGGAAATGACATAGAAAGTAACATATGTTCTCTGATCACATTTGCAGACGGCATGGATCCTCCCGTGTTCGCCGCTTTAGATGAGTCTGGATTACCCTTTGGTGAAAGATTCACATTTAATAATTCTGGGCTGTTTGCGAAAAATACAGATCTGTCTCAAACATGTTTATCACCGATGTTTTGGGACATGGGGCTTGTCAGTTTCAGAAAGTTCTTCAAACATATCGATACCTTAGCGACCAAAAGCTTGCAACTAACCAGTGATGTGCTATATGAGAGATGTCGCTTAGAAGCAACGATCCGAAACCTTCAACCAAAACTCGACGTTGGTCTCAACAAAATCAATGAATTGAAAGCAGAAATTAGATTCTTTGAAGACAATAAATCCATCATTGCCGACAACAAAGATTTTACATACGTTGTAAAGACAACTAAACATGTGAAAAGAGACCTACCACGTGGTCGTCATGTCACAAACTGCACCCATTGCAATTTTACATGCCATGAAAATTGTGCTTACGCGAATGACGCTGACAAAATTAACTGTTCGGCAATGAGCAACGGCTTTTGTAGAATTTGTCCTGAGAATTGCATTTGGAACATACATGCTAACACGCCGTATATATTTGAATTTCTTCTTGTCGAAGAATTAAAAACCTATGCAGAAAAGAAACACAAATATGAAGAGGCGTCTGGAAAGCTTCTTACCCAGGAACAGGTGTTGGAAAAGATGGTAGAGGAGCTTGACGAAATGGTTGATACCATTGAAGATATGATGATAATTGTACGAAATTGCAACACCCGTCTAGGGAAAATTGCCTTGCGCCCAAACCCGCTGTCCATGGTTGAACACATTGATTTAATGATTGAGAACGAAAAGCTGCAGAAGAAGATGGGTTGGTATGAGAGAGTTCAGACGCTGTATCGGTTCCGTAAGCGAGCTCAGGTCGCTGATGAAGCTGAGATGTTTCACAAGGAAGCGCAAAACCTTGGTGTGACCGGAAAGAGGCGTAGGGACAAAAGGACTGTTTTCCAACGATTTCGTGATTTATTTGGTTTCTAAGTGCTGGAAAAGGTAACACTGTGTATAAAGTGTCGACCGATATTTGTACTGCATTTCTGTTTTATATCTTAAGATTTTCAGCTCCTGTATGTTTAACTGTTTACATCCTAGCGTACATGTAATTTCATATTAAGTTCACGAAACGGTTTCGTTTCAAAGATGTTTAATAAAAGGTTGCATTTAATTACGAATTATGTATAAGTGGACATTTTATCAAAGTATCAAGTAGATCCAATATGGCATATTACGTTTATCATGATCCTGTTAGCAAAATATCCTGAAATAACGATCCGTGCATCACTTGTAGAAAAATGAGACAGTATATGTTCGTTAATGTGCATATTATTTATAGCGATTTATTGTTCAAATCAGTCTTCATTTATTGGAAAAAATATGAGGTCCAAGAATGCTTCTTTGTAGGGACTGAGAAATCTTTAATCCGAAAAGTCTGCTTTGGTCATCGTATACATAAGTAGTCTTGTAATTGAGAAGCGTGTATAATTTGAGATGTCACTAAGCATAAGTGAGATGAATTATACAATATGGCTTCAAAATGTATATACCAATGTCCAAATTACTAGACATTTTTCACAAACACTTTAGCTTCAGTCAAGTATTAAGTTATTACACACTTAGCTTTATCGTTTGCCAGTCAAACCATCCGTAAAAATTATCACATGGACCGATGCTTTCATCATTTGCCAATCTTTTGAGTGACTGAAATGTATTATGTGACAGGCTTTTTTCGTTGAAGCCAGTTGTTTCTATACATATTTATGAGGGAATACCATTTAGGTGTTTAAATGTATAGGTGTTAAAATTCCAACATGAAAATAAAGATGTACATTTATATTGCTTGATTTTGTTTCGCCTGTTTCATGATCAAAATTCAGTTTCGCCTATTTAATTATCATTATGCGACACTTAATTAACTGATATTTATAATTAAATTTATGGATCAAAATATCAATTGTAAGACGACAATAACTCTTTAAATAGCAAACTGAAACATATGCAAACAATTATAGAAATACAGTAAACCAATCGTTTTTCATTCCAGACTTCAGAATAAAAGTCAAAATGTATCGTTACGAAATAGCTTTAAAGAAACAATGACATAGAAGATGGCAAGCTCAGAACACACCTCGCATTTGCCACAAGTTAGACGGTTTAAGAAGTCCATGGTAATCTGCAAAAAAACATCTAATCACTTTGTGTTGTATAGTCCCTCAATTTGACACTTCAGAAATGTGTGTGCGTCAACAACTAAAGTTGATATCTAGTGAGCACTTTAACCTCTTTAAAATAATACAGAAAACATGTGTTTAAGCTTACTGGGAAACGTATTAGTTTCTAGAGTCAATCGTGAATTGGTATCATTAATCCACCCAAACTAACAATAACGCGATTAATAAAACGGTTGAAAGTTTAAATTCATTGTAAAGCACGGATCGCGTGTGCTCACCCCTTTTTATGTTTATTGTGTATATTTTTTGGTGCAAGGCAACAGAGATAAGAAGTGATTTTCAGACATTTATCTGGTGGTCACTTCTTTATGGCACATAATTTGGAAAAAACTTATTCAATCAAGCGATTACGGTGCTTTATTCTAGAAATAGACGGTAAGTAGTCCGATAGTACGTCCGACTTAACACGCTTTCAAACCGCAATATTAATTCTTTTCTTCCACATATGCATGTGTATTAAAGGATGCATATGGCTTCTTTCAACGATTTATATGGCTAATGTTTGCGTAGTGATAACTTTTTAATTGCATATGTCATCATAATACTTGCGGAAGTTAAACAAGAGTTTTCACTCAAATCGAATGGCGCAGCATTTACACACTGATGGACGAGTGTGTTGTAAGCATAAACGTTTTGAAAAGCATTCTCCAGCGAATATACCTTTAAATGTATTGTAACGTGTTTTGATGAAACGTAGTATTTGCTGCACTTATCGAAACTTCACAAAATTAACTGTCTTGGTGTATATATTATGCAGTTGACTTCATGCAAATTGAACGTGCTATGCGCAAAGAAATGCATTCATATATTAAAGGTTATGTTCGCCAGTACATTTCAGGTTGCTAAATGACAATTAACATATTACAAATCCATGTTGGCATATGGCATATGCTTATTTTATAGTAATATTTGTTACAAACATACTGCAACATCCTAGCGCCTTAATTTGTGCTTCTTGACATCACTTGGTGACAAAAAAATAGTATCTTAATTGCATCTGTCGTTACTTGATACTATTCTTGCGTGTAAATTTATGAAAATGCATCCATTTATTACCATATTTATCCAATAACTCACCACTTTATAGTTTTGTGCATTACACCTGTATACCTATAATGTCACTAGTAATTACATGTACATTAGCAATTTTGGTTTACGTATTAAAAAGGAAACAAATGAACATAATGAAAGCAATAAGCACACTTTATGTTGAAAGGCATGACGCAACTTAAAGCAAATCAAATGCTACGTTATAGTTTGCATTATTTAATTCAAATAAAGCGGAGAACCAGGTATATCGCCACTGTTAATCGCCAAGCTATGTATACTCGTATCAACCACTTGTTATTTTAAAGAGAAAAAAAAGCCCTTTCTCTGCAAGTCAGTTAAGCGCCAGAAGAACCCTAATTTTCTGTGCACAAGAAAATCGATATATGGTTAATGCATAGGTCTGTTATTTAATTTGTTTGTCCGTCTACGCCTGTCGGTAACAACGCATTCCGATTATTAACACAGCTGTGCAAATTGGAATCGTCAAGAAATATTTTTTAATAAATGTAGTAACAGGGTTTCTAAGAATTATACAATAATATGTTGACTAAATCACATATAACAATTATGATTTGTTTGCTAATGAACTCAAAAAAACATAATTTGAATACAAAACCCGAGAACTTTGATAATTGTCGATTTCTTTCTCGTGTATCACGCAAATAACAACTTGGAATGTTTTTTAGAAAATGTATAGTTATTGGGTTTCCTACTTGCTAAAGCTTTTACTTCAAATTATCTGAATCTGAATCGATACGTTTCAGGGCCTTGTATGGCGTAGGTCGCAACGGGAGAGAGATTAATCCAGCTGTGGATCTATCATTGCAGTCTTGAAGCCGTTTACGGTGTTCGCGCATACAACACTGACACCAAGTTTGTTTCAGTCAAACACAGTTCTGGGGAAAAAATGAGTTTTTATATTGCTCAGTTTTACACACGAAAGTTGTAAAACACTTAGACTTATTACTCACTTGGTTGTCTAGAATGTTTAAAGCTTGGTAGTCATTAAATGATTTTGGTTTAACGTTACGTTCATTTCTTGCTGTTGTTAATATGTCATGACAAGATAAGGCTAGAACCTTCCCCCCGACTACATTACTTTGTACTTTGTACATGAAGGTGAGTCGGTTCATCTTTCGTAGGCTTTGGAGTTCCAGTTTACTTAACCATTACGTGACACGGCCTTCATCCCGTGAGCGGTAATTCCCTGTGATAAATCTAGCCACTAGTCTCTGGATGCACACGATTGCTGATCGATATGCTTGGCTTGATGAGGGTCCCATACTATGGAGCTGTACTCAAGTGTTGATTGGACTAGAGCTATGTATGCTGTTTTTCTGCAGGTGATCGGGCAGTAGTTCAGGTTTCTAAGTATGAATTCTAGGGTGCAATTAGCTTTTTTAACTATTTTGTTGATGCGGATGTCCCAATTTAGATTGGCAGAGATGTTAACGCCTAGGTGTGGATTTTCTTCTACTTGTTGGAGGATGTGCTTATCTAGTTCATAAAAGTGTGATGTGTGATTATCGGTTGTTAACGCTCAGTATATAACATTTCTTGGCGTTAAAACGCCTTCCCCATTAAGATGCCCAGATTTCCAGCTTACTTAAGAGCTTTTCGTGTGGGACGTTGTCGAATGCTTTCGAAAAGTCGAGAATGGCTATGTCTTTTTGGCTTCCTTTGTCGTAGTTTGTTAGAAGGCCATGGGTGGTTGTTATTAGTTGTGTTTAATATCGTTCCATGCCCCCACATATATTTGCGAATGAAACCTTCATCCAGATTTGAGTTTGCCATCCAACCGATGTATTTAGTGATATCTAACCTATTAACATAATCTTTAAAAAGAAGAATCTTACCCGATTTTCGGACACGAAAGCTGACTCGTGGACATTTATCAATCAGTCTTAAGTACATCACTTACGTTGAAATAGACGATCCAAGTATATATTTTACGTATTTTGTTGTCGTTTTTGACGATGTCGTCCTCGACGCGCAAACGAAATGTGGAAAAAACAGGTGAAACTGTCGCACCCACCGTGTCCGAAACAATAAGCAGAGCGTTTACATCCGAGGCCAAATGGACTGACAAGGTAAGGTCCTTAATGTTACCATCGTTTTTTCGTTAATAATTTATAATAAAACGAGATTTTTTTCTTTATCATTATAGTAAGGCCAATAGTTATGTAATTATGAAAATTCGATTTTCAACAAGAAACGAACTGTAGTGAAATAAGGTCATTTCCAACAGACTTGCTGTTGGGCTAGCTCTGAAGCGACGTGGTTAAAGTGACTGACTACCACTCTGGAGACCTGGGCTCAATCCTAGTTGCAATAATCCAACTCCCAGCTATTGACCCTCCGGGTCTGGGAGTTGCAACTGGTTACGCAATTTACCATAGCAAAATCCCCGCTGGGATTTCAGGCGGGGATTTATTGGTAAAATAGCAACATAAACTATTTTCTGGCATGAATTAACACAAATAGATCTTCAATATATCTATAATGAGCAAATTAAGATAACTTACATGATGTGGTGTGCTCGCAGAAGAAAGATTTTAATCAAAGTTTAAAACACGTCAAGCGTAAATGTAAATGTCAACTTGTTTGCATATCGAACAGTTTTTATTAACCAAAAGAAAAATTAAAGGAACGCATGCGGTGTGTTTACAACATGTACTAATAAACGGTTTACCTATGCTTTTCTATGAACATACAATTTATGTTTTTAAGAAAGGTTATTTTCAATTATTAAATATTTGTTTTAAATGGACAGAAATTTTATATATAATTTGTTCAAAATTTAATTAATACTTATGTTAATTGTTTATGAATAGCGCTCAGACAACAGACATTAAAAAGAAACAAAAGGAACGATGACCCTTAGATCTGCCGTAAGGGAATTATAACACAACAGCATCTACAGCAGCAACATTTATTAGCTCTAAAGCATACAATTGCTTTTAGCCATAAACAAAATAAAAAATAACAAAAGTGTAGTGCATGGATTATAAGAATTATGAAAACTAGGAATTTATAGAAGTTACAAAAAGTAATCACTGATAAGTAACACAAGTTGTATGACTTTCAATTGATAATGACTTATTCATCAGATACTTTAATAAGGTAAGACATAAATTAAAAATTCACTTCTTAGTAGCATAAGACTTATCACTTTAATATTGATATTGAGTGTAATTCATTGACTTCTAAGATAGACATTATTATACATTATAACAATAAGTAAAACACTGGAGCATGATTTAAGAACAATGATTTATATAAAACAACCCATTCAAAGTGTAACTTGTATTCATACATATATTCGAACACCATATATTCATATGTATAGATACATATAATCAGGGATTTCCCCAGGCGATTTTAGCCCAGCGGACTAAAATGCGTGCGCTTGACATTTTCACAAGAGCTTGCAAGCTTTAATCCGAATGCTGTCTACATTCGGCCAACGTTCAATCAAAACATGCACGCTCTTATCAGCGCTCTTATCAGCAGTGTGTGCATAAGGGGCATAGGTAACACGTATGAACAATTTACGGGTTGTTAATGGGGATCGATTATGGTCGTAATATCATAATAATGGTTGATAATGATCTATTATTACCGGTACATGTGGAGGTAGAGCAATTAAAGATATGCTCAAATTGTTTGTTTGTTTTATTTTAATTAGTTTAAACCTATTTATTTTAGCTCGATTGCATCGAAAGCCGTATGCTTTTATAAACGCTCTCGAATCTGTTTCCTGGGACTAGAACCAGTACTTGGTGTCTTTTGGGGGAGATCGAAGGAACGCTCACAGTGAGGTTTTAACTTGTGACTTCCCGATCGCTAGGCGGACACCATATCCACTACGCCACGGCAATCTTTTAAATATTTTAATTGTTAACGACTATTGCAGAAAATAAACAAGTATAAAGAACTTGCTTCAAAAATAAACCGTAGCTGATGTGTGTTGCGGTTGTGCATAATTTAAGTTATGAATACAATTAATTGGAATCAAACGTCTTATTTGATTGCTCCCGACCATTTAAAATTTGTTCACACTATTTTCTTAACGGCGACTATAACTTCACAGTACCAACATTTAATATATTCAGATACAATATATACATATATATAGTTTCTTTCATATTTACGGAATTCGCTATATACCTAAAACACATTTTTCTTTAGTCTCTGTGCATGACAGAATACAATCTAATAAACGACAAGAAATTGGAAGCAAGATTTTCCATTGGTCACAGAATGTTTTTCAATCATTTTTTTGCTTTCTGTTTATTTTGGTTGTTATTTAATTTTATAATATATGACTTGACTGAAATGAACTGAGGACAAATACATAAATATTATGAAATTTTGTGTTTTAGTAGCTCCAAAGTAGTGTGGATTTTGATTTATAACATTTAGAAAGTATATAAAGAAATCGACACCAACCGCCTGCCGCTGTGCCTGACCAAATTTCTGGGGAAATGCCAATACATATATATTCTTCGCTTGTTATTCTTGTCTGTGTATCATTACATTCTCATCAGTGACAATTATCAAATGAAAAATCTCTCCAAAACACCTATCACACCAACACATCCGCATTTTGCACAGCACCTCGAACAACACTGACAAAGATCACACTCACATACAGAACAATTCTTTAAAACGCAAACTTCCCTAACGCATAACTCACTTTCACCCATCTCTTTAGTTAACAAAGTCTTTAATACTGACAGCCTCAAGCACTCAACACTCTTAAACGTCTCTCTCAGTCCACTGTCTCCCACTAACGAACGACCGTAGGGATAGACAACTGCAAGGGACGGTTTCCCATCCCGGCCTGCCCTCCCCACCTCCTGCCAGTATGACAAAGGATTTCTTGGTGCACCCCAGTGGACGACTAGACGAACATCCGCAATGTCAATCTGTAAAGATGTTAGATTTGTATTTTCAACACGGAACATAATGCCCACGTTATCGACACATAATAAGTTCACCAATGCATACATACGCATTGCCCTGTACGCCATGATTTAATCGCTCTGTACTCAATCAATTTATCAATAACTTTATAATTAATTCGATAAATGAAGAGACTTCGATTATCAACAAGGTTCATGTATTCAATGTACCACATCTCCATGCCGTAATATCTAGATCAAACAAACACGTTTCGCCAATCTATTTACAGAAAGCTCGAGTAGTTGGTCACATCATTAATTGTCCAGTAACTTACCCCCAATCCAAAGGCCACAGTCGCCACCACGATCTTCACACTTCCATCCCCGGAAAACTCGTTCAGGATTCGATTCTTTGATAAGTCGGTGGTCGAAGCATGGAACATCTATTTCAATTTGTATTTCAATACATGCATATACCAAAACACTCATATGGTAAACAAATTAACACATGCATTACCGCCTTTCAACTTTATGTACGTCTTCAATGCTGACTCGAAATATAAAATGATTTAATTAAACAATAGTAAATTATGCTCGATTGGTTATTGTCGGCTCAGATACTACTTCAAGTACCCGGTGTAATTAAAAAATATACTGCAAAGTATGTGGGGTACAGAAAATATATACCGGTTTGAACAAGTATTCCGGAGTTTGACCGGGTGCGTATTTTCCTTATCCTGGGTACATTGTAGAATACTTCTGAGTACTCGGGGTACTTTTAAGTAGTACCTGAGCCGACAATGACCAATTGAGCGTAAATTATGTGTGGTGTCCCTCGATCGTGGTTAGGCTTTCGCTTTCAATAAGCACGATCACACAGGGAAATATATGTAAATTTATCAGCTGTATGTTGGCTTTCAATAAGCACGATCACACAGGGAAATATATGTAAATTTATCAGCTGTATGTGTGTATATGGTACCCCAGGTACTTTAAAGTTTACTACACTGTTTCTGGTGTACGGAAAATATACTAAAAGAACCCCGTCGTATTGCCGGGTGCCTTTAAACGTATTATTAGTACCCGGAGAACATTTAGTTTACCTAAGGGTACACGGGGTACTTTAAAGTAGTTCCTGAGCCGACAGTGACCAATTGATTATGTGTGGTGTCCCTCGATTGTGCTTAGGTTTTCGCTTTCTGTAAATCTTTTATCTGTATGTGTTTATATTTCTTTATAACAATGCTTATTCATTTCTTTGTTCTTTCTTGTTTTGTTTGTTTAGTTTCTTTTATGGTGTTTCTTTTTTCCATTTCTTTATACTTTGTGTGTGTGTGTGTGTGTATGTCTGCAATATTTTCTATGTATACATGTATATTAAATAATCTAGCCTAATAGCCGAAAACAAATGTGGAATATGTTCAATAAATATTTTAATTGGTGCAGAAAGTGTTTCATAGCATTTCAACCCTCATTCACTCAGTAAAATAGTAAAAGTTACACCAACACCACATAGTATCTTTATTTTAATAACAACTTGTTTACAATGCAAACATACGCCCGATATTATTCAACTTACAAACGGAACATGCCACTTATCAGATCGCAGCGAAATTACATTCATAAGAATGTGTCCTAATTCAAACTACAATGTTATACACAATACAATTTCAACTGCTACCATAAGACCAGATCGTCAGATACCACTGTGAAAACAATTTGTGCAGTGTAACCCTTTCTTTCCCTTTGCTCTAATCGACAATAACAACTTCCGCCATAAACGATTTGATATCAATTTTATGTTTTGAGCATTTCTCAACAAAGTAGACGCAAATTGATGTCGATTGTAACAGGTATTGTGTTTGTAACAATGTATTAGGTTGATTTAACTCGATTTTATGGACATATGTGTGACATTATTTTTTTACATTGATTTTAATTTTACAAAGAAGAACTATGAGCTGTACGTATGTACTCATAAAAGCTCAGAGCATTCAAGAAGAACTAGGCTCAATCCCCTGTTGGAGCTGTGTATTTTTCACTAAAAGCTGTAAAAACAAGATAATCATGAAACTATGTTTGATATTGTTGGATATGTCAAATAATGATGAGAAATTGGGTGAAATATTTGGTTTTCTTTATGTACGAAATATTGACAAGTATATCAGTGGCGAGTATGCATGACGGTCAAAAGATTAAATATTTGGATCTGGTGTATGTTTAACAACAAAGGGGGAACGATGCTGTTGACACAATATAAAGAAGTGAAACTCCAGCTGCTGGAGCAGTATTGAATTTTCATTAAAAACAATTAGTTGGTCCTTTATTTAAGGCAAGTGACCGATTGCCCAAACAGTACAAAACAGCACAATACAACACAATACAAACCAACATAAACACAAAATATGAATAAAGCTGGGGTCACCGCCTTGGAACGGTCAATGCAAAGCATTGGGGGTTTAAACCTGGTTATAGAGCGCTCAACCTCACACTTGGCCCAGCAATATTCATAATACATTCAAGTGTAAATAAAATTTAACGTCATAGCATTGTAACTCAAATTAAACAATAATAAAAGGGAATTAAAACGCATTCAATTTAATTACTATTTAATTACTCAATTGCATTGAAGATACAAGAGTAACAGAATTACAACTTTTTGACGAACGATCAAATAAAACTATTAACAATTGTCAACTACATTCCTTCTTTATAGAAAAGATTTGGGAATGTAGAATCATAGAGTTAATATCTCAGATAATCATCGCGCAAATACAGGAAGAAGCAGCAATAATGGGTGTAAAAATTCCATATTACATAGCTTGGTTGTTTATGTGACTGCTAAACAAATTAAAAATAATTAAATCAAACAAGAAACGCCTATCAGAGAGAAAATATAAATAAAATGGAACGTTATAAACCCAATGACCTATGCATGTAGATTACAACTGGGAAAGTCGGTCGTATGACGTCACAAAAATCCAAGCCTTAGGCTGTATTTGCATTATTTATTTGTATCACAACGCTGATTAGCGTGTACATACTTGAATAGTGACCTCTCCAGTCCTAAGTTGTAATTTAACCAACCAGCAACAAGCACGTATAGAACACTGACCAATGGGATTCATAACTGAGTTTCACGGGGCAAAAGTTAGAGGGAAATAAGGAGTTAGCGTTTAGACCTGGAGGTGGACAGATGGAACCCTTCTCAAAATAAAATACACTTTTTAACAAAATACGCTTTAAAAAGTGTATTTTTTCTGCATTTTTACCGAAAAGTGTATTTTTTCTGCATTTTTTTCATAATTAAGTGCACTAAAGTGCATTTTTTCTGTATTTTCATTATCTTTAAGTGTATTTTACTGTACTTTAAGTGTATCTTCTGTAGACAAAGTGCATCTTTTTATGCAATAAGTGCATTTTTTCAATGAAGTGCATTTTTTGTGCATATTAGTGTATCTTCTGATTTGCAAAAAAAATATTCTTTCTGTACAAGTGTAGTTTTAGTGCATCTTCATAAAAAAGAGCAACACTATAGCAGATAACTGAAGTTAAAGGACAGAGATATAGTGTTTAATAGGAGGATTGTACTGAATTCTTTTTATCTTCACATAATGTTTATGGTCTTATTATTACAATTTGTCTGCTCATAAAATATGTGAATCAGTAGAGCAGCTTTTAAAGGGAAAAGTACAACTAAATCAGGCTGTGGGTAAATAATTAAAAATATTGAAAGTGTCAAAAAAATTATGTGGGCTTGCCAGAATCAATTATATCTTCACAACATAAAAAACAAGTATTTGAACTTTCTTACACTGATGTTTAACCCCAATTCAATTAATGTCTACCACATTGACTATTAATATACATTTTAAAAGACAATTTAAATAATATTTATAATATTATATTTATTTCCTAACACCATTCAGTATGTTATATTGAAATATTCACAATTAAATATAATATGCTAAGTGTGCTGTGTATTATTCAATAAATATCAGATAAGATCAGGATCAGATAAGAGATCAATTAGCATCATAAACACTAATCCCTATCAGTGCTCCATCTAGCCAAAACAAAGGGGTGTTTATAGAATTTTGATTGGTTCTGGGACCATCTATTTGAAAACAAACCACTTTTGATTGGTTGGAGCACAGCAAGTTATTTGGAGCACAGGAAGTTATTTTTGTAAACAATTTGGTTTCAGCAACTTAAATTGAGCTAAATTTTTAGGTATAATTCAGCAACATTAATTCTAGTGTCAAATGTCTTGAAATTCTTTCAGCACATGAACTATTGTGTGATGAAAACAATGTGTATTTACTACAATGTGTAAATCAACAATAAGTTTGTTGCAAAGAAGATTCAAAGTGGGTGGTTAAAGTGATCAACAACTGCCGTTTTTGTTTTTTTGGAATGCTGAAGAACAGCTGTAACAGGTTTGTATTTTCATTTCTGCATCTCTTTTTAATTAAATTAATTATGATCATTATCATATTTATGTATTGTCACTGGGAAATGTAACTGGATGAGTAAATGTAATGCAATTTTAAGGAAAAAAACACAATTTGAATTATTATGGCTGTATTTTATGGTTATTGTCATCTTAAAATTTATTTATACCTATTTCTTGTCATTAATGAACAGATTTCTTTCCCCCATATTTAATCAGAACTTTAATATTTTATATTTGAAGGTTAAACCTCAAGGTGAAATTTACATTGATCGGAAGATCCATTGGACAGAATGTGTATCATCGCTTGCCAAAAAAGGGAGCAGAAAGGGGACTACCTGATGTATGGAAATGTATACCAGGCCAACTTGAGGGGAACAGGAGTGGGAAACCGTGCCCTATAGCTTGTCCTTGACCAAGAAAAGATGGATTTGTTGAGAGGTAAAACTATATAATAAAGGTTATTGCAATTCAAAGACGTCACACTTCTGACCAGTCCACACAGCCAAAGGAGACCACATATATTAGCACATTTATTAACAGTATTTTCTATCAAACGTAATTTCTTTAAATTATTTATGAAAAGCGTTAAGTCACATGTGATCACGAGATTAAAATTACAAAAATAAACAAACAAAAAAAAACAAGCCAACAAACTTGTTTTGATTTAAATTTATGATATTTATAGCAACTGTTGAACAAGATTACCATAACAGCAATATTTAACACTTACATTATAAAATATCTTTCAGGACCTGATCTCAAATGAGATCATGCACGAGAAGCGCCTCGCAGACCATGACAGTAGTATTCAGACCTGATCATGCAGCTGGTGAAGTGCTCTATAAAGGGTTGTTTATGAATGCATTCTTTGTAAGGAACAGTGTATAACAACAAATATAGTGACAGGGGCTAAGCTGCTAAATATTGTCAGCATGTATGCAGTGATTTTCTTTGGAAATTCAAAACAACCTGTACGTACTGGCTCTCAGAAGGGCATGTTTTAGCGCAATAATGAACAAAAAAAGGAAGATCTTAAAAATAAGGTATAGATTTATATAAATTTCATGAATACTGTTCATTTATCATATATTAGGATCCAGAATATGATTGAATTAAATGTGCTGCTTTTGTCCATATTAAAAAGGGATTTGGAATTAATGTAATATATAAAAATCTAGTAAATGATAGGGAAAACATTTCAGCTTAAGGAGGGGAAATCTTTAATATTTTTGAAGTGGAAACCACCTGTATTTGGCTGTTAATCAGTTACCGATAATCAGAGGGGAGAAAAATCACTGGTATGAGCTTGATATTTTCAATTGTTAATTCCAGATAGGCAATAGCCCGTTTGAATCCTCTCTTTTATGTAGATATGTAACATTTGTTTTTGTTTTTTAAGGTTTAACATTCTAATAAAAGTGTGAATTTATCTATTGAATTGTACTTTTTGTTTTTTATGTATGTGTTTACACTAACCTTTCATTTAAAGAATGAATGCTGACTTCAAAATGCTGGGATTTTTTTTTAATTTGGTTAATTTTTAAGCATATTAATTTGAAGTGATGAAAAGTACACTTGAGCGTATAATGCGCTTAAAAAATTCACTTCCAACACTTCAAAAAGTGTATCATTTGTATGACTGAAAATGCACTCAAGTGTATAAATGCGCTTAAAAATTCACTTTTAATATTGTAAGGTGTATTATTTGTATGACCGGGAATGCACTCAAGTGTATTAATGCGCTTAAAAAAATTCACTTTCAATTTTGTAAGGTGTATTATTTGTATCAGTGGAAATGCACTCAAGTGTATTAATGCGCTTACAAAAATTCACTTTGAATACTCCATGAAGTGTATTATTTGTATGAGTTAAAATACACTCAAGTGTATTAATGCACTTGAAAGATTACTTTAGTTACTGATAAGTGTATTATTTGTATGACTGGAAATGCACTCAAGTGTATTAATGCGCTTAAATAATTTGCTTTTAATTCTGTAATGTATATTATTTGAATGACTGGAAATGCACTCAAGTGTATTAATGCGCTTTAAAAAATTTACTTTGACCATGAAGTGTATTATTTGTATGTCTTAAAATACACTCAAGTGTATAAATGCACTTAAAAATAAACTTAAGCGCACTTATTATCATAATAAACGCACTTAAGTGTATTATTTCGTGGAAAAAAATACAATTAAATGTATAAACACACTAGTAAAAAGTGTTTTTTTTTAACAGATTAAAATGCACTTGTTAAGCAAAAAATACGGTGCCAATAACATGCGCATTAAATGCGCATTTAATGTGCATTTAATGCGCATTAAATGCGCATTTAGTGCACTTTTTCGAGAAGGGAAAAGACACAATCATGTAGCAATCACAACGTATTTGTATAACTGAAATATTAGTTATGTTAGACATTAAATTGGACTAGAAACTGATATATGGTGTTGTTGAATATTTTATCCTAGATTATGCAGAGAAACAAACATTAATAGAGAGGGACCGACTTGTCCCATGCGTGACGCGAGAAAATGGTAGTTAATGCAAATCTCGTCATCTTGGCAATTCGCGCTTGACGAGATATCGAATGATAGGCTACACACCGGTAATTTAAGAGTAATGAACATTGCTAGTAACTATGTGTCGTCTATGAACTATGAACGATTACGGGATAGATATTAAAGAATTTCAAATATCTTATATGATTATTATAGTTTTTACTCTTATCTTTATTTTACAAGATGATTGATAAAATAGGTGTTTTTCTTTACCTTATTTTATTATGTATCAATTTACACTTGACACACAAAGTACTGTAAGAGTTTTTAGTCAACAAGAAACCCATATGGGACCGAAATTGTATTCTAGTGTCAGAGCTCCAGAGAAGGTTCTGTGAAATTCTTAACGTTTCTACCAGATTTTCAAAAATAATTCTTAACTCTGAAATTTTATTCTTAACGTTACTACTAAGTTTTGGAAAATAATTGTTAACTTTTCTAAATGACCTTAAATAAATAATAATGGTTATTTTCATGCAAAAAATCAAAATAAACATACTAGCAACTTAATTTAAACGAGTTCAACAGTGTCTATTCAGTATTATACAATTTTATTTTTCAAATACCTTCATATGCCCAAACGGTGCTTAGATTGCATGCCTTCGATGAATTTTTACATATTTCACAATTAAAACCTGGTCTCCCCTTCAATCTTTTCAACGATTGGCCACAGGAATAGTCCCTTCCACTCGTTCAATGTTTTTTTGTTTAAGTTTGGACCCGTCGTGTCGCGTTTTTTTTAGCTTTTTCCGACTGTTTCGGCAACTGAACATACAACATCGTATAAGATCTTTTCTATAATGTCTTTCTTAACATTCAACTTCGGCTCACTTTGCGTACAATATGTTAAAAGCGTGTTTTTGCACGCTTTGCAGTTTTTTAGGACGCTCTCAGGGCGCCGTCATTGTTTTTTGACAGATTGACTGTACACGCCGCTTTTATTGGAAAAATACGCTTTGTTAAACAAACCCGATAACCATTTTATATAAGCACCGAAAAGATCTTTAATACACGAAAAGAACTCAATAAAAATCGATACGAACCGATATGATAATAATATTCGTAACTTGATTTTGTAATTCTTAATGGTACGACAAGATTTTAAAATAAAAACGTAACAGACTTGAAAATAATTCGTAATTACGAAAATACGACCCTTATCTGGAGCTCTGAGTGTACATGTTTTGGTTAACTACATTGAATTTATTCTCGGCTCGTCATTATTCAGTTGTTTTCATAATGCTGTAAAGTCTTAAATTGTATATTTCAAAAGAGTATGAGTTGGATAGACAGTATTGGCATAATTATGTCACAAGTTGACCATAGTGTGTTCCGGTTTATTTGAGTTTAGTAAAGTTGACCTGGTACCCTTTGCATTATATAAGCCAGAAAATCCTCATGTATATTCAAGTCAGTCCACAGAATTTCTTAATGTCCTCTTAATCAAGTCAATATTTAAGTTTTCTGTTGTGTAATGGATAAGGTGTCCGCCTAGTGATTGGGAGGTCATGGGTTCGATCCCCACTCGGGTAGTGTTCCCCACGATGATAGGGCGAATACCACAATTTTTCCGCTCACCGTCGAAATTTTATACTTTTGACAAGCGCACCGTATCGTTCTGTCAAAAACATGGCCTCAACCTTTTTGGCGAGTACAGAAATGAAAAAAAAACAAGATAGAAGGTAAGTTGATAATAAAAAGATATTCCATCGAACGAAGTATACACTTTACATATAATTGCCGTTTACCGCATCAAAATTGAGTCGCTTTTAACTTCAAAACTTTAAAAACAATTTGAGCATGTCTTGAAAGAAGTGACTTTCATGACGCGAAAAATCGTATTTTCTGCAGATTTTAAACATTTTAAATGAAATATTTTTTTGTTAAACGGTATTTTATGGTAGAAGAATCAATTTACAACACATTATGACATGCTTTATTGAATATAACTGTGATTTTTACATTTACACGTGTTAGCAAGTATGCACCGCTCAACACTGACATTATAGAAATATGGACACCGCTCAACACTGTCCGTAAAGGCACCGCATCTTTGTGATTTTTTGGCACCGCTTTATTCTGATATTTTTTCTTTCAGATGGAAGAGACGTTCCAATGTATGTTTAAACAAACCAAAAAACAAGAAACGGAGCCTTTTTCCTCCCGGTGCTGAATATGATACCAGCGCATCTCCAGGCGACCGTCAACCGGCATGTACATGTACCAGCTCGACGTATGTCACAGAGACACCAACTGATCAGTGCCGCCCAGCCTTCCATGACAATATTGTTAATGCTACACACAAACGGAAAACCAAGAAAGCAAGATCATCATTAAAGAAATTATTTGAAAATAGCAGTTTAGAAAACATGACTGAAAAAGTGACACATCTATTACCAGGTTTCTTTCAAAAATTACACTCGGCAAATTTATGCTATGACTTTTGTAACTTTATCAATTTGGTATGTGACAACAAGTTTCCGCTGACAAAAATTGCTCTGCTATTGTTTCTGGATGCTGTCAGGTGGAACGGTCTACCGATAACCTCAATGATGACATACAAAGAAGACACCATGAAATTCTGGAGAGTTGTGCAAAGATTATTTCACGGAAAAGTGTTAAGATTCATGTTTGGGGTCATAATTGTTAACAAATATAAAGCACAATATTTATTAAAACAATGTCAAATAATGGCTTCATACTGAATCACGATGGTAAACAAGTGTACAAACCGTTTCAAAGCAAGATTACAGTGTACTTTGAACATATTTGGGTTTCAATTTATTTATTTTAATACTTGACAGAAATAACTATATATGATTCGAACCCTTTACATCTCGTAAAAACGAACCGCGCTGTAATGTCTTATCTATGGAGACGTGCACTCACACGCTTCTATAGACAGTCTCAAAAAAGTTGTTTTTTATAATTGTAACCCCTTTTTCTGATTTAAGTAGTCGAGAGCATATTTGGTATATACCGTTGGTTTTGGCAAAAAACACCAAAGTCATATTTCAGTAAATGTAACCAATGCAACATCACAATGCACACTCTATAGATAACTTAATTTATTATTTCTTTCGGTTAGTTTTACACCAACATTTGCCTATACCTTTCTATAATCGTAGCTTGACATCTTTTCATTTACGGATTATGAATCGGAAATCAATAAATAATAATTATCAATTATGATTGTATTATACCACAACAATAAAGATAAATTGAAACATGGGACTTAAACATGTGCCCTCCACGTAATGGAAAGCAAGACAATCGATCCCGACAAACCTTTTTTGGTGCAAGCATGTAATCATTTTCATGATAAAATTTGGGACATGTAACTTTGATAAATGGAAGATTATCGTAAATAAATTAAGCTCACGATGGCTTGTTATAGCTTATCATTTAAAACCACGTGCAGAAGTTAGCGGTGCCACGAATTTCAGTTACACTGAATATATATACGGTGATTATAATCAGTGTTGCGCGGTGCATCGATTTTTATGTAAGTGATGCATGTTTTCACCAAAATTATACCTTTAACAGATATTGAAACAAACAGCTTCGTATGGCATGTTCTTTTTATATATACAATGATTTAAGTCTGTCACATCAGGTCTGAAACATCGAAAATAATCGGATTATTACTTTTTTCTCACAAGTACGAATGGTGTCGAGCGCGACACAACTTTTTGTAAACACTTGTTCAAAGTCATGCTAAATATAAAACGACTGGTAAACTTTTAAATAGACGACATATTGGTTCAGAAATTCGGTGGAGTGCTTCGCAAGTGGCAATCATTTTTCAGTGTCTTATAATATAACATTTTGTCACCAACTTACCGGATTTGTCTTTGTCCGAAATGTTACTTTTCGTCAAAAGGATACGGTGCACTTGTCAGAAGTATAAAATTTCGACGGTGAGCGGAAAAGTTGTGGTATTCACCCTATCATCGTGTTCCCTAGATCTTCCCCAAAGACACCAAGTACTGATTATATGCCCAGGAAACGGACTCAAGAGCGTTTCTATAAGCCTGAGGCTTTCGATGCAATGGACCTAAAATAAATAGGTTTAAACTAATATCAAGTCAATATTTTTTACAAACTCAGTCATCATAATTAGCAGTTAAACCAAAGGAGAAAACCATTTTATACAATTACTTCAGACCAAGAAAATATTACAAGGCCACTTATATGAAACTGAGAATCTGAGCAACCTCAGTTTAAAATTAACCAGTGCAGGGCTTTCCAAATTACATGTAGTTTATAGTGACCTTATGTGACGTGGTAATTTCAATCACAGTGAAGTACAGACAAAATGTATTCAATAACACATTTCATACAATTATGTAATCACTTACTTCTCTGATTCCTGTGTCCAGTACACATTAATATTACCATGGATTCAAAGTTTTTGCTTATGTAGGCTTATGGGAGGAATTAATTGCCACTCTTTGAAATTTTGTTTAAGTTATTCTGCAACATGAGTCAGAAAAAAGTATGAAACACAACAGACGTTGATTGGTTATTTTAGACGATGCCTCAAGGCTGGCTTGCTTTTTTTTGTGGAGTGCTGTTTACAAATTTGGCATCCTGGGCCAGCCCAATATTTTGTTTGGTGATTGGTCATGAAATTATGTTACTGCCATTCTCCCTCTAGATATGATTCATGTATGGCTTATGAGAGTTGACAGCAAGTTAAAAGACTTTGAAGATATAAAGACAAACCCCTGCCTAAACCGGCCCTTAGACCTTTTTTAACGAGTGGATTTTAAAAAAATTTCAGGATGAGTTCCTGGACGTTATCTACTGGTTGCGTCAGATCCTCGGTGTTCTGCTGGGAGTTGTCTGGGGTTTGCTGCCCTTAAAGGGCATTCTAGGACTGGCATTGTAAGTTACACAGAATTCAGATAACTTACATGCAATTGAATGTGTCCGAAATAGGGTAATTGATGTTGATTGCAAAAGTTGCAGGATGCTTTAGTTAAAGTTGCAGTACAACTATTTATTTCAGTATTCTGTAAATATTTCATCCTACATAAAGTATTGTCAGTGCCATTCCTGCAAAATTAGCATTCAAGAGACAAGAAAAAGTGGCAAAATTGTGTGAAAATTCTTGAACTCTAAAATCATACAACTTTGGAGAGATTCGAAGTGTTCAGACTTTGTTTTTAGCTCACCTGAGCACAACGTGCTCATGGTGAGCTATTGTGATTGCCTTTTGTCCATCACCCGTCGTGCGTTGCCCGTCTGTAGATCTGCCATAGTCATTAGCACTTTTCTATGGAATTCCATAGAAAATGTTATGGAATTCTACGGAAATCGATGGAAATCCATGGAATTTGATGGAATTCCATCCACTTGCCAATTTTCCATCTGAAGCTGTTATGGAATTCCACGGAATCTTGACTAAAATTCCATGCATTTCCACGGAATGTATGGAAAACACCATGGAAAGTTGGACTTAGCCATTTTTTTCAACGGAAATCGTTATGGAAAATAACTCATACATTTTCTTGGATGGAAATCAATGGAAAATAACTTAGAAAATTTTCGCTGGTTGTCTGAAATGTATTTGTAGTTTAATACATGTATGAATTTATTTGCATCATGTATTTTGTATTTAAAAGAAAATGCAATTAAGATAATTATAAATTTGTTCTAGAAATTGGAACAGTTCTGGAACTGTTCCATATTTGTGTTCTAAAACGTATGTTCTGGAATTGTTCCAAAACAGTTTTTTTAGAATAAATCCAGAACATTTGTGGAAAATGGCTTAGGACTGAAACTGTTCCAATAATTTCAATTTTTAGAACATTTCAAGGACAAAATATGGTTAAAAATTTCTAAAAATGTTTTAAAATGTAGTTCTAGAACACATCTAGAACGCTTTAAAAACCAGTAAGTTCTACAAAAGTTCTTATGGGGAATAAGAACACATATAGAACACCTTACACTTACAAATAGCCAAATAGACTTCATAGTAGCGACAGCAGCAGCAGCAGTAGTAGTAGTAGTTGTAGTAGCTGTATTAGTAGTAGTAGTTGTTGTTGTTGTAGGTGTTGTTGTTGTAGTAATTGATGTAGTAGCAGTAGTGTTTTTTATATCAGTAGAGGTTGTGGTGGTAGTAGTCATAGTAGAAGTAGTAGCATTAACAGTTTCTGTAGCAATAGTAGTAGCAATAGAAGTAGCAGTAGTAGCAGTTGTTGCTGTAGTAGCAGTTGTTGCTGCTGCTGTTGCTGCTGTTGTTGTTGCTGCTGTTGCTGCTGTTATTGTTGCTGTTGTTGTTGGTGGTGGTGTTGTTGATGCTGTAGTAATTAAAGTAGTAGTTCTGCAGAACTAGGAGTAGTTGTTACTTTCAAAGCAATTTCTACAAGTTTAAATTCCTTAACCCTGTCCAAGTGGTATACACACTGTTTTTTTCTCAATATCAAACTCAGCCAGTCCAGGTTGTCAAATAACAATCTATCTGATAAGCCAAGCATGTGTTGTACATCAGATGTTGGGTATGTTTGCTGCAAATCTATTGGTTATAAGATATAACAGCCTTTTCTAATTGGCTGAATTCAAATACAGAAAGTTTACCTGTTAGATTGAAACATGAAACATGGTGGACAATGTACTGGTTTAACTTGTTAAAATAAAGTTAAAGACATTTAACAAACAGAAGAGTCATTAGTTTTTCCATTAAAAACACTTTCTTAAAATACTTATGTATTTATATCATTTGGAAAGTGACATGAAATATTGCTAAAGAGTGATGCATACAGTGTTTGAGCAGTCTGTCTAGGAATAGAACAACAACTGAAGGTTTGTGATTTTTATTATTTCTAAATATTCCTTTAAATTTAATCTTCTTATGACATTATTGTAGACCTTTTTATGTGATATTTGAGGTTTTAGTATGGCAAATATTAGTTTAAAAGCAGCTGTCACCCAAATTTTCACTTAGTGGAGTTTGCAGGTTGAAAAAGGAAGTAATAAGACCTATGTGGAGAAATTAATAACGTTGAATGTAGTATCGGAATTTTATCATGCAAGGTTATGGAACTGCAGGCTAAGGAAGTTTTTTACTGTGCATGTTGAGCACTCAATGCTCATTAATGGTGTTAATGTTTATTATTATCCCCCGCCATAGGCGGAGGGATATTATTTTGGCGTTGTCTGTTCGTCCTTCCATCCTTCCGTCTGTCCGTCTTTCCATCCGTCCGTAGTCATATCTTGGAAGTGCTTTGGCAGATTTCACTGAAACTTGGTATGAGTATGTATATTGATAAGAGGATGATGCATGCCAAATGGCATTGTACACCATTAGTTAATAACAGAGTTATGGCCCTTTGTATCTTGAAAAAATGCTTTTTGTGTGTCCAAGGCCATCTCCTGGAAGTGCTTTGGGGGATTTCATTGAAACCTGGTTCGAGTATATATATGGATAAGAGGATGATGCCCGCCAAATGGAATTGTACACCATCTGTTAAAAACGGGGTTATGGCCCTTTGTATCTTTAAAAAATGCTTGTTTAAGTGTCAAATATAATACTTATGTGTCCAGAAGCATGTTGGCGGGGGATATCAATTCAACGTATTTGCTTGTAAATAAAAAATTAAACCAATGGAATTGGTTTTTAGGTATCTGAGTGTGCATTTTCATACCAATAGAATAACACATCATTCTAATTATAGCAATAATAAATTTGTACTAATCATACCAACAAATTAAGTTATGCTTAGTGCTTTGCGATGTATTCACTTCGTTTTTAGTTCTCTTTCTAAAGACCATTTAACAACTTAATATTTAAAACAATTCATGAATTACGTTTCCTATACATTTTCATTATGTGCTTTAATTACCATTGACCAGTTGATGGAAGATACTGCAGAGTTTGGCAGGGAAATAATCCAACAGCAAAGCGGCTCTTTAAGCGCATTTACCTAGAGGACTTACAGGGCCACAAATTCATGGTAAATATTGTCATGCCCTGGGCTAGATAAATTATTTAATGTTAACCACCTGAAAGTATTTTGTCTTTTTGGAATTCAATATATTGGTCTAAGTCATTTACACTTTTCTGGATCCTGGGATAACTTTAAAAGTTCTAAGTATTTTTTCATGAAACTTGAAACATGAACAGATGACAATAAGGACATTTTGCACGTCATTTCATGTTGTTTATAATGCAAGAATTCTGGTTGCTATGGCAACAAATATATTTAACAAACTTAAAATAGTGAAGTTTAACAGGTAGGGGACCATATTGCTTTGCAATCTCTTGTTTTAGTTTGAATGTAAATAACTCTTTGCTTTAGACATTTTTATGATTTTTTATTCTGTAGAGCACATGTGAGCAGTATACAATGTACCTCATACCAAAAAGGACCCGGAGGCAGTGACTGGTGTTCAATATTCTCAGAAGAAAAGGAAAATGGCAGTGGAAGACTTGGACAAACATTTTTAGCCTCTGTGTTAAGCCTGGCAGTCTGTGGCTGGTGACATGTTTTATTTTGGTTACTTCTTGTATAAAAAAGACCAGTTATTTATTTTGTGAATTGTATTTTGTGTTTGTTTTTTGTCTTAATTTATTTGTTGTTTTTTTTAATTTAGGAATTTGAAACTTGGATAATTGAATTAAGTCCGTGTTCAACAGTACTGAGCATAGTATAATAAATAACAAATTTACAACAGTTGTTAATTTGTTATGTATTATTATTAACTATGCTCAGTACTTGAATACTGGCTGTCTGCATGGGAATTTGTTTTCTAGAAAGTTGGTTTCAGACTTAAATATTTGAAGTTAACCTTCGGAACTTTTCAAGAATTGTACTGGAACACATCAACTAGAACTGAACTTCTGTAATCGTACTGAAAGTGTTCTAGAATTAATAAGGAACAGTTGTTGAACGTTAAAATTTATGAGAAAAAACTCTAGAACAATTGTGCGTGATGTGTGTGTGCATGTAATTGTGTGTGTTTATGAACATATGTGAGAAAGGAAGTATACTTGTCATAAGAGAAATGTAAAATTCTACTTCTATGTTTTATATTGTGCCTTTTATAAGTTTTTCTGTTCTCACCTGTATATGCGTGCATGTTTATGGATGTGTTTTTGAATGTGTGCATGCATGCCTGTGGTTAAGAGAGTTGGTACTTTATGAAAATGTAAAACCACTCATTTTTGAATATGTACTGTGACTGCATGTGTGTGGTTAATGATTGATGCCAGATCTTGTTCTTGTTTAACTTCTATGATGAAACTTTTAGTTACATTCACATTTGTTTTTCAAAATCAATAAAATGCCTTTGATCTATAATCTGTTTTTTTTTCTATTTTATTCCAGCTTTTTATTAAATTCCATAGCTTTTCACGGAATTCCACGGCATTCTATGGAATTCCACGGCATTCCATGGAATTCCACGGCATTCCATGGAATTCCACGGCGTTCCATGGAATTCCACGGCGTTCCATGGAATTCCACGGCGTTCTATGGAATTCCACGGCATTCTATGGAATTCCACGGCATTCTATGGAATTCCACGGCATTATATGGAATGCCACGGAATTCTATGGAATTCCACAGCATTTTATGGAATTCCATCCCATATCAAGTCCCCCTTCTGTTTTTTTTTCACTTTTCCATTGATTGCATGGAATCGGATGGAAAGTTAGTGCCAATACTCCACGGAATTCCATCTAACGATTTCCATAGAATTCCATATGATTCCACGGCAGATCTACAGACGGGTGTGCGTCCGTTGTCAACATTTGGCTTGTGAACACTCAAGAGGCCACATTTATTGTCCGATCTTCATGAAACTTGGTCAGAGCATTTGTCCCAATGATACTTCGACCGAGTTCGAAACTGGGTCAAAAACTAGGTCACTAGGTCAAAAAAAAGAAAAACCTTGTGAACACTGTAGAAGTCACATTTGATGCCCAATCTTCATGTAACTTTGTCAAAATGTTTGTCTTAATGATATGTTGGTTGAGTTCAAAAATGGTTTCGGTCCATTGAAAAACATGGCCGCCTGGGGCGGGGCAGTACTCCTTATATGGCTATAGAGAAACCTTGTGAACACTCTAGAAGTCACAATTTTTGCCCAATCATCATGAAACTTGGTCAAAACATTGGTTTCATTGATATCTCGGACGAGTTCGAAAATGGTCCAGATCGGTGAAAAAACAGTTTTCTCTATATGTATATAGTGAAAACGTGAACGCTCTAGAAGCCACATTTTTGGTCCAATCTTCATGAAATTTGGTCAGAACATTTGTTTCCTGGATATGACGATTGAGTTTGAAAATGGTTCGGATCGGTAAAAAAACATGGCCGCCAGGGGACAGGGCAGTTTTGCTTATATGGCTATAGTTAAACCTTGTTAACACTCTAGGAGTCACATTTATTGTCCAATCTTCATGAAACTTGGTCTGAACATTTATTTTTATGATAGCTAGGCTGAGTTTGAAAATGGTTTTGGTATGTTGAAAAATATGGCCGTCAGGTGGTGGGGCAGCTTTGCTTATATGGCTATAGTGAAACCTTGTTAACACTCTAGAAGTAACATTTATAGCCCAATCTTCATGGAACTTGGTCCGAAGATTTGTTGTATTGATAGCTTGGCTGAGTTCGAAAGTGATTACGGTTTGTTGAAAAACATGGCCGCCAGGGTAGCAGCAGTTTTCATAATATGACTATATTAAAACCATGTTAACACTCTAGTTGTAATGCGGATGTTGATGCACAATTACGATGATGATGATGATGATGATGATGATGATGATGATGATGATGATGATGATGATGATGATGATGATTATGATTATGATGATACTGGTGATGGATTCAGAAACATTAACCACAACCCAAATATCTAATTATAACTATTGCATTACTCAAATTAATTATTGCCATTACTTATGATTGTTATCTATATCTTTGCAGAAATTTAACATAGTGGTAAAACCAATAAAACAACAAGAAGTGTTACATATGAATCTTATTTGACTTTTCATTCTCTTATCCTAGGCTACTCTCTATAAAACTCATTTATACCTGTGCTTGCATTGTAGCCAGGTGGTAATTGTGTAACACTCCTGGAAATTGACCCCAATTAACTGGGCACTTTCATCAAAGACCTTTGTGTTGATGTCAGATGGAAACCATTCATAAGATAGATAAGACATTACAACTTGAAATGTTTTACCCCTACAATTTTCAGTTAGTCAGTAGTTTGTGTTTGATTATGAAAGATTTGTGATTTAAGCAGGTTTTATTGTTGTTTCAATTGGAAATATCAATGCAAGGCGAGTCCTAAAATTGTTCCGGTTGTTTAAAAACACTTTGTCAAAAATGTGAACAATTTGGTAGTAAAAAAAAACAACTTATCACATCCTTTAAGAAGCACAAACAACTGTTTGGTTAAAAAGAAAAGTCAATTTGCAGTTGTTTTTGCAAAAATAATGTATTATATTATTACATGTATATTGTAAATACAGATTTTTGTGCATTTAAATTACAAATAGTTTGATAGTTGTTTTGATATGATACATTTTCCAATGTCTTGTGTGTGTTTACTTCTATATTTGCACACATGTATAACTATTTAAGAAAGATCAAGTGATGTTTTGTACTATAAAAGAAGATCAATATTACATTTCTGGTATCTGTACATATTCTCATACTCATTTACTTCTTTATAACTGACTTTGATATATGATAACAATTCAACATATTGTATTTAATTATGCAAAAACTATTTTATAAACACAATCTCTTGAACAAATACAGTTGTTTTCGGTATCTTAAAGTGTTCTTGCTAAACAGGTTGTAAACAGTCATCCCCTATAAGATGCTGACATGTTTATCTCATGATCTCAAAGCTGGACAACAATTTGTGGAAAATGTACTTCCATTTTCTTATGCTGATGCTCATTATTAAATTACTGTACTCATATTACTTTTATCCAAAAGTAGCTTTGTCGCAACAGGTAATAAATGTCTATTTAAAAAAACTTAAACACACACACAACTACTTATAACGCATATGTATGTGTATATCCGCCGAAACAGCAAACCTTTTTCTTTTCACAAAACAACGTTAACAACCCTTGCATAACGTTAGTACTACTCAGGTGAGCGAACCAGGGCCACCATGGCCCTCTTGTTAGGTGTTCTTTCAAATGTAATGAAATAATTCATAATTATGGCTATTCTAAATCAAAGAGCTGGGGATGCTACTTAGAGTCCCAAGAGTTAAAACCAAATTTTAGTATTTTCAAATGTATGTGGTTACACTCATGTAACAGTTATAGTGGCAAATGTGTTCTAGATGTTGCATATTGCTATTGAACTGGATAATATGCAAATGTGTTAAAATGAATTATAGTACTGAAAATGTAAACAATTGATCTATTATTTGTTTTTGTGAAGTTTGTGTTTTCTAATATATTAACCTAATTAATACATTGAAGAGTCATATAAATTCAAAAAAATATATACTGGGGTATTTTATGTCCTTTTTGCATTACAGAGTAATATTAAGGATGCATCAAGTTCTCACCTGCAAAATGTTGCTGATGAATTTGCACTGTGTTGTTATTGAATAAAAAGTCATCATAAAAAATATTTATAATTGACTTTTCTTCTTGCGATCGATACACCTGTGGTTATTTGGTGGTTGTTTTTTTTTTCTGCAGATTTTTCGCAGTTAACGTCCTCATCACCTACATATACTTCACCAGTTTCCAAAAAGTAGACGAAGAGGAATATGGAGGTATCTCAGAAATTCTTAAAGAAGGACTAATGACATCATTCTCATCCTTTGTGGTAAGTACTAAGAAACTTAAAGCTGTTAATCCTCTCCGCCTCAGAAGCAAACTGAAAATGGCTACATGCAACCAGCATAAAACAAGAACAGCCTGCGAGTAACTTGCACTCTGTTCAGGTTTTATGCTGTTTGTTGACTGCAAGTACATATGGGCTGGAAATGACGAGTTTAAAAAACTTGAATCTAGTAAGCAGTGTCTTTCATTTAATTTTATTTTCTAAGGAACTGCAAATAAGTCAAAATGTATATGTGAGCAGAAATGGGATACATGCTTACTAACATCTACCATTGTATATGGTTTTGAACATGATTTATTCGTGTAATTTCAAATATAGAGATCAACAAGCTTTTCCTTTCCATATAATCCAATAGATACCAGTGCTCCAGCTAAGCCTAATTTGAAGGGCGCCCCACCCTGCCATCCCGAACATCCGCCCTGCCCTTTGTAGGCCCCCCCCCCCCCCCCCGCCCTTAAAAATTTTTTTTTTTTTTTTTTTTTTTTTTTTTACATATGATGATTTATAAATCTCTTATAACAATATATTGTAATTAATTTATTCCTCATTGAAGACATTATATTTTAATTGTTTAATAATAATAGGAATAATATATTCAAACAATTATTAATAACATATAAATTAACATGCAAGAGGAAGCATTCCAGAAACGCCCACGCGGTCGAAAGTGCCCTTTTGACAAAAAACTGCGCATCTGAAGTGCCCTTTTGACAAAAAGCCCCCCCCCCCCTGCCCTTTTCAAATCCTAGCTGGAGCACTGAGATACCAATAAGCATCTTTATAATAAAGCCATATGATGTTTGCAATATACTTGTCCATGATAATTAGTTTGTTAAATAAAATACTATAAGAATATTATATTTAGTATGCCCCCCTTCGAAGAAAAGGGGGTATATTGTTTAACTGGATGTCGGTCGGTCGGTCTGTCTGTTTGTCGGAAGACCAGTTCGTTTCCATCAATTAATTGACCGATTGGCTTGATACATGTACTTCACATCTGCATTGACCTTGGAAAGTAGATGACCCCTATTGAAATTGGGTTCAATAGGTCAACGGTCAAGGTCATGTCACAATAAGTGTAAAAATCGTTTCTGATCAATAACTCATCAACCAATTGACGGTTTGGCTTGATACTTCACATGTGCATTGGCCTTGGACAGTAGATGATCCCTATTGACATTGGGGTCACTAGGTCAAAGATCAAGGTCACTGTCACAATAAGTGTGAATATTGTTTATGATCAATAACTTGTCAACAAATTGACAAAATGGCTGGATACTTACCATGTGCATTGGACTTGGACAGTAGATGACCCCTATAGAAATTGGGGTCAATAGTTCAAAGCCATGTTTGGGGGGGGCATATGTCTTCGACTGCAGAACTCTTGTTCACAAAGTGCTCAAGGTAAGCAATTGTGATCACCTTATGTCTGGTGTCATGATGTCTCTTGTGTTTATTGTTAATTTTTATCTGGATATCACTATTAAGAACACATTTTTCATCCAATCTTTTTTACTTGGTCAAAATAGTAACCTTGGCAATATCTTAGTCGACCGTAATCTTATTCGACTGCGAATCTGGGTTATGTGTTGAAAACTAGGTAATCAGGTTAAATCTTAAAAAAACCTAGTTACCACTCAAGAAGCCACATTTATGATGCAGTCATGATGAAAAAAGGGCAGAATGCTTATTTTGACAAAGTCTAGGCATAGTTCGAATCTGTGTCTGGTGTGTCCAAAAACTAGGTCACCTTGTTGAATATTAGTCAAAAAAACTTATTAATACTCTAGAAGCCACAGTAATGACTCAATCTTGATGAAACTTGGTTAGAATGTTTATAGTAATGACAATATCTAGTATTTACAGTAGCCTACACCAAAGGTAAAGGACACATATAATGCATCCAAGTCAAATAAGGCCATAAAATAGCTTGAAATGCATGTCTCCACTATAACTTACTTGGGTGCTTAAGGGCCTCAGGGCCCTTTGTTGAAGAAGTGATATATATGTTCAGTCGTGACATCTTCCATTAGTCCCCCAAAAACAAAAGCATGTCACAAAAACATATAAAGATTCATAGAATATAATTATCATTTATTACAGCATTGTCTGTATAAAACTAAAAAAGAATATCTCGTTGTCAAAATATGTTTGTGTTTCCGGTTAAATCAAACTGTTACCATTATACTTAACGGTTGACAAAAGTTTATTGAAAAAAAAAAGCTTTGCAAATTGGTCAAAGGTCCAAAATTTATGTTCAAATGTTGAGAGATATGCATTATACAATATGGAATATACTCAAAGTTCAATGTAATTTCAGGTGATGTGGATCTTATTGTATTCTTGGCTTCACGCAGAGACTTAGCAGAATGTTCTCATCAACCGTACAGGAAGAACATCTGAGTCATCAGATTAAATGAGTCAACACTTTCTAAGATAATGTATTTATATTATTGTGTTCATATTTTTAATTTGAAGTTCTCTTTAAAAAAATTCAACACCCTATTATCATATTTTATTTAAATTAAATATATGCACAAATGTCAGTTATTATCAGGTTGACGGCATTTTCAGCCCATTAGAAAAAGTATTTTCCATTTAGAAATATTTGATAATAATTATACTTTTAATAGTCATGTTCATTTTTAAAAGGAAACAGACCAAATTTTTCTGTTAAAATATAAGTTACTAGAAATATACTCTTTAGTTGCATTATCAATTTTCTACACAATCTTGTTCAAACGTTTGCATACATGTGAGTGTAATGTTTCCATTTTTGTGTGTGGGCACTATATTTGCTGATGCTCATTTTGAATAAGTGTACACCTATTGAAAAGTCTTATTTAATATAAATTCAAAGCACAGTCTGCTTAGGCAAGCTAGGATGAAAGGATACAATAAGATTTTGTTACGAAAATATTGGTACTGCGTATTTGCTATGTATTGCATACTTCTTCCCACCTAACTGTTGTAACCGGAGTTTAAATTATACACATGTACACAATATAATCAGCTGTGCAATTAAAATAAAAATGTCTATGTTAATAACTTTTTATGTTGTTCTTGTAAATGAATATGTGTTTTATAGCGAAAAAATATTATTGCAATAAACCAATTGTGTAAATGTTGTGTATTTCTTTTTTTCTCACGGCGTTTATATAAAAGACAAACACCGTTAACGCAGTAAAACAGAATGTCATGGCGAAATATATTATATTGAAGTGGAAATAATACAGGTAGTGCAATTTAGTGCCGAAAAAAACATTCGGAGAGATAAACTAATTGGTCCCGTCTGTGCGTCCGTACGAAACATTGTCCAGAGCATAACTCCAAATCTATTCAATGGATTTACTTTAAACTTAGAATATAAACAGATGGCAAGTAGGAGAAGTGCAGTGACTAAGAAGCATAACTCTATCTTCCTAAGTTATTTAATTATCTCCCTGTATTTCATTTCAATGTAAATTTTTGTCTGGAGCATAACTCTTAATCTGATGAAGGGATTGACTTGAAATATAAACTGATGGCAAGTAGGAGAAGTGCAGTGACTAAGAACCATTACTCTTATTTACCTTAGTTTTTTAATTATCTCCTTTTATTTAATTTCAAAGTTAATTTTTGTCAGGAGCAAACATATATATAAATATATAAAACATATATATAAATATAAACAGATGGCAACTAGGAAAAGTGCAGTGAACATGAAACATAACTCTTTCAGCCGTAATTTTTGAATTATCTCCCTTTATTTATATTTAATTTATTTATAATTTAAAATTATATTTAATTTCATAGTAAATATTTAGCTTTTTAATATCTCCCTTTATCTAATTTTACAATAATATTTTAATTTGAACACTGAAGTATTTACTGTAAAATGAATTGATGAGTTTAAGGAAAAAATACAGTGATCAAGAACAGTAACTGTTTATAGTCTTCTTTTTTAATTACCTCTCTTTCATTTTCATATATTTTATTCTCTACAGCATAACCTCAATACTATATAACTAATTGATCTTTGAAATATAAATAGATGACACAGGTGCCATGTTTTACCAAGATTATTCTACTCTATAGAACAAATGTTGTCATACAAGCAAACACATTTCGGCGGGGATTTGGCACTACTGTGACAAGCTCTTGTTATATTCAGTGAAACTTAATAAGTACATCATGAAATCGTTTCTGCCTTTTGTAGAGCGCTGGTAAATCTTAATTGAACACTCTTAATAGCTCAACACTGGTGAGGATACGCATAGTGCATATTTTTTATGATTTGATATTATGCCCAAAGGCACACATCGACACACCACCCAAAATAGTCCGCATGAATTGTGTGCAAGCTCCTTAAAATATAAATGGTCGTGCTCTGTGAAAAAGAAATGGGTTAATGCATGTGCGTAAAGTGTCGTCCCAGATTAGCATGTGCAGTCCGCACAGACTTATCAGGGAAGACTCTTTCCGCTTTTATGATATTTTTTGTTTCAAGAGTCATTTCTTAGTAAAAATCCAGTTTAGGTGGAAAGTGTCGTCCCTGATAAGCCTATGCGGACTGCACAGGCTAATCTGGGTCTGCTTGTCTAAAAGTTCTACTTTTACATAAAGCACAGGGAACGAACGTTTCAGAACCAGTGTATAGCAAAAGGTTTCTACTTTGCAAACATTAAGCTTCTTCTTCTATTGGTAATATTCCCGTTATCTCTCATTCGCGGTAAAACTTTCGTTTGTGGGGCTAACTAGGTGCTAGAGACGATTGAAAAATAAGTCAGATATTCAAACAAATGACAATATATCATTACCGCATACTAGTACACTTTGATTCTGGTGGTTCCCGCCAAGCTTCAGTACGTGACGCTGGTTGCAGTGGCTTGGCAATTTGGATACTAGTCAATAAACGCTCACTATGATTGAACAGTAGTAACGATCTAGCTTTAAAAACGGTTAATAAAAAACAGAATAGCATAATAAAAGCATAGAAGACGTGGGATAAGAAAATTATGATTTTAATTGGCACAAATGAAAACTCTTTCATATGCAAAATACATGTAGACTGTCTCGAAAAATTCACAGCTAAGGAACATTCTTATCTGCATCTGTCGCCAACACCTTGGTTACTATGTTCGTCGCCGTTGTACGTTTTCATCTGAAGTTCTTCGCGACTGGCAACTGACATGTCCACGTTACACACACGACAGTTCATATATTCCTCGCCCTTGCTGCTCATTTCAACACGCTCGAACTCCGTCTTCCACTTTTCCTGGTAGTTGCAGGATCATTAACTGACCAATCAAAACAATTCGACTTTACAACTTAAGTAAAATTCCTTACTAAAGTTGAATTCGTGTAACTAAAAACATATTTTAAGTAGAAAAACCTATTTTAACGCAACTTAATTGAAAATAGTACAATTGATAGAGAAAATCCTTGTTAAGTTGAATTAATTCAACTTAAGTAAGAAAATTACCATTAAGCACTATGGCACGCCTGAACCACAAAAAAGAGAAAAACTAAGTTTAAGTAACTTAAACTTAGTTTTTCACTACTTAAACTCAATTTAAGTAACTTAATTCGAATTAACGCTACTAAATGCATTAAGTAGTTAAGAAGAGTTATATGGCACGCCTGAACCACAAAAATGAGAAAAACTAAGTTTAAGTTACTTAAACTAGGTTTTTCTCTACTTAAATTCAATTTAAGTTACTTAATTCGAATTAACGCTGCTTAAAATGAATTTAAGTAGTTTTTGTGGTTCCCGCGGCGTTAACGCTAATTAAAACACCGAAAATGCATTAACATACGGTGCTTAATGGTAATTTTCTTACTTAAGTTGAATTAATTCAACTTAACAAGGATTTTCTCTATCAATTGTACTATTTTCAATTAAGTTGCGTTAAAATAGGTTTTTCTACTTAAAATATGTTTTTAGTTACACGAATTCAACTTTAGTAAGGAATTTTACTTAAGTTGTAAAGTCGAATTGTTTTGATTGGTCAGTTAATGATCCGGAAGACCTAAGCCAATCAGAAACTATTAAATTAAATTAAAATATCACCTGGGTAATTTCTGATATGTGTACTTTTTGGGATTGTTTACTTATAAGTTCACTGCCAATACTGAGATACTGGAGACTGTTTTTTTTCCATTTAAATACTAAAATCAAAGCCAAAATTTACATGTATAGAATATAATTAAGTTGGATTCGGTGACACGATATAATCTTTAATTTCTACCTGGGACATATAATATAGTCCCAGTTTCTACATACAAGCTGGTATGACTACTCGTATACAAGACAAGTTATTACTACAGGTAAATGCGATATGACCCGGAAATATATAGACGGGCGGATCGTTTTTGATGTTTATTGCATAGTTACTGACTGTCAGCAAAATTTGATGATGAAAGGGTGTTTTGAATGTTATTCCAGACTAAAACAAATTTTAGCTGACTTAAGATTCTAATCCAAATTTATAATATCTGTATTTTTTGCTCGTACCACATGGCAATCTTTTTCTTCCGACCTCGGGCCTGAATTTATTAACAAACCTGACAACCAATCAAAACGCTTGTTTCATATGCTTATTTTCGGACGCGAGTTTTGACTTAACGATAATTAATAATTCAACTTAAGTAAAAAATTTATTACTTAAGTAATAATTAAATACAATTAACGATGCGAAAGCACTTAAATTAATTTTAAGCAGCGTTAAATGCAATTTAAGTAACTTAACGGTAATTAAAATCAATTTTTGTTGTTCGGGCGCACTTAACGAGTTAAACTAAGTTTTTCTCTGCTTAATTCATTTTTCTCACATAAATAGAAAATAACTTATGGCACGCCTGAACCACAAAAAAGAGAAAAACTAAGTTTAAGTAACTTAAACTTAGTTTTTCACTACTTAAACTCAATTTAAGTAACTTAATTCGAATTAACGCTACTAAATGCATTAAGTAGTTAAGAAGAGTTATTTTCTATTTATGGCACGCCTGAACCACAAAAAAGAGAAAAACTAAGTTTAAGTAACTTAAACTTAGTTTTTCACTACTTAAACTCAATTTAAGTAACTTAATTCGAATTAACGCTACTAAATGCATTAAGTAGTTAAGAAGAGTTATTTTCTATTTATGTGAGAAAAATGAATTAAGCAGAGAAAAACTTAGTTTAACTCGTTAAGTGCGCCCGAACAACAAAAATTGATTTTTATTACCGTTAAGTTACTTAAATTGCATTTAACGCTGCTTAAAATTAATTTAAGTGCTTTCGCATCGTTAATTGTATTTAATTATTACTTAAGTAATAAAATTTTTACTTAAGTTGAATTATTAATTATCGTTAAGTCAAAACTCGCGTCCGAAAATAAGCATATGAAACAAGCGTTTTGATTGGTTGTCAGGTTTGTTAATAAATTCATGCCCGAGGTCGGAAGAAAAAGATTGCCATGTGGTACGAGCAAAAAATACAAAAATCCAAAAAAATTTGGATTAGAATCTTAAGTCAGCTAAAATTTGTTTTAGTCTGGAATAACATTCAAAACACCCTTTCATCATCAAATTTTGCTGACAGTCAGTAACTATGCAATAAACATCAAAAACGATCCGCCCGTCTATATATTTCCGGGTCATATCGCATTTACCTGTAGTAATAACTTGTCTTGTATACGAGTAGTCATACCAGCTTGTATGTAGAAACTGGGACTATATTATATGTCCCAGGTAGAAATTAAAGATTATATCGTGTCACCGAATCCAACTTAATTATATTCTATACATGTAAATTTTGGCTTTGATTTTAGTATTTAAATGGAAAAAAAACAGTCTCCAGTATCTCAGTATTGGCAGTGAACTTATAAGTAAACAATCCCAAAAAGTACACATATCAGAAATTACCCAGGTGATATTTTAAGTCTGAGTGCACTATTGTCTTTTAAAATAATTTTAAATGTAAAAAAAGAAAAAAATGTACTGTTAACATATTATTTAGAAACATATCTAACTTAAGTGTTCTGATTTTTCCCCTTTAGAAATAAATAGTTTAGACAGAGACATATATTCAGTATATATTCCCAGTTTAGATATTAATTAAAAGAACTAATGTATGCATTTGTTAAATGTCATTCGTTCTTCCGAAATATTATCCTATATTGTTTGATGAGATTCAAAATAAACCTAATTAAGAATTTAATTGTTGTTTTAGTGCAGCAGTTAACAATTTATATTTTTTTATGAGTGTGTAAATATTGCAATGGTAACAAACGAATCCATAATACAGTATTAAAAATGTCATGAGGATCAGTGATTGCTCGTTAATTGTCTTTCATATCCTGTATTTGTTATTTCAGTTCCCTTTTTAAAAACAACCAACATTTTGTTGTTGTTTTAACAGTATTGGTAATTGTCTAGTTAATTGAAGGGTACCCCTTGATTACACATGGGTTGTTTTCTTAAAAAGAAGGCCATATGACATTCCACAAGCTAAGTCATAGTATGGCTTCATCTTTTTCTTATAAATAAACCACCACTCAATTGCTTGATCATAATTATCCTGAATTCAAGATGTCAGTTGGTAAGTAGCAATTTTATTCAAGAACACTGTCAGCTGTAGGTAAATGCGTGCGTTGTAACCGATCCATTGCAAAATTGTAAATGGCGGTAGAAGAAAATCCTTTCCTGTTTACGTTTGTTACGACGTGTCTGATTGGCTTAGGTCTTCCGGATCATTAACTGACCAATCAAAACAATTCGACTTTACAACTTAAGTAAAATTCCTTACTAAAGTTGAATTCGTGTAACTAAAAACATATTTTAAGTAGAAAAACCTATTTTAACGCAACTTAATTGAAAATAGTACAATTGATAGAGAAAATCCTTGTTAAGTTGAATTAATTCAACTTAAGTAAGAAAATTACCATTAAGCACCGTTAATGCATTTTCGGTGTTTTAATTAGCGTTAACGCCGCGGGAACCACAAAAACTACTTAAATTCATTTTAAGCAGCGTTAATTCGAATTAAGTAACTTAAATTGAATTTAAGTAGAGAAAAACCTAGTTTAAGTAACTTAAACTTAGTTTTTCTCATTTTTGTGGTTCAGGCGTGCCATATCTATTTATGTGAGAAAAATGAATTAAGCAGAGAAAAACTTAGTTTAACTCGTTAAGTGCGCCCGAACAACAAAAATTGATTTTAATTACCGTTAAGTTACTTAAATTGCATTTAACGCTGCTTAAAATTAATTTAAGTGCTTTCGCATCGTTAATTGTATTTAATTATTACTTAAGTAATAAAATTTTTACTTAAGTTGAATTATTAATTATCGTTAAGTCAAAACTCGCGTCCGAAAATAAGCATATGAAACAAGCGTTTTGATTGGTTGTCAGGTTTGTTAATAAATTCTGTGGTCACCTTACTGGACCTCCAATTTTTTTACCAGTCATGTCCTGAGGTCCTGTGAGTTTGGCTGGGACTGTAAGATATGCATTGCGGTTTAGATCTATTTAAAACAATTTGCCTAACATTTTTTTATACCTTTATCTGGAATTTGGGAATGAATTTAATTTAATCCAGGAAATCGGGAAAGGACTCAAAGGAGCAAAATAATAGGTACAGGATTTCGGGATGGGACTCCCTCCTTACCCCCTTTATGCATGACAGGCCAAAAAGTTTGTTATATTTAGCATTCTACTCACCATAACGATCAACTGAATGACTGCTGTGTTGAGCATGTTGAGTCAAATCAGGGAGACTATCTCTGACTAACACTACTGACTGGATGGTGCTCTTCAGTAAATCATCTGGGACGGTGTGGTCATTCTCAAGTCTCTGCAAGTTTGTAAGAAGACTGGCGATCTGGGTGCGAGCTGCAGAAACGTCAAGGTTGCCGTTCTGTTTGCCTCTCTGTACATCTCTGAGTGTTATTGAAACTCTTTCAAGAACACTGTCAGCTGTAGGTAAATGCGTGCGTTGTAACCGATCCATTGCAAAATTGTAAATGGCGGTAGAAGAATATTATGGCACGCCTGAACCACAAAAAAGAGAAAAACTAAGTTTAAGTAACTTAAACTTAGTTTTTCACTACTTAAACTCAATTTAAGTAACTTAATTCGAATTAACGCTACTAAATGCATTAAGTAGTTAAGAAGAGTTATTTTCTATTTATGTGAGAAAAATGAATTAAGCAGAGAAAAACTTAGTTTAACTCGTTAAGTGCGCCCGAACAACAAAAATTGATTTTTATTACCGTTAAGTTACTTAAATTGCATTTAACGCTGCTTAAAATTAATGTAAGTGCTTTCGCATCGTTAATTGTATTTAATTATTACTTAAGTAATAAAATTTTTACTTAAGTTGAATTATTAATTATCGTTAAGTCAAAACTCGCGTCCGAAAATAAGCATATGAAACAAGCGTTTTGATTGGTTGTCAGGTTTGTTAATAAATTCATGCCCGAGGTCGGAAGAAAAAGATTGCCATGTGGTACGAGCAAAAAATACAAAAATCCAAAAAAATTTGGATTAGAATCTTAAGTCAGCTAAAATTTGTTTTAGTCTGGAATAACATTCAAAACACCCTTTCATCATCAAATTTTGCTGACAGTCAGTAACTATGCAATAAACATCAAAAACGATCCGCCCGTCTATATATTTCCGGGTCATATCGCATTTACCTGTAGTAATAACTTGTCTTGTATACGAGTAGTCATACCAGCTTGTATGTAGAAACTGGGACTATATTATATGTCCCAGGTAGAAATTAAAGATTATATCGTGTCACCGAATCCAACTTAATTATATTCTATACATGTAAATTTTGGCTTTGATTTTAGTATTTAAATGGAAAAAAAACAGTCTCCAGTATCTCAGTATTGGCAGTGAACTTATAAGTAAACAATCCCAAAAAGTACACATATCAGAAATTACCCAGGTGATATTTTAAGTCTGAGTGCACTATTGTCTTTTAAAATAATTTTAAGCTGTAGGTAAATGCGTGCGTTGTAACCGATCCATTGCAAAATTGTAAATGGCGGTAGAAGAAAATCCTTTCCTGTTTACGTTTGTTACGACGTTTCTGATTGGCTTAGGTCTTCCGGATCATTAACTGACCAATCAAAACAATTCGACTTTACAACTTAAGTAAAATTCCTTACTAAAGTTGAATTCGTGTAACTAAAAACATATTTTAAGTAGAAAAACCTATTTTAACGCAACTTAATTGAAAATAGTACAATTGATAGAGAAAATCCTTGTTAAGTTGAATTAATTCAACTTAAGTAAGAAAATTACCATTAAGCACCGTTAATGCATTTTCGGTGTTTTAATTAGCGTTAACGCCGCGGGAACCACAAAAACTACTTAAATTCATTTTAAGCAGCGTTAATTCGAATTAAGTAACTTAAATTGAATTTAAGTAGAGAAAAACCTAGTTTAAGTAACTTAAACTTAGTTTTTCTCATTTTTGTGGTTCAGGCGTGCCATAGAATATACTTTCCTGTTTACGTTTGTTACGACGTTTCTGATTGGCTTAGGTCTTCCGGATCATTAACTGACCAATCTATGGCACGCTTACTTAAACTTAGTTTTTCTCTTTTTTGTGGTTCAGGCGTGCCATAGTATGGCACGCCTGAACCACAAAAAAGAGAAAAACTAAGTTTAAGTAACTTAAACTTAGTTTTTCACTACTTAAACTCAATTTAAGTAACTTAATTCGAATTAACGCTACTAAATGCATTAAGTAGTTAAGAAGAGTTATTTTCTATTTATGTGAGAAAAATGAATTAAGCAGAGAAAAACTTAGTTTAACTCGTTAAGTGCGCCCGAACAACAAAAATTGATTTTAATTACCGTTAAGTTACTTAAATTGCATTTAACGCTGCTTAAAATTAATTTAAGTGCTTTCGCATCGTTAATTGTATTTAATTATTACTTAAGTAATAAAATTTTTACTTAAGTTGAATTATTAATTATCGTTAAGTCAAAACTCGCGTCCGAAAATAAGCATATGAAACAAGCGTTTTGATTGGTTGTCAGGTTTGTTAATAAATTCATGCCCGAGGTCGGAAGAAAAAGATTGCCATGTGGTACGAGCAAAAAATACAGATATTATAAATTTGGATTAGAATCTTAAGTCAGCTAAAATTTGTTTTAGTCTGGAATAACATTCAAAACACCCTTTCATCATCAAATATTGCTGACAGTCAGTAACTATGCAATAAACATCAAAAACGATCCGCCCGTCTATATATTTCCGGGTCATATCGCATTTACCTGTAGTAATAACTTGTCTTGTATACGAGTAGTCATACCAGCTTGTATGTAGAAACTGGGACTATATTATATGTCCCAGGTAGAAATTAAAGATTATATCGTGTCACCGAATCCAACTTAATTATATTCTATACATGTAAATTTTGGCTTTGATTTTAGTATTTAAATGGAAAAAAAACAGTCTCCAGTATCTCAGTATTGGCAGTGAACTTATAAGTAAACAATCCCAAAAAGTACACATATCAGAAATTACCCAGGTGATATTTTAAGTCTGAGTGCACTATTGTCTTTTAAAATAATTTTAAATGTAAAAAAAGAAAAAAATGTACTGTTAACATATTATTTAGAAACATATCTAACTTAAGTGTTCTGATTTTTCCCCTTTAGAAATAAATAGTTTAGACAGAGACATATATTCAGTATATATTCCCAGTTTAGATATTAATTAAAAGAACTAATGTATGCATTTGTTAAATGTCATTCGTTCTTCCGAAATATTATCCTATATTGTTTGATGAGATTCAAAATAAACCTAATTAAGAATTTAATTGTTGTTTTAGTGCAGCAGTTAACAATTTATATTTTTTTATGAGTGTGTAAATATTGCAATGGTAACAAACGAATCCATAATACAGTATTAAAAATGTCATGAGGATCAGTGATTGCTCGTTAATTGTCTTTCATATCCTGTATTTGTTATTTCAGTTCCCTTTTTAAAAACAACCAACATTTTGTTGTTGTTTTAACAGTATTGGTAATTGTCTAGTTAATTGAAGGGTACCCCTTGATTACACATGGGTTGTTTTCTTAAAAAGAAGGCCATATGACATTCCACAAGCTAAGTCATAGTATGGCTTCATCTTTTTCTTATAAATAAACCACCACTCAATTGCTTGATCATAATTATCCTGAATTCAAGATGTCAGTTGGTAAGTAGCAATTTTATTTTTTGGGTGTTTTAGTTTTGTCAAAATTTAGTCAATAACATCACTTAAGCCATAACGCTTCGATAAAATAATTAAACAGATATATATTATGTTAGTATGCAAGTGGAAAGATATTATATGGGATCAGTTACATAGAGACCACACTCCATCCAAGAGAAAAACAGGGAATTTCAAAAAATAGTGGTCTCCACAAGTCATCCAACAAGTCCTTGTGTGAAAAAAACAGCTAAAAGATGCTGTAATATGGTTATGGGTTAACACTGCTTGTAATTTTCCTGCATGAGAGCTTTTGATAATCATAGTCACATGTTGTTGTTTTTTTTTGTAATGGAATCCTAAAGGAATCCTTTGAATGAAAATAGAACCTTGATCAAAATTGCTTTTATACAGTGAGTTTCATGACCTTTAATAGTTGCCAACAATGTTGAAGAAACTTATTCAAATATTAATGACTTTGAAGTTTCTGACAATCCCTTTAATGAAATAAAATAAATTTAAATAGAAAATTCATATTCGTATTAAAAAAAATAAAAACATTTATGCAAAGACAGTGTTTTAACACCCTCGACTACCATCATATGGTATCAGACTCAATTTATAAATGAATTAGTGAAGAATAAACATGATCAATGATAGTTCCATAAAACTTAAGTCAGGAGTAAAGGTAGGAGAAAATTTTTGAGAAGTTTAAGACCCGGGAAATAGCTTAATTTCATATAAATGATCACACATTGGAAGGTATAAGAATATTCCAGGGGGGGGGGGGACCAATTCAGGAAATTTTGCACATTTTGATAAATTGATGTTAAAATCAAGTTAATACTTGATAGCAAACAAAACTTGAATTTAGGACTAAATCATTTTTTGGAAACGACAATATTGCATCCTTACTTGAGTCAATTTAAAGGTTTCTACAACTCAAATGTATTTTATCTCCGGGATCTCAACTTTTGACAGCAATGTTTTATTTGATTTTTATAGCAATTTATGTTAGAACTGTGATAGGTCCATGCAAGTCCAAAATTTTACAAATATCACAATATTGTAAAATATGTCTTTTATGCTGTACAAGCTGTATGTATTTTTGTACTTCCTTGACCTGTATGGATGTTACTTTGCACTTTTATCTATTAAAGAAAAAACTGGGGAAGGGGGGGGGGAGGGAATAGTTAGATGTTCATGTAAAATTTCTGCCTTGCATATTCTCTCAACGTTTTCAGTGAATATTCCTATTTTAAAAACAACTAAGTTTATACAAGAGAAAATATACCTGTGTTGATTTATGCATTTTGCTTTGAATTTGCCCCTCCATGAAAAATAATTTTGGTATAGGCCTAAAATAAAATTAAGTTTGTTTGCCCTCCTCCGACCTACCCACCAAAATTGCCCCCCTACTCATAAAATTTTATTGCAAAGTTCTTACACAAATTTTATTTCTTTGATTTTTTTCATGTTTTAAACAGTTTTCTTTCAAATTAAAATTAAAAATTGAGACTTTAAAAAAAAAATAATAATAAACCTACCTACCTACTCAACTAAAACCTGGTGAGTAGGGGAAGGACAAACAAGGATATTTTTAAGACTGGCCATATATATGTGTCTTTTTTGACAATAATTAGTAAAGATATAGAAAAATACTGCAAAGCTTTAGATACTGTACTAAATGTAAAAAATAATCTTGTTGAATCAGTGATGATGAAAACCATTTCATTTTATATTGCAAAAATAATGACACTGAAGAAAACATTTATCAATTACTATTTTACAGAAAACATGATAATAAAGAGGATTTTCAAATATTAGAAATGATACTGAATCCTTTTTTTTTTAACTAATACTGAATCTTAACACAAATCTGCAAATAGGCCTAAAAAAAAATTAGCTGTGTTTAGGGTAACCCGACCCTACCTAGCTTTTCCAGCCCCACCTAACTTTTTTATTGGCTTTTTTGGACAAGCACTGTTAAAGTCAACATCTCTGCTCCATTATGTCTATGTAAAAAAAAAATTAAAAATAAAAAAAATTACCTACCTACCCTACCTAATTTTTTTCAAGGCGTTACCCGAAACACACAATTTTTTTTCTTTGGCCTGAAATTACTTGGCTCCTTCATTAACAGTCTATAGAACTGAGGTCAGGGACCTCTTGATTGCACATATATCTATGCATAGGATTTATTATTTTATATTTAACAATGATCATTTTTGTACATTTTGATCCAGATATGCATGTAATTATGATTGATAAAGTACAGTATTTCATACTGGCAAAATCTGAATTTGATAATTTGGCTAAGAATAGTTTAGCATAAGCACTAGTATAAGGCAAGCCACCAGCTTTGTAACCTGGTAAAACAGGAGCTGGTGAATTTTTTTTACAGAACTGTGCTGCACTCTCAAAATGCTTCGTTGACATAAACTAAAAGCCTTCTGGTATGCTATTTCAGGAATTATAATTTTTCTAGCATTATACTGTTATTCGGTAATTCCAATGCATGTAGTTGTTACGTCATTTGCATGTCCTTTGAATTACAAGTGCCTTTTTTATACGACAGTCTTTAAATGTCCATCCATCCGTTGCAAAGTTATACTCTAATTGAAAAATTCAGCAATTTTCATGAAATTACAGGAATGTTTTTTTCAGGGACATAAACTTTTTAATATTGAAATTGAATGTTGACATTCCAATTTATGAAAAAGGGATATTTTCATCCTCTTTGCTGAAAAATGCTTTCAGTATTTTATCAAATTTTTAAGAAGCTTATTGTTTCCCTTGACATAAGACCAAACCAAATTGATTTGTAGTTCCTTGGATTCTCCAGCTCCCATTTTCACAAAGTTTTTTGATTCCTTTAGGCAGCTTCTGTTACATTTGTTCCCCCAACATTTTCTTGTCAAATTTAACTTTCAAAATATAAAAAAAATAACCGCACCAAGCATCAATTCAAATGCCTCTACAAAAAGTCTATAAAACAGCCCCAAATGTGACAAAAATAAACTTATCCATAAAGGGTACAGGTTCGACATTGTAGTCAAGACTTTAAAACTGGTTTTTGTGGCTACGGATATTGATACACTTATCGCCACCTTACACAGATATTAATTTGGCATTGGAGCCATCTTGTTTTTTCCTCACGATTAGTGACAACACAGTATTAAATCTTAGGACGTATTGTGTTTGATATATCGCGTGTTGATGCACAAAATATTATGTCTTTAAGGATTGTAATAAATTAAACCCTCAAAAGTATTAAAATAGGAAATATAGAATGTTGCTTACTGTTTTTAATGTTTTTCAGAACACGACCACGATGATGACTTCCAGCCACCAGCACCAAGATTTGATGATATTCTCACTGCTGCCATTGCAGATGTTGGTACATTACGCAACTTCACCCGGCCTGCCAGAAGATCAAGACTTCAAAAACAGAAACCTGGACCCAAACCAAAAGTAGTCAGGTATAGTATTTCCCTGGAAGTAACTTAGTTCTAAAGTTTTTTGAAAAATTTATATAATTTTAGTTAGTAAGGGAGTAACCAATCTAATTACGCTACTTTTTATTATAAAAAAAAACTATGACAATGAACATTTTGATAAAAATGACATAATTGAAAACGCTTATATATATGAATTATTATTATTAAATAAATATTATGAAAAGTTACAAGTTTGTACTCGCAGGGAAACATAACCTATATATGGGGATTACTATCGACTGGCACCTCTATGTCTGTCGTCATTTATTTGTATAGTTTTATTTGATATTTTTATGCCCCCGCCTTTAGGCGACGGGGGCATCAAGTTTTACCCTTGTCCGTCCGTCCGTTTTCTCTCTGTTTGTGTTATACAATTCTCATTTTATTCAGGTGGAAAGAGTTTTATGAGTATACTCATTGTATATGTTTTGGGTCATTAAGAGCTTAAGGAGAGTTGAATTCTCCCTCGTAGAAGGCCTTCGGCAGACCTCTTAATTTGTTTTGCATGTGTAGAGGAACTGCTATCTATTTGACCCAATTCTTTTTTTTAACAGGTTGAAGTTTTACCTTTTGCCAGATGGTTGTGAGCTGCCAAAGTTCTCCAAGCAAGATGCAGGTATAGAGAGACACCAAGCAATTGGCTATGGTAAATATTTTGTTTTTAAAATGAATAAAAAAAAAATACACATATATGAAAAAGAAAAGATATGGAGCAAACGTCAGAGAGACCACACCCTATCCATGAGAAGAAAAAGGTTTACAAATTTTGAGGTCTAATGCATATATTGTAAACCAACAAAATAAATCAGGACTGGTGTCAAGAGATTTCAGTGGGGCAGAATGGTTCAACCCTCCAATAACATTGCTTATTAATAACTTAGCCTGCTTTGAAGAAACTCTAATTGGCCTGATTTCATCTGGTTTCACAAGTTTAGGTGCCCTTATGTCATAGGATTACGACAGATACTCTTTGTAGATAAGTTTGTTTTGCAAAAGTGGGACTCAATGGTATCGTGTTACATTTATATGCTTTATATGTAAAGTTTCCATAAAATGTAGGATGTTATATGCCTTGTCTTATCAAAATTCTACATTTGCAGCAGATTGAAAAATCATTTTCATTGTTATAAACATATTTTTTAAATTTATGTTTCATTTCTTAGTTTGTTTTTCTTAAGGTTTTCCGCCTGCATACTACCCACGATGGCAAAGGAAAAGCACATCCGTTTTCATTAGACCTAGCAGAAGCAGACTTCAAAGAGAACATCCGTTCTCTTTATGCCAGACTTACTGGAAAAGACTTCAGCCTGTTCACCAACACCCAGAGTCGTAACCTTGTAGCTGCCCCATTTAGCCCTACATATTTTAAGACACTAAAGTACCAGGGAACAGTTGTTATCAAGATACAGGTATATGACGTTTAAAATGAAATTTTAGCTAAAATTGTATACATGAATTATATATTAATGGCATTGCCAGTCTGTTTTTATAGCCAAAACACACATTCAAAATAAAACCTTCATTGTGCTGTTTGGTTATTGATGTTCAAATAACTTATTTGTTTTAATTTTTATTTTCCATTCATTACAAATGTAAACATCTCACTCATGAAAGTCTCATAGAGCATGTCTTGTTTTAATATTTGTTTTAATTCTTTTTTTTTTATTTCTCTATTTCTGTCTCATCGGGCACATCAAATATCAAACATTACTGTAACATAACTATTAAGATGAAACACTGAGAATAGAGATATACCATAATATGAAAATAGGCATTGCCTAAAAAGCGAACACAGCTTAATTATGTCATGTAACTGAGAACTTTCTGGAAAATCCCTTCTTTATGATATAACGATTTGTCTTGTGATGATACAATATCTTCTGCAACTGTTCATGTTAGAAAGATGTGATTTTTTATGGAGTCGTGTTGAAATAATCATATTTATTTGCTAGTGCGCTTATTTAAGTAACCACATTTCTTTTTTGTTTAAGTTTTCATATGTTAATACAATTCCAGACATAACACAGCACCAGAAGACATGCTATCAGTAATTTTGGTTCTACCAGATCAACAAGAGCTTAACAAGACATTCTCCAAGGACACGTTATCAGAGGTATAAAGCAAGGATTTATATTTCAAAAGCATTCATGTCAAATCTTTTTCAGTAAATTTTCAATATGTTTCTAAAACCAAACAAAAATTGTTTTCTAATGACACTGAGGAATAACTTTTTGGATCATTTATGATTTAAACTGTATGGTTTTAATTTTGGTAAAGCTATAAAATAACTCTTAGTTACCAGATATTGTCTGTATTAATGAAGTAAATTCTGGTCTTTTGTACTTAAAAGATATACAAATTCATTTTTAAGATAATTTCCTGAAAGTATCTCAGAGTAAGAACATATGTAATTTGACTATGCAAACACACATATTCATTATTTTACTGTAGAAGAAATCTATTCTCACCCATGTAACATAGATTCATTGAGAACATTGTTAAACTGCGGTATCAATTGGTCTATTGAATTTTTTTTTTGTAATCTCAAAGAAAATCTTCACATATGATTTTTACCTGAATGATTAATTTTCATTGATATTTTTAGAAGATTATATGGTCTTATTTCAACATAGAACTAAGACATCAACCAAATAATTTAAGATTAAATATATTAAAAACAAGGATAAAATTTATTATAAAGATTCTGAAAAATACCAATATTTCTGATGAACAAAGAAAAATTTGTGTGATTGTCTTTTTTATTTATAAACCTAAGGGTTTCTATGATTGATGTCATATCTTTACAATGCATGAAACGAGATAAAAAGCATACATGTAAAAGCAACACTGGTAAAAAATGAATTGTGTTCTCCAAGGGACTATGAGAGTGTAAATTGACCAGTTCGTTTTTTGTATAATATACCTCCTAAACTCTTTTTTATCGTTAAATCAATATTCATGATTAACAAGAATAAGCTAGAAAACAGATTTCTTTCACCTCGAGAGCAAGGGATCAAGCGATTACTTATAGCCGTAAAATAACAAAGAATTACATTTAGAAAAACTTTATCAAATTTTAGATGGTTAATTCTGATATTTCTTTTTTCAGACTCTTCATTTGTATATTGAGGGAGTAACAGATGTGGTTATGGCTAAACTTGTATACTGTGGTCAAGTTATCCCAAGACGACGAGAGACCTTATCTGCTCTGGGCATCACAGGGAACTGTCGCATCATCATTGAAGAAGCAGACTTTGAGGTATATTAATATATGGAAATTAATTGATTCTAACACACAGTAGGCTCATTAAGGGGATATCAATTGCGAAATTTTTATTTGTCAACCGATTTTGATGGGATTTTCTTCATTGGATTCCTCTCAACGAGAGCTTTCGGTAGTATGCCACAGACTTTTTCTATCTCTTACAGTTTTCAAGATAATTGGGGTCAAAGATAAAAAATGCTATTTTGCCAAATATGTCAAGCACTTTACAGTGTCAAAAACAATTATGTGTCATACAGAATACAACAATCTTCCTTCCCATCATTCACTTTTTGACGTATCATGCCTGCTAAGCACAGTTCATTGATGTGGACAAATAAAAAAAAAGTGGTGACCTACATCATATTATGATATCTTCAAAATTGTAAAAAAGCATTTTCTCCAAAGCGAGCCATTTTGAGCCATTTCTGACAGTGACATAAATGTTTTGATATATATATATTGAAGCACTTATTTTTCATCCAAGAGTATTAAACTATATAGATTTCTCCTGTTCAAGATGCAGTTCTATAAAATATATTCACAAATTTCATTTTGGCAGAACACAATTGTCACAAAATAATTGTTTGATGGTTGATGTCATCAGTTATGTTTATGACTTTTTTTCTGATTTTTTTTTTAACAACAAAACTGATAAAACCGATTTGATAGGTTACTATGCTTGATTCCATATCAGTAATCAGTTGATAGTTGTAATTTTTCTCAATGAAATTGTTCTAAATATTGTCTTTAATTTTTAGGATTCATCTGATGAAAGAGAGTCTGAAGAAGAGCAATCTCCAGAACCAAAGCAGTTACTTCACATTACAGGTAAATATTTAGGAATATGCATTGAGATGTTCATGTGCCCGTTTTTAAGATATAAGCTTTTGAAAATTTGGTGGGAAATGGATTGCTCTTGATTTTTCATAGGTTTTGTATTGATAGGTTTTTCCTGTTAACAACCCGGAAGAAATAAATAGAATTTCATAAAAACTTTTAAAATGACAATTTTACGTGTGTTTTATGAAATTATGAAAAGAAAAGTGGGGGTCAGGGGGGCAAAAAATATTAATGCTTTGAAATGGACAACAGTAGAGGAGTTCGAGAATCTGCCAAAAAATGGCTGACATGAGCAGCAAACATCCTTAATGCTTGAAGCCAAAATTGGCATTTATATGAACAATTTTCTTTGAAATTGATTGATATGGTGAAAATTTTGACCTCAATTCCTTCTTGTTTTGATAAACTTTTACAAATTGCAGAGACAGATAATAATGCCAGTTACTGGTTGATAAGAAAATCTGGATAACTATATCAATACTTTTTGAATTTCTTTAATTTGCTGTTCGATATATCATTCTTTACGGTTAGATCTATAGAAAACACCGACTATGCAAGTACAATGAATTACTGAATTAGGTACAGGAAGAAAATACAAATTTAACCAAGTACATTCACCTTTGTCAAGACTGGAATAGGCATCTGGAATGACACCTTTTTTTTATATAATATATACACATAAAGCTACAAATATTTGTTATAATATATGAGGTTTGTATGTTTGGACCAGTATCTGTGTATTGTCTTAGAATTAAAACCCATATATAACAATTGCTTTGTTTTTCAGATATTTCAGACCTGGAGAGACGTCAGTCTAGAGTCTTTGACAGCCTATTACCAGCAGTTGACATCACAGTAGACAGAGACAACATAGTTGATGATGTTCTGACCCTCTACAGAAGCAAACCAGACATTATCCACCACAGGCTTAATGTAACATTCGAAGGGGAAGAAGCAGCTTTAGACCTTGATGGCTTGACTAGGGAGATGTTTTCCTGCTTTTTCCTAGCCATGTTTCTAAAGATGTTTTCTGGCCGTACACACAAGCTTCCGATGGTTGATACACGGACTTTGTTTAATGACACTTTGGTAATTGTTGGCAAAATCATCAGCCATGCATATGTTTTGTGTAATTATTTACCGCCAGCTCTATCACCAGTTGTTTATGTATTGGCAAGTTCGGGGTGCTGTTCTGACGATCTGATACTGTCCTCGTTTATGTCCTACATTCCAGAAACAGACCAACAGTTAGTAAACTCCCTTCTTTCGCAGCATTTTGATGGCATTCATGAAGAGCTGGTAAATTTTATATCTACATATGGAGGTTACGAAGTGCCAAAACAATCTGTTATAAGACAATCTATTGTTGACATTGCCAAGTTAAACATGGTAGTTGTTCCTTTTGTGCCAATTGCTAGAATTAAAGTGGGATTGGACTGTTATCCGCTGTTGTGGAAAGGTGTTAGCGAATCACTTATTGTAAGTTTATTGGACAAATTCAAACCAACACCAGCAAAAGTTATTAACCTGATCAGTTACAAGTCTTCAGACAATGCAACAATGTCCATGTTAGAAGAGAGGATCAAATCCTACTTAGAAAGATTTATCCGTTCGCTTTCAAAGCCACAGCTCCTGGCATTTCTACGTTTCTGGACTTCGAGTGACACACTGTGTATCCGTAAACTTAATGTAGAGTTTAATTCTACCGAAGGAATTAACCGCAGACCAATTGCAAATACTTGTGATGCAGTGCTCCATGTGAGCCGTATGTATTTTTCCGCAGAGGAACTTGCTCAAGAGTTCAACCTCCACCTGAATGACACATCAGCAAGGGTTTTTGACTCAGTGTAGTTGTGTTTTTGACTATTATGTATTATAGTGCTTTAAACTAGACATTATAGTAGATTATGGTGCTTTCTTAGTGCTGTCATGTTTTGAAATATTGTGTTTGTATGTGTTTCTTTGTAAAAAGTGTGACTCTCCTGTATACATTCATAATGTTCATGTAACTAAAATTAAAATTAATTCATATAGACAAACTAGAATTGTTTGTGAATACATATAATATATACAATCGCCAAAAAAAAACCATAACTTTTGGGGGTTTTTATGTAGTGCAATAGACACTTTACCAAATCATTTTTACTCGTCCTAATATATGATTATTATTATCCATCTACATTTGTAGTATGGTTTGGTTTCATTAACTAATTTTGGTAGGAATAAAAGAAGAAATTTGGGATGCCGATAACTCCCACTGTCATAAGCATATCTTAATGCATTGATTTTCTGTCATTGTGGCCTAAGCAACTATATTGTCCAAAAAACAGAAAAAAGTAATTTATTATGTGTCTTTTATTGCACGAATCATAGTTGTATATGATCAGATGATATCATATAAAAAAAATCTGTAATTGATTTTAACATGCCGATAACTACTAATGTTGTTCTGTTTAGCTTTTAAAACTTAAGTAATATAAACTTCCAGTGAGTCTAAACTGTGGCTGCAAACGATGAAAAACTTAGAGAAGAATGTGTCCATGGAACACAGATGCCCCCGCTAAATGTTAAATACCCCAAGTCCATCTGTAAACAGGAAGTGGTGACCCGATAAATCTGAAAATGCCATACACATTACAACTTGTCACGATAAAGCTGCATATTAAATTTCAAATGATTTCCTATTGTCACTGCAGAAATATGCTTGACGGAAATATAAGTGTTGTTATTGCTAAAAACAACTTAAGTCCATCGGTCAACAGGAAGTGGTAATCCGATAAATCTGAAAATGCCTTACACCGTCCAACTCATCATGATGAAGCTGGATACTATATTTCAAATGATTCTCTTTAGCCATTGCAGAGTTATGCATGACGGAAATAGTTAGAGACGTACGGACGGACAGACATCAGTGAAACTTAATGCCCCCGTCGTTTTGACGACGGGGGCATAAAAATCCGTAATTTACCAGCGAGTTGAAAAAAAATAGCAAAATGATACAGGTTTATTTGGTCCACATTGAGAAAGCTATTCTGGCTCTATTCTGTTTTACAATTTTTAACAATAAGGCCAAAAAAAAAAAATATGTGTGTTTCCGGTTTCATGCCTGAAAAAATAGGGTAGGTAGGTCGGAAAATTTTTTTTTTTTTTTTTTTTTTTGAAAATCGGTAAAATCCGGAAATTTTTCGGGGTTTCTCCGAGTCCGGTCCGGTATTACATACTCTCCAAACCGGAAGTTGTGAAATTTTTCATGTTGGTTTGCAAAACGTGGTTTTAACTCAAGTTTACCGCGATTCAGACAGATTTTTATCGTGAAACATGCTTAGTAAAAGACAAATCTCGATGTTTGACAACTTTTGGCGCTAAAATAAGGTAGGGTCGGACATGAACACAATTTTTTTTTTGACAAGCTGAAAAAAATGTTAGGGTCGGGGCCAAAAAATAGGGTCGGTCGGGAAACCGGAAACACACATATTTTTTTTTTTTGGCCTAAGAATAATCTGCCAATATTTATCCAATGATGTTTTATCAGTGACAAACAATATCAGAACAAAGAGCCTGTCAGAGGGGTACTATTTGTATGGTAATCTAGACTATTTTATAGAAACATTTTTTTACAATAAAAAAAATAGTTAAATGATACATTTGGCACTTAATTTGTTTTCAATAAACAAACAGAAGTGGTAAATGAAATAAGAAATGATACCTTTGGCCAACTCTCTAATTTGAAAACAAATTTCCATTTGACATTTTGTTTAACAAACAAACTCCTGATTAGTCAATCATATTTCAATTGACAAAGAAAATTTATTAACATCAAAAGATTATACAATTAAGGAATGAATCCCAATTGTTTTTAAACAATAATCAACACCTTGAATGGAACTCTTTATAAATTTGTTAATTGTCACTGATTAAACATTTGATACTCTTTGCTTGTTGTTGTGAAAACAAAACTTACATGATCATAATTATATTGAGATGTGATTGTTGTGTTAAACATTAACAGAAAATAAAATTCATGTCAATTTTTTTTACATAAATGATAATATAGTAGATATTTTATTAGGCCAAAAAAAATGATTGTTGGTTTCCCCTAACCCGGACGGGTCAATTTTTAGGTGCCTGGTCATAAAATTTTTTTTTTGCTATTTGAAAAAAATAAAAATAAAAGTTTACCTGCCTGGTCTTTTCTACACATTGAGGTTGTAATTTATGTTGTTTTCATAAACAAAATTGTGTCATATTAGTTTTAAACTAAGCTTTAAGGGCAAACTGACACTTCAATTCAATATCTTTCACATGTTTAATCTGCATCTTTAGAAAAAAATAAAGCATTACACATTCCATTTAAGAATTAAAAAAAAAAAAAAAAAAAATTCCTGCCTGCCGGGTCTGATTTTTTTGTCCATGTTAGGGGAAACCAACAATCATTTTTCTTTGGCCTTAGATAAGACAGGAAATGGGGAGGTATAATATTGTGAAATATAGTGGTGCCAGAATAACATTTCAAGTCAGGCTTCATCCGTGACGGGCCACACGTGAATGGGAGTGGATCAACCTGTTTGTACTGATTAAAATACGGGGTTTCTGAGAAACACCTGGTTAAAAATTGTTTTTTTCCAGCTTTAATATATAATACAAGAGGACCCCATGTATTCCTACCTGGACAGCATTTGAAAACAGACTATACATGAACATGCACGAAAATATCATAAACAGTATATCCATGGCGAGGGGAAGGCTTTTCATGGGGACTCAAGGATGAAGCAATTTTAACTCCGGGATATTGGGAATGTCGTTAAATTTCTTAAGGAATTAAGGAAAAATGTTATCAAGAATCTGGATTCCTATCCAGAATTTGGAATTTTTTTCAAATTTTACATCAGAATTATAAAATAAACACACAAGTTTCTTGTGAGAATTTAAAAACAGAAAATTTGATGCGAATAAAAACTTAAGATCAGTCCCAGCCAAATTCAATTTATTTTTACTGGACAGGAGGTCCTGTAATATCAAAACTTTTACAGGACCTTAAAAATTTTTACTGGACGGTCCTTTATTTATGTTTTGCATCAGAAAATATTATACTGGTCAGGAGGTCCTGTAAGTGTGGTCACCTTACTGGACCTCCAATTTTTTTACCAGTCATGTCCTGAGGTCCTGTGAGTTTGGCTGGGACTGTAAGATATGCATTGCGGTTTAGATCTATTTAAAACAATTTGCCTAACATTTTTTTATACCTTTATCTGGAATTTGGGAATGAATTTAATTTAATCCAGGAAATCGGGAAAGGACTCAAAGGAGCAAAATAATAGGTACAGGATTTCGGGATGGGACTCCCTCCTTACCCCCTTTATGCATGACAGGCCAAAAAGTTTGTTATATTTAGCATTCTACTCACCATAACGATCAACTGAATGACTGCTGTGTTGAGCATGTTGAGTCAAATCAGGGAGACTATCTCTGACTAACACTACTGACTGGATGGTGCTCTTCAGTAAATCATCTGGGACGGTGTGGTCATTCTCAAGTCTCTGCAAGTTTGTAAGAAGACTGGCGATCTGGGTGCGAGCTGCAGAAACGTCAAGGTTGCCGTTCTGTTTGCCTCTCTGTACATCTCTGAGTGTTATTGAAACTCTTTCAAGAACACTGTCAGCTGTAGGTAAATGCGTGCGTTGTAACCGATCCATTGCAAAATTGTAAATGGCGGTAGAAGAAAATCCTTTCCTGTTTACGTTTGTTACGACGTTTCTGATTGGCTTAGGTCTTCCGGATCATTAACTGACCAATCAAAACAATTCGACTTTACAACTTAAGTAAAATTCCTTACTAAAGTTGAATTCGTGTAACTAAAAACATATTTTAAGTAGAAAAACCTATTTTAACGCAACTTAATTGAAAACAGTACAATTGATTATTATGGCACGCCTGAACCACAAAAATGAGAAAAACTAAGTTTAAGTTACTTAAACTAGGTTTTTCTCTACTTAAATTCAATTTAAGTTACTTAATTCGAATTAACGCTGCTTAAAATGAATTTAAGTAGTTTTTGTGGTTCCCGCGGCGTTAACGCTAATTAAAACACCGAAAATGCATTAACGGTGCTTAATGGTAATTTTCTTACTTAAGTTGAATTAATTCAACTTAACAAGGATTTTCTCTATCAATTGTACTATTTTCAATTAAGTTGCGTTAAAATAGGTTTTTCTACTTAAAATATGTTTTTAGTTACACGAATTCAACTTTAGTAAGGAATTTTACTTAAGTTGTAAAGTCGAATTGTTTTGATTGGTCAGTTAATGATCCGGAAGACCTAAGCCAATCAGAAACGTCGTAATCGTGTATGTGTAATCAAGGGGTACCCTTCAATTAACTAGACAATTACCAATACTGTTAAAACAACAACAAAATGTTGGTTGTTTTTAAAAAGGGAACTGAAATAACAAATACAGGATATGAAAGACAATTAACGAGCAATCACTGATCCTCATGACATTTTTAATACTGTATTATGGATTCGTTTGTTACCATTGCAATATTTACACACTCATAAAAAAATATAAATTGTTAACTGCTGCACTAAAACAACAATTAAATTCTTAATTAGGTTTATTTTGAATCTCATCAAACAATATAGGATAATATTTCGGAAGAACGAATGACATTTAACAAATGCATACATTAGTTCTTTTAATTAATATCTAAACTGGGAATATATACTGAATATATGTCTCTGTCTAAACTATTTATTTCTAAAGGGGAAAAATCAGAACACTTAAGTTAGATATGTTTCTAAATAATATGTTAACAGTACATTTTTTTCTTTTTTTACATTTAAAATTATTTTAAAAGACAATAGTGCACTCAGACTTAAAATATCACCTGGGTAATTTCTGATATGTGTACTTTTTGGGATTGTTTACTTATAAGTTCACTGCCAATACTGAGATACTGGAGACTGTTTTTTTTTCCATTTAAATACTAAAATCAAAGCCAACATTTACATGTATAGAATATAATTAAGTTGGATTCGGTGACACGATATAATCTTTAATTTCTACCTGGGACATATAATATAGTCCCAGTTTCTACATACAAGCTGGTATGACTACTCGTATACAAGACAAGTTATTACTACAGGTAAATGCGATATGACCCGGAAATATATAGACGGGCGGATCGTTTTTGATGTTTATTGCATAGTTACTGACTGTCAGCAAAATTTGATGATGAAAGGGTGTTTTGAATGTTATTCCAGACTAAAACAAATTTTAGCTGACTTAAGATTCTAATCCAAATTTATAATATCTGTATTTTTTGCTCGTACCACATGGCAATCTTTTTCTTCCGACCTCGGGCCTGAATTTATTAACAAACCTGACAACCAATCAAAACGCTTGTTTCATATGCTTATTTTCGGACGCGAGTTTTGACTTAACGATAATTAATAATTCAACTTAAGTAAAAATTTTATTACTTATATGGCACGCCTGAACCACAAAAATGAGAAAAACTAAGTTTAAGTTACTTAAACTAGGTTTTTCTCTACTTAAATTTAATTTAAGTTACTTAATTCGAATTAACGCTGCTTAAAATGAATTTAAGTAGTTTTTGTGGTTCCCGCGGCGTTAACGCTAATTAAAACACCGAAAATGCATTAACGGTGCTTAATGGTAATTTTCTTACTTAAGTTGAATTAATTCAACTTAACAAGGATTTTCTCTATCAATTGTACTATTTTCAATTAAGTTGCGTTAAAATAGGTTTTTCTACTTAAAATATGTTTTTAGTTACACGAATTCAACTTTAGTAAGGAATTTTACTTAAGTTGTAAAGTCGAATTGTTTTGATTGGTCAGTTAATGATCCGGAAGACCTAAGCCAATCAGAAACGTCGTAACAAACGTAAACAGGAAAGGATATTCTTCTACCGCCATTTACAATTTTGCAATGGATCGGTTACAACGCACGCATTTACCTACAGCTGACAGTGTTCTTGAAAGAGTTTCAATAACACTCAGAGATGTACAGAGAGGCAAACAGAACGGCAACCTTGACGTTTCTGCAGCTCGCACCCAGATCGCCAGTCTTCTTACAAACTTGCAGAGACTTGAGAATGACCACACCGTCCCAGAGGATTTACTGAAGAGCACCATCCAGTCAGTAGTGTTAGTCAGAGATAGTCTCCCTGATTTGACTCAACATGCTCAACACAGCAGTCATTCAGTTGATCGTTATGGTGAGTAGAATGCTAAATATAACAAACTTTTTGGCCTGTCATGCATAAAGGGGGTAAGGAGGGAGTCCCATCCCGAAATCCTGTACCTATTATTTTGCTCCTTTGAGTCCTTTCCCGATTTCCTGGATTAAATTAAATTCATTCCCAAATTCCAGATAAAGGTATAAAAAAATGTTAGGCTAATTGTTTTAAATAGATCTAAACCGCAATGCATATCTTACAGTCCCAGCCAAACTCACAGGACCTCAGGACATGACTGGTAAAAAAATTGGAGGTCCAGTAAGGTGACCACACTTACAGGACCTCCTGACCAGTATAATATTTTCTGATGCAAAACACGGATCGTTTTTGATGTTTATTGCATAGTTACTGACTGTCAGCAAAATTTGATGATGAAAGGGTGTTTTGAATGTTATTCCAGACTAAAACAAATTTTAGCTGACTTAAGATTCTAATCCAAATTTATAATATCTGTATTTTTTGCTCGTACCTATGGCACGCCTGAACCACAAAAAAGAGAAAAACTAAGTTTAAGTAACTTAAACTTAGTTTTTCACTACTTAAACTCAATTTAAGTAACTTAATTCGAATTAACGCTACTAAATGCATTAAGTAGTTAAGAAGAGTTATTTTCTATTTATGTGAGAAAAATGAATTAAGCAGAGAAAAACTTAGTTTAACTCGTTAAGTGCGCCCGAACAACAAAAATTGATTTTTATTACCGTTAAGTTACTTAAATTGCATTTAACGCTGCTTAAAATTAATTTAAGTGCTTTCGCATCGTTAATTGTATTTAATTATTACTTAAGTAATAAAATTTTTACTTAAGTTGAATTATTAATTATCGTTAAGTCAAAACTCGCGTCCGAAAATAAGCATATGAAACAAGCGTTTTGATTGGTTGTCAGGTTTGTTAATAAATTCATGCCCGAGGTCGGAAGAAAAAGATTGCCATGTGGTACGAGCAAAAAATACAGATATTATAAATTTGGATTAGAATCTTAAGTCAGCTAAAATTTGTTTTAGTCTGGAATAACATTCAAAACACCCTTTCATCATCAAATTTTGCTGACAGTCAGTAACTATGCAATAAACATCAAAAACGATCCGCCCGTCTATATATTTCCGGGTCATATCGCATTTACCTGTAGTAATAACTTGTCTTGTATACGAGTAGTCATACCAGCTTGTATGTAGAAACTGGGACTATATTATATGTCCCAGGTAGAAATTAAAGATTATATCGTGTCACCGAATCCAACTTAATTATATTCTATACATGTAAATTTTGGCTTTGATTTTAGTATTTAAATGGAAAAAAAACAGTCTCCAGTATCTCAGTATTGGCAGTGAACTTATAAGTAAACAATCCCAAAAAGTACACATATCAGAAATTACCCAGGTGATATTTTAAGTCTGAGTGCACTATTGTCTTTTCTGATTGGCTTAGGTCTTCCGGATCATTAACTGACCAATCAAAACAATTCGACTTTACAACTTAAGTAAAATTCCTTACTAAAGTTGAATTCGTGTAACTAAAAACATATTTTAAGTAGAAAAACCTATTTTAACGCAACTTAATTGAAAATAGTACAATTGATAGAGAAAATCCTTGTTAAGTTGAATTAATTCAACTTAAGTAAGAAAATTACCATTAAGCACCGTTAATGCATTTTCGGTGTTTTAATTAGCGTTAACGCCGCGGGAACCACAAAAACTACTTAAATTCATTTTAAGCAGCGTTAATTCGAATTAAGTAACTTAAATTGAATTTAAGTAGAGAAAAACCTAGTTTAAGTAACTTAAACTTAGTTTTTCTCATTTTTGTGGTTCAGGCGTGCCATATAGAAAATAACTCTTCTTAACTACTTAATGCATTTAGTAGCGTTAATTCGAATTAAGTTACTTAAATTGAGTTTAAGTAGTGAAAAACTAAGTTTAAGTTACTTAAACTTAGTTTTTCTCATTTTTGTGCGTTAATTCGAATTAAGTAACTTAAATTGAATTTAAGTAGAGAAAAACCTAGTTTAAGTAACTTAAACTTAGTTTTTCTCATTTTTGTGGTTCAGGCGTGCCATACACCACGTTGTTTTTATTACATTTACACAAGACAATTTCAAGATGGGTACCACTTTTATAACTGTTTGTTGCAATACTGGTTTATGGCAGCACAGATTGCTTTTTGTTACAGGTATCAATACTCAGTTTGTTACTTGTAAATTGTCGTGCGCTTTATTGGAGTACTTAGTGTCAAGCTCTCATGAATAGCACCACGTTGTTTTGTATTACAATTACACAAGACAAGATGACAATCGTTTTTTTTTTTTGTTGCGATACTGGTATATTGCACATTCCCCGGAGTTAACATTTTATGTTTTCAAACAAAGACACACGAAAGTAGGATTTCTATACATTTACGTCAATTTCGTCAAACGCGATTATTTTTTAGTTTTAAAGCGCAGACAAGACGGATTCTACCTTGTAACCACAAGATATATTGTAATTCACATAGATAAAATTAAATCTATAGCCTAGTTAGAAAGTTATTTATTATTTGTCAAACTGTAACGCTTTTAAAATCGAAATTTGGATTTCTAGACGTATACGTCCATTTCGACAAACGCGATTATTTTTAAGTTTTAAAGCGCAAAAGACGGATTTCTACCTTGTTACCACCATATATATATTCTTATTGGCATAGATAAAATATGTTTCTCATCTCAAATTAACTATGCCAAATAAGTTGTGTGGCTTTAACTAGATCTATATTTATGTTATGAAAACACGATAGGTCACTTTTTAGTAGACGTAAAATAATTACGAGTGATTTTGTGCTTATAAAACATGCGTGATTAATGAGACGAATTATCTATAAATAAACTCAAACTTGACATGGTTTAAATTTCGCGCCGTAAGCAGTAAATGACTGAACATCATGTGATTATCACACATGATCAGCATACATGTTCAAGATGGCGTCGCCCACTACTATTCAGTTGTTTTGTTTGCTATCATGCGTTAGTCATATTTACGGCTGGATTCCGCGACTTATCAATGGTAGACCTAAAGGAGGGATGTTGGGGGCACCTAAGGCTCCAAAGGGAATCAAAACTCCGGCCGCCCAGTGGTACGACGAGCAAAGATTGGATCATTTCGACGGAGCTAATGTCAAAGTCTGGAGTCAGGTCGGTATACGCGTATCAGAACGGTGTTTTTCATGAACACGAACTTTTTCTTTTATTGAATTAAATTATATATGGCTTATCTATTTGTGTAAAAATCATATTGGTAAATTCAGCATCCTGTGTATGATGTCATGGATTTCAAAATATTTTGAAAACCGTGAGTCGAATGACATCTTGTTTGAAATGTCCACATATAATGAAATTGTCAGAGGCCAAACAACTGAAGTCCAGTGTTATTTTCTTTTTTGCATATTTGTTAAATGTTCTGTAAGTGTTTCAAAGTATACATTGGAGAGATATACTTTTTTAAAAAATGACTTATTATATATGATTTTATTATAACTTCCTGGTTATATTTGCATCAAAAAGATGCAAGGTTGATAATTTTAACCAGTCTAAATTGAGATTTTTAAATCCCAGTCTAAATAGAGATTTTTAAATCCCAGTCTAAATTGAGATTTTTAAATCCCAGTCTAAATTGAGATTTTTAAGTCCCAGTCTAAATTGAGATTTGCATAGAAAAGCATGATTCTGCTTCAACTGAAATCATTGATTTATATAATCATGTTTAAGGCTTAATAGATTTAAACATGATATATACTAGTAAACAAAACGCGTATTGAAAGTCTGTACAGAAAGCTATGGATTTGACTCCGTGATTTAGATTGCATTTACTTCAGAGCACTTTTTATGCAATATTTACATTTTTCATAAATTCTAAGAGTCACTAATTGACACAATGTAAAGAATAAGTAATGTCAGCTAAAATCATTAAAATCTCAATCCTTCAAGCACGAAACAAGTATATATTGATGCTCACTTGCATGTATGTCAAATCAAAGCTCCGAAGACAGATTTGTATGTTTATATCATCTAGAACCCATAATGTCAGTTAATTGTCGATGAAACGATCATTTATTACTGAAGTCGGGTGCATTTAAGTTCTTTTATGCTACAAAGGTTGTGTTTTTACACCCATGTTCAACTCGTCTCAAACATGTTTTATACTGTTTAAATTAGGTAATTGTAATAGCAGAGCCAACTTTTATTATGTGTGGTATGATACTTGTGTAAGATATGTATTGCACGTGTGGAACGTGCTTGTGTTCAACTATCTGGCTGAAATTACGATCGATCAATCTGAAATCTTCTGGATTCAATCACACGCTTGTTGATCAAATCTTACAAGAAATATGATTTGATGAAATCATGAACATAATTATTTTCCAAATATAAGATAAATATACACAAGAAATACATTTCTTAAACTTCTCTTCTAAAACATCAAAGACATTTCAATTTTATATCCAGCGCCGACTTTTTAAAATTAAATTATACAATTGTTGCATTAGAAGTGCTGTTTACTATTGATGTAGCAGCCTGGAAAATCTGGCGTCGTAAATATAATAGAACATTTTCAACGATAATTTATTACCGTATTTCATACCCTTCATACATAGATTTCATCGTGTAACCTTACAGTTTAGCTTAATGTTATTTGTAGGCTAATATTAACTATGCATTTGACATTTTCATGGTTAAAAACTTTCTTCTCTTTAGTCTAGATTCTGATTTTTTTTTCTGCTGTAATGCTACGTTATACAGCATACATCGTGAAAAACGAGTGTTATTTTGTTTATTTTTACTTTAATTAAATTTAAACGACTTTCATTAAAAACAGATATTAAATAAAAAATAAATAAAAAATAAATCTTCATTATATGTTGTAGTGTAAGCTTCCTGGTTATATTTGCATCAAAATGATTCATGGCTGATAATTTTAAGGAGTCTAAATCAAGATCATTTTTAAATCCTTGCATAGAAAAGTATGATTCTGCTTCAAATAAAAATCCTTGATGTCAATACCGGTAGTCATGTTTTTAGGATTAATAGATTAAACATGATATATACACTAATACAAGTAAACATTAAGTGTATTGAACGTCTGTACAGAAAGCTATTAAACATGTTATAAACTAGTAAACATAAAGTGTATTGAAAGTCTGTACAGAAAGCTATTAATAAGCATGGTATAAACTAGCAGAGACGTACCACGTCTCTGATACTAGTAAACATAAAGTGTATTGAAAGTCTGTACAAAAAGCTGTGGATTTGACTCCTTGATTTACATAACATTTACTTAAGAGCACTTTTTACGTTTTTCATAATTTCTAAACGGACTTGTATACTATTTGGAATATAAACACTTGCAAACCTGTTTTATATCTCCTAGAAATGAAGAGATATGCAAATTATGCCTATAATTATGCATACTATTTGAAATAAATGCAAATTTAAAGACATAAATTTCGTCGTTTAGCCTGATGGTTTAGATTAATGTAAGGCGTATCTAGATATCTAGAGCCGACTTTTTATGTCCCCCACCACTATAATGGGGGACATATTGTTTTTGCCCTGTCTGTTTGTTTGTTGGTTGGTTTGTTTGTTTGTTTGTTTGCTCCAACTTTAACATTTCGCCATAACTTTTGCAATATTGAAGATAGCAACTTCATATTTGGCATGCATGTGTATCTCATGGAGCTGCACATTTTGCGTGGTGAAAGGTCAAGGTCATCCTTCAAGGTCAAAGGTAAAAAAAAACAAATCCAAGGAAAGTAATAAGCTTTAAAGGGTGATAATTATCTGAACCTGCCAAATGAACAATAAAATGAAATAAATCAAAGCGGCGCAGAAGGGGACATAGTGTTTCTGACAAACACATTTCTTGTTTTAAATTAAATTATACCATTGTTGCATCAATTGTTTACTATGGATGGGGCAGCCTGGAAAATCTGGCGTCGTAGATATAAAATATAAGTTCAACATTTTTAACGAGAATTTATTAACGTTGTACCCGACTTCGGGAAAAAATGATCGTTTCATCAGCACCTTGCTGGTATTATGGGTTCTAGATGAAATAAACGTACCAATCTGTATTCGGAGCTTTGATTTGACATAAATGCAAATTGAAAGACATAGATTTCGTCGTTTAACCTTATAGTTTAGCTTAATGTAGGCATATCTAGATATATAGGCATAGGCATAATATGCCTATAATTATGCAAATATCTATGCAAATTTCAAAAACCCAACTGAGCTAACGGTATATGATATTGACAGTGTAGTAATCAAAGCTCCACGACAAATACCCGCAAACAATACAGAAAAAACGTAACGCAGAAAATACTGGGGAAAATAAAAACTCGAAACGTGAAAAATGAAGCACCAAACTAGTCACTAACGATAAACCACAAAATGACACCAGAACGGCATTGTATTCATATGTTAAAGATTTAAGAAATATATGAGTCGCGTTCTGAGAAAACTGGGCATAATGCATGTGCGTAAAGTGTCGTCCCAGATTAGCCTGTGCAGTCCGCAAAGGTTAATCAGGGACGACACTTTCCGCCTAAATTGAGACTTCATTTAAACGAAACATGTCATAAAAACGAAAAGTGTCGTCCCTGATAAGCCTGTGCGGATTGCACAAGCTAATCTGGGATAACACTTTACGCACATGCATTATGCCCAGTTTTCTCAGAACGCGACTCTTATAGTTATTGTAAACGGCGATGACCTATTAAATTTTTTGCACGTGTGGCCTCCCCATTTATGTTGCTTGCATCACGCGTGCGTAGACTTAATACAAGTACTAAATTTATTTTATGTGTACAAATATTAACTATGTTATGAATGAATTATTATTTGTTTGCAGAGGTATTTCGTGAACGACACGTTTTACACGCCCGGAGGTCCCATATTCCTGATGATAGGTGGCGAGGGCCCGGCAGACGCCATCTGGATGGTGGAAGGCACATGGATACAGTATGCGCAGCAGTTTGGGGCTATCTGCGTCATGCTGGAACATCGCTATTATGGCGAGAGTCATCCCGTACCGTATGTGATGTTCTGTTATATTACATTCTAGTATGTTGGCATTAGCATGTTACAATGTAACTGAAATATTTAATAGCGTTAATGTGTTTTCTGTTTTGAGTTCCAAAGTGTTTCAGTCGTTTCTATTTTACAAGGATGGGATTTCTCCTTTCACTGTATTTCTTCCTATTAAGTGTTAAGATTGCGTCACACACCTTTCTTACGTTTTACGGATCTTTAAAGTATTGAAGACATCTGGTGAACCCAAGTAATAGGTTTATTTCCCACCCATTAGGTGTTTCTAAAATTATGAGCATGACTTATAAAGCGTAAAATTGTGTCACTACTAAATCTTGTGTGCACTTAATGCTTTCCATGTACATTTTACAATATTTGGCTGCATACTTATTCGTAGATATTGAGTTAACCGTGTTACGATGTTTAGAGCATGCGTTTTATATCTTCTGTTCACACTGTTTATACTGCCATTTTTTCCAGTAATCTAGAAAACAAGCATTGGCAAACAGTGTAGACCCAGATGAGACGCCGCATGATGCGGCGTCTCATCTGGGTCTGCGCTGTTTGATTAAAGGAATTTCTGTAAGAAATATTCTAAATATAGAAATAAATATACTAGACATCCCTAATTTTGGAAATACATTGATCCAATTTAGAAGGATGGGAGAGTCCACTAGGCATAAATGGGTTAAACTGCCATTTTTTCCAGTGATCTAAGCCTGTCCAATTTGCGCTACCTGAACAGCAGACAGGCGCTTGCAGATCTTGCCCAGTTCATCGACTTCTTCCGGATGCGCATGAAACTGTTAAACAACAAGCTTATCACATTTGGTGGCTCTTATCCAGGTTCGATTGCACATAATTTCCGCGTTGTCATATTGTTATTATTTGGTTATTAATGACTCATTCAATTGTCAACATTGATGATTGTTTTTTTCGCTATACAAAGCAAATATTGTATCAAAGTTCAAGAAGTTTCATTTTCTACTTTAATACATTGTTGTTACTCATGTCAGTTGATAACAAATGTAAGTTTTAAAGGCTATCATTCATTATGATACTTATATACAGGAGAAAGAAACTCAAAGCACGATGAATCTATATTCAGTTTGCTCAAACAAACAAAAGCAATACTAGAAATACTACATTGTAGTAGTGATAATGCATGTAAGTGTATATTACCGGGATGAAACTACATTCAGTTTCCTCTTTTTTAAGTGGATTTATACATTATATGCAGGCTCTTTAAAGGCTTAGTTGTTATTTTTATGCCCTCGGTAGGGTGGCATATAGCAGTTGAACTGTCCGTCCGTCCGAAAACATTAACATTGGCCATAACTTTTGCTATATTGAAGATAGCTTGATATTTGGCATGCATGTGTATCTCATGAAGCTGCTTATTTTGAGTGGTGAAAGGTCATCCTTCAAGGTCAAAATTAAAAAAATACAATCCAAGGGAAGTTATAAGCTTTAAAAGGGAGATAATTTCTAAATCTGCCAAATGATATATTGAAATTTTATTTCAAAGCGGCGCAATAGGGGGCATTGTGTTTCTGACAAACACATATCTTGTTTTACATTATTTCAGGCTCTCTATCGGCTTGGTTTCGATCAAAGTACCCCCAGTATGTGGACGGGGCCGACGCCACAAGTGCACCCATATATGCGCAGGTGGACTTTAGAGGTAGACCAATAGAACGATGAATACATTTGTAAAGACCAAAACACGGGTCACTTAAACACACATGTTAAAACATATATGTAAGCACTTTTTTGTCATAACTCGGTAATGTCAAAATAAGTAAATGGCCATTAGCATAACAATCGACTATGATAAGGGCTGAACATGATGATAGAAAAATTCATCTTAACAGAAATTTGAATCGTTAACGATAGGTCATGTCTTGAAGATTATGGATCATCAAAATATCTGTGAAATAGACCATTGTATTGAGAGAAACTGTTGTTGTTTCCGAGAGGAATTACAAAAGAAAACGCGGCGTCTTCTCATACTGTGAGTGCAGAAACTGTACTTCTATTATAGAATGATACCGAAATGGCATTGGTTTGTATGTGATCAGCTCTATACACCATCAGCTAATATTAAACAATGCACTAAAATGTAGCCTGTCAAATGAGTGGATGAACTGCAAGCGTAGTTCTACAGTCCTTCAATTTATCCTATTTATAAAGAGTACCTACAAGTTGTGACGGACGCGCTTGGCACCACTGGCACCCAGTGTGTGGAGGAGATCCGTAACGCCACCCAGACCATGTACGCCTGGTGGGGTCAACCAGAAATGAGGCCGGTACTCGAGCAGAAGTTCAAGTGAGCGCTTTCAATACTTACTTCATCGTAAATAGGTGTCGTATTTTTATTCTCAATACTGTTTTCGACTGTGTGAATAAAACTTAAACTACGCAGACTGCAAATGTAGTGCACTTTTAAATAAGCTGGAGCCCGCTAGCCCATTACTGAGAATAATTGAAAGAACAAATGTGTGCTAGTCAATATATTAGTTTATAAAGCTGGACTAGTTTTCCGTTGTCTAACCAAAACATCTATACATGTAAACACTGCTTACGGTAGCTCGGCAGGTGTTTACAACTTCACAATACGTATAAACGAGGTTAAAGTCGACAATCATATCGTAGGATTATTTGACAGTTTGAGATCTTCATTCAATAATTTTATGCGCGTTTGACTGTGTTCAAATAGTATTTTGAATTCCATATACTTATAACTAGTCTTTTTAAAGAGGAACATGTACTCATGCAGCAAAATGAACGTGCACATACCGTATACTTTCATCAGTATGTTTGTGTTGAATCTATTGCAGCCTATGTGACAAGATCGACCATACCAATACTTTAGACCTCGCCGGATTCTTTAGTAACACAGCGGGAAATTTCGAAAATGTCGTTCAGTACAACAAAGACAACAGAGCTTTTGAGGTCTACACTTTTGCCTGATATCACCTCTTAATTTTCTGGAAATTGTGTTCTTTAGTGTTTGTTTATATTTAACGTATATGGCATTTATTATAACAGTGTATAATTTGTTTGGAAAATTACGCCATATTCGCATAAACGCTAACGGCTTTGATGCATAATATTACGCGAAATTTTTCAGTGTCCAGACATTTCAAACAACCAATGAAATGCAGGACACTGCAATGTGTATGACTGTAACAGTGAGATCAAATATTAGTTCATGTATTCAACTGACTAGCAATGTCGCAGCGTTACCCGTACTGATACATTTGTATTACATTAATAATATGAAACAGTAATAATTATCAAATATCGTAGCTGATTTAATTCAAAACGACGTATATTAAACAGTACGTATTTTTGACTGTTATTTTTCACTGTTTGAAACAGCGACAGTGAAACGGTGAATGAACAGTTTTAATTACTGATAAATTTTCCTAAAACCGAAGGGACGCATAACCAAAGCTGTTCTAATATTCGTTTATACAACACGATTCCGCAATGATTCATGCTTCATTTTTCAGGGAGCACTCGGGACCAACATCACGATTGACACCCTCTGCGAGATCATGACGGACTTCACGCGCGGCGATCCCGTGCAGCGATACGCGGACGTGAACAGTCTGACCCTGAAGACGTATGGGCAGACGTGTCTGGACTACACGTACACCAAGATGATTGCTGACATGAAGAAAACAGACTGGAACAGCAGCGCCAGCGAAGGAGGTAATTAGTGAATGGACGGAGCCGGGATTTACAATGAACAGTTGTATTTCCTACCCAGATTAGTGCTCGTTACAAAATTACAAACAAGCTGCCTTTACCCTTATCAATGATAATCAGCGAGATATGCCGATTGAGAAAATTTAGCTAACTCGGTCTTTTATGGGTCGCCATTGTAAAGAATTTTTTCATGGTATGATAACTTAGACGAGCTGCTTCGCTGAAGCAGCATCGTCAAAAACTGTATTTCCTTCTGGTGTGCGTAAGTTAATTTGCATACGACTGACAGATATGGAATGGACAATTACGATTGCATTTAAATTGAATATTCATAGAGGGCAATAATAAATGAACGCAAAACAGGAATAATGATACTCAATATTTATCGGTGGACATTCTTGTTTTAACTGTTACCCATTTATTTAAAGCATGTAACCGATTGCATATAAAATGCAGGTTAAAAGATACAACGTACTTTTAAAAACAAAATTGATAGAAGGTAGAATTTTTGGTTTAAGTACGGTTGATAGCATATCGAACATAACACGGAGATTAGTAATCACAAGAAACACAAAACATTAACTCGAATAACGATTAACGCAATGTGATGATGTACTTCACATTTTAATTAATGGAACCCAGCATACAAGGTCAATATGTTACCGGTATTTTGTCAATGCTTGATATGTGTATGAAAGCGCCGTTCTCGGGGTTTAAAGAACGATATGAACCCACTGTTCCTTGCGATTATGTTCAGAATGAAAACCTAAGCATGTTAAACTGTTTTCCCGTTCAATATATTTTATTTCCTCGTCAATAGGTGTGTTTGGGTCGAGGGCATCCCACTCCACACCGTACATAGTATACAAACAATATATGCAAATTATAACACATTTCATACATAATACAATCAACAGCTTTTACATTACAATATAAACAAACAGTTCTATTAATAAACAATAAATAATAAGCATGTTAAACTTAACCATTGATACTACAAAAAAACTCTTGACCTCTGGTCATTATTTTTGGGATCAGAAATCTTTTTTTCTAGGATATGGATCGCACTACAATTTAAATATCAATTCGACGATGTGTGTTTGTCTGAAATTACCCGATGGATATGCAGCAAAAAATCTGTAGTAATTAATACGAAAAACGCTCTAAATGAATATCTGTTAAATGTTGCCTGAATGATCAACATTATACACTTATTTCATGGATGCGCGGTGAACAGTCAAAACCGATTCCCAAGGTATCAGGGATGACTTAGGTACTGTTACCCGAGGCCGATAGGCTGAGGGCAACAGTTCCAAATGTCAGCTCTGATACCGAGGGACAACAGTTTTGACTGTTCACCAAGCATCCATGAATGTTTTTTTTATTACCTGATCAAATTTCCAACATAGAAATAACAGCAAACTAAATTTTTATTTACATACAACAGTAATCGATAAAATAAATAATTTTGACTGTTTAACTGTAAAATGACGTCACTTTTTCGACGAAATGAAGTCATTATTCCAGCGGGCAACAGTTCAAACTGTTGACTGGTCAACTGTTCGATATTCACCGGTAACAGTTTAAAACATCGCAAATTTCTTTTTCGACGAGGAAATAGCAAAAAATAATTAATTATCATTTATATAAGACATCAGGTAATAACAGCTTTTGTTAGATGTTATGATTTGCTGTTGATACACTTTTGAATAACCTTTAGGTGGTGCAGTTCTTCTATTTCTTCTGGTGTGAACACGTATATTTTGAACTATTCATGTAGGCATATGCCCATCGGTATCAGATTTGTAATCTATATATAACCAGAACTGTTGAAAGATATATTCTTCTGATTTCAGGCCGCCAATGGATGTACCAAACTTGTGCAGAGTTCGGATGGTTTCAGTCCTCGGACTACGCCAATCAACCTTTTGGTGACTGGTTCTACTTTCCAGTTAAGTAGGTGACATTTTCATCCTTAATTAGTTGCTATTAATAACTCGGTTTGCCTTCATTGTAAGAATACTCTTTGCCATAATATTACCCATACAACATGTGTGTTGTTTTCATCAAAATATTTATTTTCATAGACAACTTTTTTAAATAAAACAACTGAATTTTTAATTACACGAATTTACATTTAGAAGTTCAGTCTGAAATATTTAATAGATATAAGGTCATCAATGCTTTGCAAAAATACGATACAGTAATTGAACGGCATTTGAAACAACAATTGCACGTCGACAGAAACGTTTTTAATTTGTGATCAAATAATGAAAGAACGCTACTACTCAAATTGCAAAGCTTTATTTTTCAGCTTCTCGTTTATTCAATGTATGGACATCTACGAGAAAGAATTCAATGGCATGGCCATTTACAATAATGTACAGGACACGAATCGGTATTACGGGGGACGTGACATAGCAGTTACCAAGGTGGTTTTCCCGAACGGATCGATCGATCCCTGGCACGCGATGGGAGTCACGAAAGACATTTCCAAGGATGCGACTGCTATTTATATTGAAGGTAGACTGACAGTGAATGCGTCTTGTGAGAAAAACTTCCTGTAATTTCTCACTGCATAATGTATGTAATGTTATATAGCTTTGATACATTTACCTGGAAGCCGAGAATTCTAATACAAGAAACTACGCGCGTTACTTGCTTTATGCGAGTTTTCGATTTTGTTCGTTGCGTGAGTTATGTTATAACGGTGCATTTACTGCTATTGTTTTGTTTGTGTTTCAATTTGTTTAAAAACTCCTTTATGTATGTCATTAACGATTTGGTCATGGTGATATCCATGTATTCCATGTCGTTTTTGTCGTTAACGTTTTCTTTTTTTCAAGATTTGCACTTCAATAAGAATATGCGAATATATATGAAATACAGTAATCTTCGAAATTTCTATTCAACATTTGTTCTTTAGGTTATGTAAGTTATTTTTAATTAATTCAGCGGATTTAATAGAATGAAGCAATTGTGATCACAATCTTAATAGTTATTATGGTGACTTAGGAAAATGATCGAAAACTCAAACTGGAAAAACAAAATTTAGGGTCGGCACAAACAATTACGGTCAATAGGCTTAGTGGTAACAACAAATGTTACGCCTTATCTTTTTTTACATGTGTAGTAAATCATTAAATTTTTGTAATTTAAAAACTCTTATCAAGTTTATTTGGTAAGTTATTTCTTAACCGAACTCAAATTTTTGTTCTAGGTACTGCCCACTGTGCGAACATGTATCCGGCTACTGATCAAGACCCTCAGCAACTTATCGACGCGCGTGTGCAGATCTCCAAGCTGATTGGTCAGTGGTTGCAGGACTAAATTTGAATTGACCTATCACTGAAGGTGTTTTCATGAAATTTGCGAAAAAAGTGTATTTAGAATTAATGGACAGAGATTATATATTTAATAAATAAATATTGAATTTATAATAGATTTTTTATATTGTTTTTCATGTATACACGACAAGTATACATTATACTAGTAGACATTCAATGTGATCCCACATGTTGTTATTTGCTTAAAAAGATTTACAGTTATCTCTAAACTTACACGTATGAACAACATCAAATATTTTGTTAAGACAGGCTGTCAAGCGGTCATACTTTTTCCTACTATATCCTACTTTTTCCTACTTTTTCATCAGGATCCTACTTTTTCCTATTTTTTTACCAAATCTTCCTACTATTCCTACTTTTTCATTTTCAATGGAGAAAAAAAAATTGAAAAGTTTAAACTTGCATGATGAATGAATCTATGGCATGACTGTATCCCTGTTAATGTGCATTCATCTAGATGAGACCTGACAACCCATGCTGACTGTCTGCTAGCACCTCTTCAGGAAGCATAGATATTTATTTGTTATGTAACTTTTGAAATTATTGACAAAAGTTGTTTTTTTTAAGTAACAACAGTGCCTTGTTTACTTCCTTAGCATTTGTACTCAGTTCCCAGTGATGCAAGAGCTGAGGGAACCCATTGTTTATTCCAGTTTTATTTTGTTTCCATTGACAACAATTTGACCAAACCTTATGCATGTTTACATGATATTGCTGTTTGGAATGTAGAGATATAGAGATACATATATTGTATGAGTGGTTATGTTATATGTAATTTATGACACAAGTTATTTGAAAAAGATAAAACTGATGATTTGCTGAGTTTTTATTATTTACAAATATAATGTTATAAATTCCGTATTACATGTCAAGGGATATGATGTTATATTGATATCATAGGTACATCATGTTTAGTGATTAAAGATAAATGCACAGAGCCTAAATGCCCTGATACATTTTCTGATGATGCCATAGCTAGTGAGGTAACTTCAAGGTGTTACAGCATAGCATTAAATTATTAAACGGCATAATTACACTCCCGCGACGCCATCAATGATATAAAAACCATTATTTGAAACTGGAATAAACAATGTTGCGCAACTGTAACATTGACCAATCAATGATGTCATAAAAAATGTCAAGTGATAAGATCATATGGTCAGTTGCATAATCTGCTCTGCAATGATCAGTCATTTTGAATGTAACTTGAGTCATTATAAATGCACCCTATTGTCAATTTAAAGGTTTCAAAATGTAGCTGTAGCAGAGCATTGACACTGCTTTATAAACTAGTATTAATCTTGTACAACAAGTTGGTGTATCACTAAATAAATTTGGTCTTCTGCTTAAGGATATAACATGCACAATATATTACCATTTTTATATCCATACACAGAAGACCTCTTGCCACTTATTTGATGATACACCAACATGAACAGCATCTAATTATACTTCTTTAACAGAGTAGCTTTGCTTGAAGCTTAATTATCATAAATGCAGTGTAAGTGCTTAAATGTCTAGTGGGAAAACAAAGTTTAACCCTTAATGGAGGGAGAATTTGGACAACAGTGGAAAAACACTTGGATAGTGGTACAAGAGAGATACCGGCAATGAGTTTGCAGGATATTGTACTGTCTTTTTTGCACAAAATCCAATTATCTGCAAAACCAAATTATCGTCTTTATACAACTTTTGAGCGCAATTAAACGGTCTTGCAAAAACGGATGACACAATTTTGTCTATGTTAGCAGAAACACAAAACTCAATTCTTCACTACTGATTACGTTTGCATTTCATAAACAAAAAAGCAAAACATTAGGACAGAGATCCTCTCAGAGGAGGTCTATTTCAGGGTTTGCAATAAAAACGTTAGAAGTCAGTCTACACTAAAATTGTCACAAACCGAACTGGCAGAGTGCGCTGCTTATATGTTGCTTTAAACAAGTATCTGAAAACATTCCATTCTTGTAAAAAGATTAACATGAATTTTAAAATCATTAGACAACTCCCATGGAAAGGGGGATATGATCAAGTGAGAATTTTAGGTCATAGTTGGAAAAAATATACACATATTTTGATTGAGAATGGAGCTGAAGACCTGCGCAGAATTTTAACGAAAAAACACACTTTGTGATTATATTAATCGCTTTGCAGTGATTCTAATTGATTTGATGTCCATCTTGTGTATTAATTCTGGTGCTAATCAACTGATAAGTCATGCAGATGTACAAAAACACAAGGAAAACATGAAATACATTCATGATAATACACAAAAGCGTTTGTTTGGAAGTGCACCAAAGCCAGGCAGCTCTCAGGGTGGTGGGGATAAATCTATCTGTATGCAAGTACATTCATCACACAAGAAACAGGTACAAAAGGCTGAAATCCTCTGGGCCCTTTCCGTAGCTTCAAGTGGGTATCCATACAGAACATGTGAAGGCACTCCTGCTCTGTTTCAAGCTATGTTTCCTGGACCTGTGTCTAAAGATATTGTATCACGTCTTCCTACTTTTGAGGGAAAAGTTCCTACTTTTTCCTACTTTTTTTGCAAAAGTAGCTCCTATTTTTTCCTACTTTATGAAAAAAGGTCACTTGACAGCCTGTAAGAGAATTATTGCCAAATTACACAGTTTCAATGGAATCGACGGAATATATCGATAGCTTTTGGACATAATTCCAGCGGTCAAACAAGGAGATGGAGTTTACACTATACCAAATTAACATAATTTGGATGTGATTATGTTTCGTTTCAGCGTCTTCTTATGTATTTCTATACTTATGAAGGCGTATTATAGTTCCATGTATACATACTGATACCGTATAAGATAGGAAGCTTCTACGTATTTCATGTAATTTACTTGGACAACATGAATAGTTTTGAGCCGTGGCATTGATGGTGCTATATACTGATTGTGTTGTCCCAGAACAGTTGTTTGTTATGGCCTAAACTTGTACCAAACGCAAAATAGATACTGCAAATCACTGAATAATTTGAAACACAAAAGAACACACGTGTTTAAACTTTAGAATAATTATACTTACATTATTATAAAACTTCTGTAAATGCGTATTTGTAGTATCGTTAAATGCGCGACCAAGGTCGAATACCACGCCATTTATAATTACGTGCATGTATAATGCCTGTAAACATCGACTAAAAAGTCGTAAATTACACAATATGTAAGTGTTTGAATAAAGCTAATAATTTAATGCTTATAAACATCGACAAACAACCAGATTTGCACTAAATGCCTTATCTATTTATACCATGTTTTATAAAATATATATCGATACATGAAACTAACTACATAACCAATGTGCTTTTAAAGGGACCGTCAACCACGAATGACGAAAAAACACAAGTTCTAAAATACCGTATTTTTTACAATTATTAGTTTATATTGATTAAAATATAACGACTGGTATATTACATAACATATTTTCAGTATATTCGGTAATAAATTTTACTGGGTACAAGTACCAGGTAACTACCAGTTAACTATAAATAACGCAAGTATATTGATCTTCATCGTCACGTGCTTAACCCAGGAATCTAAATTGTGCATGCGTAGTGAATTGTATATATTTTATATATAAAATGATCAATCTACTTGCGTTATTTATAGTGTGTATATCGTTATGTCACCAAGGTTTTACTATAGCCATATAAGGAAAATTGCCACGCCCCCTGGAGGCCATGTTTTTAACCAAGCGAAATCATTTTCAAACTCAGCTGAGAAAGCATAAGACAATTGTTATGACCAAGATTTATGAAGATTGGACAATAAATGTGAATTGTAGAGTGTTAACAAGCGTTTTATTTAATTTGACCTATTGACCGAGTTTTTAACCTCACAGGATCCAGTTTCGAATTCGACCAAAATATCATTGGGACAAATCTTTGGACCAAGTTTCATGAAGATCAGACAAAAACTGTGGCCTCTATGTTGTTAACAAGGCAAAATGTTGACGCTGCAGTACGGACAAAAAGTGATCCTAAAAGCTCACCACGATTGTGATCAGGTCAGCTAAAAATCATTTAAACACTTCGGACGAACCGAACGATTAACAAGAATGACTTCTAAATAATCCCTCCCTAAAATACTTTCACTTTAAGTCGTATTTTGGAACGGATAGAATCAATTGTGTATTCAGTTGAAATATTATGTGTACATTATTGAATTGTTCTGATTGTTTCATGATGATTTAAAAGAACATTTGACTTCTAGATTGTTCAAAGTTTCACCCGCATAAGGAAAACTTCTAAGCCCACTGGTACTCATATTTTCAGTAGGCCTGAACCCTTTTCAAACTCGGCAGATATACCTTTTAAAAAGCGTTTTCAGCAAGTTTCATCAGGATCTGGTAAACATGTTTCTTCGGGAATGTTAAGAAATTTTTCATTTAATTTGACATTGTAACCAAGTTTTTGAATGCAGTTTTGTAATTTACCCCATTGTCATTTAGACCAATCTTCTAACAGAGTTTCTTATAAATTGAAAAAAATATAATCTCTAGTGTTAACAATGTACATTTTGATAACGGGCCATATAGGAACGATGATAAAAAAATGTGCAAAATGTAATCACAAAAGCTTACTGTAAGTAAGTTGTGCTCATTAGATCTAATAAGGACTCTTGCTAGGTACATCTGTGTAAGATATGACATAGCAATGTGAACATAGTTTTTATTTAAAAAATTTGTTACAAGACCGGGGTCCTTTACGTTCCAAGTCGTTTCGCTAAAACTGGTCAATCGAATTTCATTTTGTTTTGCTTATATAAACTCTACAATTGACAATAAAAGTTGTTTCATCATTTAAATACGATTATACAAGTATAAACAATGCATCTTCTGAAAACAAACGTGTAGACCAGACAGGGGTTTTCATGGGATTAAAGAAAAAAAGAACTATTTAAGTGCATAGTCACAATGATGGTATTGTTCTGGTTTTGTATATGCTTCCGACATCACATAGTTTTGATTGAACACTTCTGACTATCAATAGACCAGCTGTCTATAATATTCCCTTCTAAGAGGAACTCTTACATTTCGTAAGCAGTGGTTGAAGTTATGACTTGGTATTAAAAACTTCCTTCTGCAGTATGCAAAGGGTGAATATTAAATTATTACAATTTTAATGTGACAATAAGTAAATGCAACTTAAGGTTTTTATAGTCAGTGTTCGACAATGACTGTTTCTGAGTCCGAATCATTGATTTTCTAGAAACGCTATGTATGTTCAAAATGGACTCAGATCCTTCTGATCTGTCTCGTTATGTTTTAAAGAGCATCTTTTCTAAAAATAAACTAAACTAAAACCACACTCAACTTTTGTTTTCCTATCATCAATCCCGTGATTCCACTCAGAGCAAAATGGCAACAGAACAGCAACAGGTATTTGTTTTAAACAGTTAACCTTTAAATAATCTGTAATCCATACATCAATGTAACAAAATAGTGTTGTAAGTAACCTTGTCTATAAATTTGCTTTAGTTTTAAACAAATATTTCGTGTTTTTATATCATATGTGTAGTAATAAATAAAGCTCAGCATGGATTTTATTAACAATGTAATGTTTGGCAAAATCGTTAATATATTACATGCACTAAAAAATCGGCTCTTTTCGTAAAAAGCACTCTATAATTCATCGTTAACATTTAAGGAATGAACCTCTGGATTTGTATTACGATTAAATATAGTATCGATTAAATCGCGAAACATATGACAATCTATACATATCCATATATTTTACAGCGAAGCAACAATTTGCATGTTTACTCGAAGCAAAAAAAGTTGTTGTTTTTACTTTCCAGCTGTAATGTTGAAGATTGAGTAGATTTTGCCATATAGACATGCATGCTGTGTAAAATACCAAAGGTGGTTAGCGTGTGGCTATGGTTTTAATTGGCGAAAACATCATTTGGAATGATAAATAATCAAATTATAACAAAAAAGCAACTTTTTGGAAAATAATTTTTTCACTATCAAATATAAAAATGTATGCAACTCAAAACCAACCGAAAACAGGGTGCATCGCTTTGAACAGCCATAACTTCATCAATTGTGCAGCGATTTTCATGAACCCGGTCGTATTCAACGCAGAAATGAATGTCCTTTCTGGAAATGTACATATCTTTTCAAATGCTTGGTCAAATTATAAGAAATAACACGATAACACGTAACTTGATTAATTATCCACAAAATTTAAGAAAAAACACGATACACAACTCGCGTGAACTACTTGACCGCGATCAGACCCGATTTATGAATGAAATCTTCAGGTGTAAAGACACACCTTTGCATTGGACCAATGAAATAACTCTCGTGTGTTTAAAATGTCGGTTAGTTGAAATGTATGTAACCAAAGGTTTCAAACGGCGCTGGTCAGTTAGTTTTGATGCATAATGTAACGGCAAGCACGGTAAGAATGTTTGTTCATACGTTTTATTGAATTATGGTATCGAAGTCCGTGAACTATGCAGGGAAAATGCCCTTTACTCCGTGAAGATTTCAGTCTTAGAGCGGGTCTGTTATCTGTCAAGTAAGCCACGCGAGTTGTGTATCGTGTTTTTTTTTCTTAAAATTTGTGGATAATTAACCAAGTTACGTTTGTAAAAAAAGACAAGAGTAAATGAGCATTATATGAAAAGTTTATGTTTAGCGCGATGTTAAAAGGATTAATTAGAAAGCATTCAAGCTTGCGTGTGGCTTTTTAGAAGTAGATCAGAAGCATTGATATGCTCGCCACAGCACTATTACATAGTAACTGTATTCATACACAGTTTTTGTTCCAGGACGGCGATGGATGGCTTGCATATCAAACAGGTGGTAACTATTATAAATCAGTTGTTGTCAAAAAGGGCTCATTAACAATTAATGTTATGAATATTTTTATAATACATACGCTTAGTGATATTGTAACCCATTTATGCATGATGCGGCGTCTCATCAGGGTCTGCGCTGTTTGCATAAAGGAATTTCTATAAGAAATATTCTAAATATAGAAATAAAAATACTAGACATCCCTAATTTTGGAAATAAATTGATCCAATTTCGAAGGATGGGAGGACTAGGCATAAATGGGTTAAATCCTCAAACTGTAAATAAAATTATGTGAATATAAATTTTATCCCATTTTCACCGCGACATTGACGGTATAACACGTTGTGGAATATACTTGCTTGTATTCAACACTGTGGAATATACCTGTCGCGTGCACGGACTACTTTTTAAATGACGTCATGCGATATGCGCTAAAATTAGGTCGATATTGTTTGGTTCATTGATCGAATTTTAAGGTCACCCATTAGAAGAAAATGTGCATATTTTGCAGAAAAAAATATATATGACATATTCGCCAAAAGAAATGTTGAAATAAAATATAAAATTACACGATTTTTGTTTTGTTATTTTTTATTTATATTTACTTTGCCACTGAATGATTTTTCATAAGAAACAAAGTCGACAAAACTTAAGCTTCAAAATTATACGACCTTTAACCTTTAAATCTAGTCATATGACATAATTTTTCGCCATCCGTATAATGAATCAGCTGATTGATGGCGTCATAAAATGACATACTTATTGCGTCATTTTCCCCATTTTTTTGACGATTTATTATACACGCGACTTATTTCACATGTTTTCTACATGTACTGTATGTCGACATATCTGAATTGTCAATTGATCACATTTTCCTTATTTCGTGTAATGTGCATTGTTTATAACCAAAGCATATACTTTTGACATTTAACTTAAATATTAAGAATGTACAACAAGCCATACACATATCGCACAGTTCATGAATAATCTGCTATGTTTGCTTTCCTATTTAATTCACGTTAGGCATAGAGCTGTGTAAAGTATAAGATGGTAAAAATAGCACCACACTGGAATTGGGAACGTCCCATTTTGTACACGGGTATTTTCTACTCATTTATCTGTTGTGTACTGGAATGTTTTCCATTCTTTGTGTATTTATATATTAAATTATTTTCTCGTACAATAAGGACATTTACCATAGATAAATAAAACATTGTGCAAGTTTAAACATAATTATGTTTGTATGCAGAAATCTGCAAATGCAACCGAGTTTACCAACGGCTATTATTAGATAAACTGCTCCGGTTCATTTGAACAGCAGTAATGTAGAGTACATGACGTAGCGTGTGACGAAGAAGAAAGTTTATCGCGTTCATAAACTCATTTGAATAAAGTGATAGAGTGGCATAAGGGTCTTTCTTTAACTATGCTTAAATAATTATTAAAGACCCAAGATGCAAAATCGTCAATTATTGAGTGAAATGGATTATTAGATGGATTTTAAAGGATAATTAAAGGTAAGATACTAGTTCTTAAATGTTTTGATTTTTGTTTGTACTTTTGTCGTTCCCTGTTCTCGGGGAAATGATTTTAACATGGGCGCCATTGATGCATCGGATCACACACGGCATACACATAACATTATATAAAAAACACGTTCTGCGCGTCCTTAAATTCGTCGTCCGAAGTCGGAAAACGTATTGCCCTGTATATTTTGTCAAATAAAGTGTCAGTCGCTGCAATTGTCTGTTTACTCGTCAAAATTGTCAAGGTCTTCGATAGCTAAAGAAACTTCAGCGTACAGTTTATTTAGTATTGACAGACCTGTACAAAGTCGCGCCAGTCAAAAATCATAAAAAGCGACATTTAAAGTTATGGTAGCCAGAACTAGGTCGTCGATGGTTTACATGTATGTTGACATCGACAGCATTTTGTCAGGAGCAATCGCCGCCATATTGGATTTTGATCATTTTCTTTCGAAAATAAAATAAATTATAGTACAGTAAAATCTTCTTTTCGCGGTCGTAATGTGTTAAAATTCGCATACTGCGTAAAATTGAATGTAGGCATATTGTGATATTTTTACTTGTTTTACAGTTTGTGTGTGAATTTTTTAAAGACTATTTTGCGTACCAGAACAAATACATGTATATCACTACGCATGGTTACATTTGTTAGATTTTAAGCGCTTTTATGACTGAATTAAAATTATTGTTAAGATTATTAGATCTATTTATGTTAAATGTCACGTTGAAAAAATCAAATGGGATAAATAGAATACTAGGATTAGCGTTGAATACAGAGAAGTTTATGTTGCTCGGCTCGAACACCGAAAGCGCTCGCCAAGGCTCGCGCTTCCGGCGTTCTAAGCCTCGCAACATAAACTTCTCTGTATTCAACGCTAACCTAGTATTCTCTATGTAGTTAATTTAAAGATTTGGATAGTGCAGCTATAATGCGTCAAATAATCACTGATTGTTGTTTGAAATTAAAGAAGATCAATGCGAATATTTATGTAAGGCAGACGTCACAATGCTCTTGGTGGGGCAGACTGGACATGGAAAGAGTGCCGCCGGAAACAGCATCTTGGGAAGAAAAGAATTTGTGTCTAAACGCTCACCGGGCTCCGTGACAGATGCCATAAAACGAGCGGTATATATATAATTTACAATAATAAAACCAAAAAATATTTAATGTATTAATAAATAACAAAAAAAAACAAATTTAATGATAAATTTTAAACATTAGTCTATTACACTCTATCAATGGATGGTAAAAGGCGCAATACAGAGACGGAGACGTCAAAACAAATACATGTTAAGAGCGCTTTTATATCCATTATAAAGGTCACTCATTTTCGAGTTTTAGTTTGTGTTTGAATACAAATGTTTAGTGGTCTCATCGTCTTTGTTTCCGTTCATGTCATAGAATTACACAAAGTCGAAACTGGTTAATAACGTTGGAAAAATAGTGCTTAAATTAATCTTTTACTGATATCCGACTGTTCAGTGCAGCAGAAACAATTTTGTTCTTCTAAAGAAGAGCCTTCTGCAGGCTGTCTACCTGGCTTTAACGCAATTGTATTTGTCATGTATCCAGATAGGTTTACTGATGAACTGGTTAGAACCGTCTTTTCTTTGAGTTCTTTGGCGAAGGTGTTGGGAAATCTGCATTCATTCTATTCACACACACTAATTCAAAGGACAACATGTATGAATATATACGCTACGCTGATGCAAACCCAACGGATAACGTAAAAGTCCTACCGTATTTAATAGAGAGGTGTGGAAGCAAGGTAATGTACATCGACAACGACGAATCGAAGGAAAATAAGCAAGTCATGGTTTATGAAATTATTTGCACTATTGACAAGAGTTGCAAGGACAGGAATATTTCTCAAATGCCATGTTCAAAGAAGCAACACATTTTGCAGGTACATTTAAGAGAATAATCAGGTAAAACCACGTGAGAGTAATAACGCAAATGACATGATAGAAACGAGAAATAAAACATTTATAGATAAAAACAAACCCGAGACGTACACGAAAAATGAGGTTGTTTCGGAGAGAGTACAGAGAGTGTCAAGATTGAAAGAACGATTTGAGTGGGTAGAAGCTGAACAAGAAAAGTTCAAAATACAACCAATTGAACGACCGAGTTTAACGAGTGGGGTAAGTGTTCAGGACCTGAAAAAACAATTCGATGGTACTTTAATGGAAACAAAAAGTACACGCATTCAATTTGATAGCGCCAGTGCACATCAATTTGCAAATATAACACGAGAAAGTGTAACACAATATAAATTTGATCGTGCAACACAGCATAATAGAGCTTCTCAAAGGAAGCATATTTCTGAAAATAAAAACAAACATGCACTTCAAAATTATTTTAAAGGGCAATTTTATGACAATCTAAATAATAAAATACACGACGGCGTGCGGCGAGCAAATGATAATCGGCAATCTACGAAAGCTAGCGACGTTGAAGAGATTGAAGACAATGGGGCATCTGACCAGCTTGCAATTGCAACGCAACACGAAACTGTTGAAAAGTCTGCATTCCGTCAAGTAGCACAAAATGAAAGCGCTTTTCAACAATTGCATATATCTGGATATAAAACAAAATCTTCACTTGAAAGTAACTGTGGGTGTCATCAAAATCTTCATACGAACCTACACGACGGTATTCAACATGTATCTGTCGAACCGCAATTGACTTAGGATCGGAAGAATTTAATGACAATCAAGTACCCGGCTGAAAATACGACACACTTAAGGACAAAGTCATCAACGATAAAGGTTTCTTCGAACGTGCTTTTGGCGTCTTTGGACATTGTTTGAAGAACTGCTTTCAAACATTGAAAAAAATGTTTTGACGGTTGAACGATATGTGACTAAGGGCAAGACAAAATGCTTATCTTTGCTGCTTCATTTTTGACAAATGTGATTAAAATATTCGATGTTAAGCTGTCTTTAATCTACAAACGATAAATGTCGTATATCAGACAAAACATCTTATTCTATTGAGTATGCTGAATGGAAAATAACCAGTCAGTCATTCGTATTGCACATGTTTGGAATCTACATATCTCCTTATTCTGAACGCCACCCAGTTACCGATGCTGTTTTTATATTAGAGTTTACATAATTTCTTGAACTAATAACATCAAAACCTGCGTCTCAAGTTCTGTTGGGGGATTTTAACATCCACATTGACAACAAGTCTGATTGTTACTCTAAACAATTTACTAAATGTCTGAAGTCATACGGACTAGTACAACAGGTCCACACCCGACACACACTAGCGGCCATACTATCGATCTCGTTGTAACAAAGCAGGAAGACCAGCATGTACAATTGTCGGAACCTGTCACTGACTATTTCATTTCAAATCACTGCTTTGTCAGCTGTACAATTGATCAAAGTCGTCCTCCTTTGACTAGAAAACAGGTCGTATTTCGTAACTGGAAATCGATATCCATGGATAATTTACAAAAGGACTTTGACAGTTTTAATGATATTATTCATGAGTCATCCGATGTCAACAAACTTATTTTAAAATTCACAAACACTATGTCAGATATTGTCCAAAAGCAAGTACCTCTAAAAGAACAAACCGTAGTCTGCAAACCAACAGTTACGTGGTACTCTTGCTATCTGAAGCAGTTGAAAATGAACCGGCGATCAATAGAGAACATATATTCGCAAAATAAATCTGAATTAACAAAAAAAGTGTATAACCATGTACGAAACATTTATATTGCTGAAGTCTTAAGGAAGAATAATGGTTATTACCAGGATAGAATAGGTGATGCAGCTGGAAACATCAAGAAGTTGTATGCTGTAACATCTGATTTACTGGGAAGGTCAAAAGTCAATCCACTCCCGTGTCACATCATTGCAGTCACGCTTGCAAACGATTTCTTGTGTTACTTTGCAGACAAGATAATCATGTTAAGGGCTGATCTGGATGCAATATCTACTGACACATATCTGCAAATCTATCTGTAGGTACTTTCCAGGATTCTGGTATGAACACGTTTACTGAGTTCAAGCCTATTTCAAAAACGATATTGCGAAACTGGCATATTTATCAACAACTACAACATGTGAATTAGATGTCTTTCCTACAACTAAACTCAAAGCTCATTTTACACAACTAGCACCTGTTGAGACTGAAATTGTCAACCGCTAAATGCTTTCTGATGTGTTTCATGACGAGTGGCAGGGAGCTGTCATTAAACCATTTTTTAAGAAGAAAGGGCTTCCACTTGAACTGCAAAATCATCGTCCGGTGTCAAATCAAACATTTCTCTCAATTTTTTTTTGAGAAGGCTGCAATACATCAGATAAACAATCACATTGAGTCAAATAAATTCCTGCCAACAAATCAAAGTGCCTATTGAGAACATCGTGGAGTAGAGACAGCCGTGGTAACAATGTGCAATGATCTTTTGGAAACCATAGACAAAAACCTGATAACCATTGTTATAATGATAGACCTAAGTGCTGCGTTTGACACTATTGATATTCATATTCTTATTCAAATTCTTCAAAATGAGTTTGGAATCCAAGGTACCCCATTAAAAGGATTGAGTCATACCTGTCTAACAGAACAATGGAAGTTTTGATTGAATAATCTTTATCTGACACTTAGTCTTTGAGATTCGGCGTCCCCCAAGGCTCCTGTGCTGGACCAGTGATTTTCACTCTGTATATATTGGCCCTCAACATGGTGGTTCAGAAGTATCCAGCTGATATGTTTTGCTATGCAGACGACCACAAGATTGCCTTCAAGATTCAGGAAATCATGAAAATGAGGCATACGTTCTACAACAACTTGATAAGTGTCTCAATGATATTATAAACTGGATGACAACTTTCAAGCTGAAAACGAACCAATCAAAAACAGAAATTATTTTATACGGATAAAGTCAACAATTATCTAAAATGTCCATATCAAGTGTGAGTGTTGGAGGATGCAAGGTGAAGTTAGTAGACCATGTGAGATATCTTGGTGTGACAATGACCAACACTCTTAACCTTGACCTTCGCATAACGAAGAAGTGCCATATTGCCCAAATGAAATTGCGTAATTTAAAAGCCATTTGACACAGAAATCAGCGGATGTGTTAGTACATGGTCTTATACACTCCCATATTGATGTTTGCAATGGTTTATTCACCGATCTACCAGCTTACCAAATTCAAAAGCTTCAGCGGTCTCAAAATCATGCTGCAAGAGTGGTCCTGAATGCGTCATTTGATCAACCAAGTGATGAACTCTTGTAACAACTCCACTGGCTAACAATAAAAGCCAGAATCATGTACAAAGTCCTGGTTCTGGTCTTTCGTGTTGTCAATGGTTATGCTCCTGGTCCATTGCAAGAATTTTTTCTTCCAGCAAGTAGTCGGTTAAGACTTCGATCACAAAGTGACTGTTAAACTTGCTATTCCTAGGAGGCGAACTAAGATGGCGGATAGATCTTTAGCTGTTGTTGGCCCGAAGTGGTGGAACAATCTACCAAGCTACTTACGTTTCATTTGAAATTTAATGGCAAAGTTTTGTACGTAAGATTAATCTGTAGTATCTTTGTTATGTTACCTTTTAATACTTGCCCATACTGTATCTTACCATTTCTTTTCAGTTCCTATAATTTGTTTAAACTTCTATGTGGGCAATCTAGTTGCCCATTTTCTTGTATTTATACAAATGTATATATTCAAGTATGTACAAATATATCAAGACTTATTCTTATTACTTTTCGTGAATAAAACATTTTGCATGACTATTATTATGTGTATGGCTGCTGCATTTCCCAGATATAGCGGTGATCGTTAAATAAAGCTACAGTTGTTATAATATCGTGAACACCTAGCATCACTTAATACATAAGTAGCAAAATTGAACTCATGAGGCATTGTGACCCCCAGACACAAACTCCTTTTGTAATCCGATATTTTATTAATGGCAAGTAGTGATCAATGCCTTATTCAATACAATTAAAGCAGCGTAATACCAAACACTACAAGAGATCAGATACCAAGAGAGGGGACATCAGGCTACTACTTTTTTCATGCTTCTCATAGTGTCTGCCTTTTTTTCTAAAATAAACTACTTTTTTATACAGGCACATTAAAAAAACTATATTGGCTTATAATTCGTTGAGTATTTTGCAAAAGTAATGAGATTTCTGCAATTTTAAGTTATTTTACTGCAAGAAATATTGAAATGAAATAAAATGCAATTTCTAAACTTGTAATATTTTTTTCAGTTATTTAGCACCAATTTTACCCATTCTTAATTCGTTCTGAAGTTATTTTGATTTATTAAAATCAGGAACAGCGATCTTAACTGTATCCCCGCAAAAACCAATACCAATCGAGCTATTGATGCCAGCTAAACATGAATTGAGTATATTTCCAATAATGCGTTTAGTTTAAAAACGAGAGCGCCGACGGCGTTGAAAGTATATTTGCAAGATACTGGAAAGTTGCTGAAGTAAATGTTAAGGGAGCAGTTGACTGAATGAAAATCTAAAAGGCTATCAAGAAGATAAGTTTTTTTTAAGATTCAGTACAAATAATTGAAACAAGAAGTGATGAAATATTGCAAAAACATCCTATATCAATCGGAAAATAGGAAACATGTATCAAGGGATATTGGTTTTTTGCGAGCGAGTTAATGCCCGGATTTAAATGTTATTTCTGATTGGCCGGACGTTTATTAATGCTCTTGTTTTAATTTGGAGAAGAATAGTTCACTACAGATCTGCCCGTTGTTTATTTATTGAAAAGATTAAGTAACTCATATAACCATTACATGCTCCTTTGAGATATTTAGACTGGGTGGTAATTAACGTTATAATTATTATTTACGAGTCCGAACGACTTTTTCATTTGGAAGATAATGTCAAAGATTTTTCTTTGCTAATCTTGTTTTGTTTGTTACTTCTCATTTTTACTTCTACGAATCGTTTGATTTTCATTTAAGAAGAAAGGAAACATAACACCTAGTAAACCTAGGCGATATTCTGAAACTTTCTTAGACAAAATGTTCACTAAGAATTTCTATTTTGTGAAATTATTTTTTTCACTTCAGCTATGACATTTTCTCAGTTTTTGTCTTAGAAACGTGACAGTTTCTTAGAATATTGCGTATTTTATTAAAAAAGGTAAGACACCTCTAGCCCTGTCTTAAACTTATTGAATGTTCAAATTGACGATTTTTATCGGTCATTTTGTTGTTGATGTATGAAAATCAAACTCCAATTTCACGTCAAACAATCACAGCTAAGCTACAATTTAACTTGGTGAAACAATGTAAAAAAAAATCACGATTTAACGGCAACAGCCGAAACTTATAACGTTATATTAATATCTCTCATAAACTTTCCCTCGCGATTTAAATGTGGTACGAACTTCAACAAATAATAGTTTGAAACTAATGAGCCGCGTTCTGAGAAAACTGGGCATAATGCATGTGCGTAAAGTGTCATCCCAGATTAGCCTAATCAGGGACGACACTTTCCGCTTAACTTGATTTTCGGCAAGGAGGGACTTCATTGAAACTGAAAATACCATAAAAGCGGAAAGTGTCGTCCCTGATTAGCCTGTGCGGACTGCACATGCTAATCTGGGACGACACTTTACGCACATGCATTAAGCCCAGTGTTCTCAGAACAAGACGCAAATAATAGTTTGAAACTAATTATCACAGTTTATTAACAAGTCGTAACCTTCACTTCACTATTATACACAATACGAAACTGACGAATCCATCGTAGATGCACTTCCCATCGAAACAAGTAAAATGGCGGACATCCCGGTGTTTTCTTTACATTTTGGACAACTGTCAATGAACTTTTCAAACGTAAATATTAGCAGAACAATTGAAAAGCACATCATCTCTTGTGGTTTGAAGTTTAGTGCTCATTATTTCACAAAACTGTATGGAGTTAGATGTTGTTAACAATTCTTAAAGGGGCCTTTTCACAGATTGTGGCATGTATTGAAGTTTGTCATTAAATGCTTTATATTGATTATTGTAACCATTGGATCTAAAAAGCCCCAGTAAAAAAAATCAAGAATACAATAAAAAAAAGAAAAAAAAGTAACCCTTAACATGGCTCAAACCACTAACCCTTGGAGTCCTGGGGCCGTTTCTTAGAACTACGTACGTTCAAAAATCATACGTTAGTGAAAACGTAAAGTTAGCAGCGTTTTTATAAACATCGTAAAGTTAAGTATAACGTATGTTTGCACCAAAGACCTATCAATATATAGAGAATACTTGGTTGGTGCCGAGATGAAGAAAGTTTATCCGGTGAGGCTTAGAAAAAGAAAATAAGGCGAGTTGTAGCGAGCCCTATTTTTGTTTTTCGGGCCGAACCGGATAAACTTTCTCCATCTCGGCACCAACCATGTATTCTATTTATCCTTCTTCATGCAGTTGACACATTTTATTAAAGACAAATGATAAATTGACATAACAATATAATTATTATTGTCGAGCCCCCTACATGTACACAACATTACAGACGACCGAATAACTAACGATTTTGTCACGTAAAAAAATAGGTCCACTTTAAACAGTTTCTTTTACTAATTTCCTATTGAAAATATGAGAAGAAATAAAAAACGAATCGAGAATGTGATATTTTTCTTGGTAAAAAATGAAAAAAAAGCAGCAGCTGCGAGCAAAACAAAAACTAAATGTTATTTACCTTAATGACAACTTTAATCCATTGCTTATAACAATAAATTTACAACGATATACACATATATATTCTGTTCTTCTATCCCTTTGTCGAAATCCATTTTCTGTTTTTCCATACCTATAATCGAAATGAATTTTAAACCACACTATTTTTTATAGCGTCTGTATCAAATGATAACCATTCTCACCCAAAACCCGATTAACGAAATCATAATTCTGCCGTCTAGCGAATTATTTTATTCCTATCGAAGTTAACAATCATAAATGACAAACACACAATCCGAAATACGTTGATGATTCGTTCGATGCTATAAAAATATTTTTTTTAAATACTGTTGAACCACCATATCAAAATTGTATCCCTAATATCCTGAGAGAAACTAGATAGTATGTTTCGTCTGAGAAATGACGTCACACAAGATACGTCATAAATTGCGTAATCAAGTAATTGAAAATGATAAATACGGAAAGCTGGTTCGGTAATAAATTTTAAGAAGAAAAAAAGGATGATATTTAATATAACCATAACATTCATGATGCGTCCCAATTGATTTCAAATGTCAAATACTAAAACATGTCAATCGTCACAGCGTGCGTAGGAATACACTACAAGGATATGAACATTTATTCAACCCTGCTTTATTTGGTCAATGTTTGCAACAGAGGCAGGATAAAAGAAGACCATGTGTCAAAAAATGCGAAATAAGCCAGATATTTAATTCTGAAGTCGAAAATGTACGTACAGTCGATTTCGCCAGCCTGTATATCATGCATGTACGATGTCAATCTAAATTTAGTTTTACGGGTCATTTTAATTTCCTGCAACGATATCTATTCATACGACACACGAACAGTAACTCCGATCCTAATAAAAAGACGAATGCTTCGGTTATTGTAGGAAAATATGTACGAAATATCTTCGTCACAATCGGCTCAGGGCGCTAATTTGTCTTTTCTGCATTTCATGAAATTCGTCTTCAATGTATAATTTTTCTTGCCTATTTTCTGTTACAGTAACATATGTTTATCAATATATTACAATCTAACACATATAAAAATCGTATAATCTCACTTCAAATCTGTCAAATACACTTTATTAAGTTGATGGTATAACCTAGCCAATTACATGAACATGTAGTGACACGCTTTATGGATGTAAGTTTCAATTGTGCATATGCTAATATGGTTTTGTGTTCTGACATACGTTCTGTCTTTTTGTATTGTATAAATGTAAACAACGAGTTAAACAGTTTGCTGTTGGTTAATCTGAGCATATTGCAGCACAATTAATGTCAAACATATTTTCATTATAACATATCAGTAATATTTTATGTATATTGAGTTGCAAATAAATCAAACGAACATCAGAAAAAACGTCATGGCAGATACCTGTTAAAGTGTTATATTGAATAAAAAACGACAATTACAATAGGTCGAAATCACATATATATAGTTGTGTGACACTCATATACCAAACGTTATGAAATATATTTTCACTACTGAAAACTACGTTCCCGTTGTGTTCATTCTTCCCAGCATTTACATTCTACCCTGCGGAAGCAACAAGACTATACTCTGCGTCTCAGTGTCTTTTAAGAGGGACACAGTGTCGAGCATCGCAAAATAATCATGGAACTATATCAACTTCAATAACATTAATACATTATTTTGTTTTACGTTATATAGTAGCAGTACACGAATGCGTTCATACTTTCACTCTTCATAAATGAATATATATGCGAAATAAAATTCCGAAGTAATAAAAAAGTTCAACCGATTCGACAGTTCATGTCAAACACGTAAATTGTTTAACATATTTGCTTAAAGTCATATGTTAGAATGATAGGAGATAACAACAGACTCATTTACGATATAATTTATTACACAGATGAAAACGATATCCCGGGTCTGATGTTGTTGATAGATTTTGCAAAGGCAAAGGCCTTTGATTCTCCATCATGGGCTAATGTGAATCACACCCTTTCTTGGTTTCACGCCCTATTTTGGTCCAATTTCGATCCTGACATTATTGACATATTGATTGTGCGTGTGTGTGTGTGTGTATGTTTTGTGAAATGTATCATATCTTGAATAATAAATCGTGTGTACACAACAATCGTATTTGTGTCGTAATTCGTAAAAATTGTCTATGACGTTTGGCGCTTCCTATTTGTAACAAATAAAACTTAATTAATTCAGAGCTATTTATAGCGAACTCGAACACGACTCGTTCGCCTATATGACAAATGTCACGTACGCATGTATATGTACGTACATGTATAAAGAACCAAGCTCATTTTGCATACTCAAGTCACTTTGTCGACCAGGATATCGCTACCGTTGTCGAAAAGATAACTTCAACGTTAAATATAACATAATCACGAAGAACTTGCGTTTAGATCACATCTGACTGGCGGTATTTTACTATTGTAAAATGCATTTTGGCCGTGCTCTGTACAGAGGGGTTTTTATGCATGTGCGTAAAGTGTCTTCCCAGTTTAGCCTGTGCTTATATGATATTTTTCGTTTCAACAAAGACTCTTCTTATCAAAGACCAAGTTAAGGCGGAAAGTGTCGTCCCTGATTAGCATGTGCGGCCTGCACATGCTTATCCGTGCGGACTGCACAGGCTAATCTTAGACGACAATTTACGCACATGAATTAAACCCCCTTTTCACAGAGCACGACCCATTTATATTCGTCGACATGAATTGTCGATGTTTTCAAAAATGACTTTTTTTCATGGACACGTTCATTCGTGGATTTTTGATTTTAGAAAGAAAATGGGGATTTGTTTCGGTCATTTTCCGATGTGCCTGTATTTAATTCGCTGATCGGTCATCCAATGAAATTAAAACAGACATTACTGTCCCACGAATAATAATATATTTCAGTTATACGGTATGGTTGTTTTGAATATATATTACGTAAATATATTTCTATTGTAAACAGTTAGTAAAATCAAAGTACTGACATTACTGGTGTGACGATGTTTTTGAAGAGGATGGATATAAAAGCATCAATTTAAGGTTATCTACATCACAACAATTATGTATTTGGGTACACACACAAATTTGGGTACAACAATTTTGGTTACACAAAAATTATGCAAAATAAATGTTGGGTACGAAAATATAATTGGATGCGAAAAAAATTGGGTACAAAAAAAATGGTTCGAACAAAAATTTGGGTACGAAAAAAAAATTGGTACGAAAAAAAATTTGGGTACGAACAAAAAATTGGGAACGAAAATAAAATTGGGTACGAAAAAAAATTGGGTACGAAAAAATTTGGGTACGGAAAAAAATGGGGGAACGGGGAAGTCGTACCTGTGGGGAACTTGACCCACAATCGCACATTTTCTGCCCTTTCCGTCAGACATCGGAGGCAATAGTATGAATACATATTTCGGAAGCGGTAATGCGGTACTACCTATGCGCGTCAAAATGTAAGCGAAATATGTAAACAAAGCGGTAGCCTGTCAGGAATGTTTAAATTAACGAAGACAATCGTGTATTGATGTAAGTTTTTTGAAGAAATGTGCAGAAAATATGTTAAATATGCAATAGCGATATGTTTATCAGCCACATATTTGTTAATAGTTATCACAAAATAAAAGTGAAAGTAGAACTGTCAAAAATGACAACCTGTCAATGAGTTGTTTTTGCTAGCATGAGAAGGCGATTACACTCAATGTGTTCACATTTTTACCATAGAGGCTTTGTCAATGACCTTTATAGTATGGGTGGCTTTGTTATTATTTATTTTTATCATGTAACTGCATGATTGTGTATATGTTTACAATACACAAAGCATAAATAATGATATAAACATACTAAAGAGCTTATTATAATCTCAGAACTATAGCCAGGTCAATTAAAGACTTAAAATACAATTTTTTGTCCTGATTTCATGAAGACTTGACCATGCATGTCCTAGATTTCAAAATCAAGGCCCTGGTCTGACACATTGGTAACAGTAACGTTAAACTGTTACCAGGCTTCTGAAATTAGTTTGTATTGACCTAAGTAAGGAAATCTAAATCAGGCACTGAATTTCCTTGTTTAAAACAGTTATAGATCAGTTGTGGCCTCTCGGTAATGACCCATTTTTGCTTACTCGTCACACCCTTAAAACTTTAAACACTTCTATAATAGCAAATCAGGATTTAGGTTATCTTCAATGGTACATTCAAACTTTAGCTTTGTTACAAGAGTGCAGGTAAAGTCAAGTCACATAGTTAAATCTACGCCATGTCAAAATCAATGTGTCATAGACAAATGAAAGATGCGTCACCATCATGTGAGAGAAAATTCACATTATCTTTGTAGATCAGGTTTAGCAGCCTTTTAGATGATAACAATGATGATCAGCGAGGTATGCCGATTAGAAAAATCGAGCTACCTCAATCGGACTGGCTCGGTCTTTTACATAGGTCGCCATTGTGAAGAACTTGTTCATGGTATGATAACTTAGACGAGCTGCTTCGCAGAAGCAGCATCGTCAAAAATCATTTGTATTGTTTTAGGTTGCTGTTTTAAAGCATGCGTATTTTACTCCAGTTTTGAATCAAACGTGTGTAGTACGTAAGTCCAACATACTTTTGTTTTACGGTGACATCTTAACATAAAGCAAACTAAACCGAATAGCTAAAAAAGGACGGATTAAAGAGATTCGTTCACAGAATTTCGTATTTTTTGGAAAATTATCAGTAAATTATTTTTCAAACAAAACTGTAATATTTTGAAATAATGTTCAATAATTTTAACAAGATATAACTGAGCCGTGCTCTGCGAATAAGGGGTTTCATGCATGTGCGTGCAGTCCGCACAGACTAATCAGAGACGACACTTTTGCTTTTATGATATTTTCTGTTTAAAGAAAGTCTTTTCTTAGCAAAAATCTAGTTTAGGTGGAAAGTGTCGTCCCTGATTAGCTTGTGCGGACTGCGGACTGCACAGGCTAATCTTGGACGATATTTCACGCACATGCATTAACACACTTTATCACAAAGCACGGCACAATCAAATAATGTGAAGGCCCTGGGGATCGAAACAGGGATATCTAGTAACAAACGATCACTCTTTGCCATTACACCACGAAGGAAGGCTTTCAATATGTTTAGTGTCGTTAAAATCCTTTCTTTGAAAACAAGTTTATGCTAAATTATCTACGAAAAGAGTTACAAAGGCTTTATCATTTTTACGAGTTCGATTGATCATCACTAATTTACAAACTTGTATGTTAAATATTTTTCTAAGTCCGGTGTGTTATCTTGCTCTTTTGTATATATTGCATACATTCTTCGTTGAGCCTATTAAGGTAGCCTTTGTGTACTGTGCAATATATTTCTTCTGAAGTCTGATTATAGTTTTTATGAGTCTTTTTGTTTTCGTTTCAAATTGGAATTGTGCTCACGGTGCAGGAGTCTAATTTTTAACGCGACAAGATCACCATGTTGCATCGGCGACAACATCAACATAAAAAACTGGAAGGTATTGCTAGCAACCCTTAGAGCAGAATACATGTTCAATGTTGAGAAGGGTGCGCTTTGATTAATTTTTACTTATTGTTTATTAGAAAAAAAGCAAGTTCCTTATTTTCGTCGTCATAATATTTCTTTATCGTCAATTAAAATATGCCTTAGAAATATGACAAAACACAAACATAAAATATGATAAAGCTGAAATAACACACACAACATTAAACAAATAAAATATCCGAAAGTGATAACCCAGTTTAAAGGCTGCCGAATAAGAAACTAACTTATACGCAGTTCCTGATTCCGAGGCCATAATTTCACATTCTTACAATCGGATTTTATCCTTCTAGCATAGCGCAGCTTTATATTCCTTATTATTGGATATATTCAATGTAAGATTCTTTTAATGTCTTATACAGATCTTGAAGTTGTATCGGACCTTTAGCTTCCACAACGATTATCCGATAGCTTAATACTAAAACAATCCTACGCCAATCTAAGCGCAATAGTTGCGATGCGAATTCATACTAAATGCCAATATTTTGTACAGCGTTGCCGTAAATGCGACGTCAATAACGTCACCATAAAGACGAGACATCACCGGAAGCAGCGACCAAAGCGCCGCTTTAAACTGGTTTCTTCTCATATTTTTTAATTTAAAAAATGTGCTCAAAAGCATCCAAATATCGTGTTTTCTTATTAGATTTTACTTTTCCGAAAACACGTTCTCTGGTTCATGCTGGTCAACTGTATATCCCGCAACCTTAATCTTGGCATACCATTAGAAACTGTAATGGCCTTCCTAAGCGGAAGTAAGCTCACCAGGTTCCAATTTCTTATTCAACCGCGAAAAGAACTAAGCGTACATCGTTATACACATAAGCAACTGGCGTAAAGAACAGCATTTATTAACTGAAATGTCTTAAACTTCTAATGATTAGAAATCACAAATTTGTAAACATAAACAAGGAATGAAAATAATGAAAAGGGTTCAATATTAATAATCACTAAAAACACATTAAAAACAGCCAGCAAACAATGTAAAGAAATACATGTAAAACTATAAAAGAATACAAATGCAATAAAACATATATTATTTGACGTACATGTTTCATGGTAAACATTCGATAATATTTTTCTTCAATGATTTGTTAATAAAACATTCATTATGCACAAAATTCCGCAAATGATCTCTTCTGAGTACTATTTTATAGACCGCTTTACCGTAGTCGATCTTGAAAACAAATATAAAAAAACGACGTTACATACAGTCAAAACAAAAACATAATATTGACTGAAACCTTTCTTATTAAAATTACTTTTTTATTCAATCAGGACCGCGAGTATGTAAGACAGCGAAATGCATTACTTCTTCAAGCCAAATGTTTGCTCGAGTATATGAAATGGACGAAACAACATAAATCGGCTAAATGAACATGAGAAAACCCTTTCCAAGCATGAAAATGGACCGTTATTTAACGCTTGTAACACAACAATCAAAAAGCAACACTAAAGACATAAATCATCAAAACCACTCCACACGAACAATGTCTTCAATACAAACAACGACTTTAATCTTCCAAGACACAAAGGTACAAGACTTAATATGAAAATGAAAAAAATGATCATCTTTGGATTATACTTGGTACGTTTAAAGTTTAGCTAATAATCCAAGCAAATAATCGATCGATCGAATCGCCGATTTGTCTATTAAATCTATTTCCTTAAATTGGATGTAAAAGATTTTAATGTAAAAATTTCCGTATTTCTTAGTTCAAACAACTTATTACAATTGACGATGAAAGATCAATTAAATAAATAAAGGATCAGTTATATACGTATTATAATTTAATTGTTACGATTTTAATGAAAACCATAGCATCTATAGTAGTATTACTTCTGCAACATTTCTAAAATAACTTCATACATACCTTTTCAAAACCCCGCGTGAATTGCGTATGGGTTGAATGGGTCAAGGTCATCGATACTAGTTATGAAAAATATGCTACGTTAAACTCGGTGGAAGCGTTGTCAGTATTGATTTATTAGCACAGTTGAATAAAGCTTTGCCCAAAATTAGGTCAATATCACAATATGCGAATGTGCTGAAATATTAATTCTTTTTAGTCAGTAGTATAAATGTTTTTCGAATTGGTAAACCATGAATTTCGATCTTCTAAACAAATCCAAGTCTAAAAGTAGGTCAATTTCGAGGTCAACGCAAAAATCAAAGCTTTCTAGAAAGCACATTTGTTGTTAAACGAAACGCGTTGTTTGGGATTAACCAAGCATTTTGGCATTCTCAATCAGTCTTAATACCAAAATACATCCGTGATCAAAATGAGGTCAAATGACTTGGATGTGTTGAGTGTTTATATATAACATTTCTTGTGATAGCATATAAGGTATTGCATCGTCATGAACACTAAATATACTTAATACTTAATAAAAGAAAATTGACTCCGCATTGCTTTGAAGCTCGAGAATAAATCGAGCTGGTAATGGTACGTCGTTTTTGTACTGTTTACAGGTATACATAGGATCATGTGGTTAATGTAACAACAAACTGAAAACATGATTGTCGGTATTAAATAACTAATACAGTGCATATAAACAAGGTACTTTTATAAACGTTTCAAGATTTGTTTTCCATCACGTCAGCATTGGTATGTTTTGTCTCCTCATTAAATATTCCTTTCACTCGACAGGTATTTCTCTGGAAAAAATTGAAACCTCTTCTCGTCGGTTGTGTGGTGGCTGACCTCTTCCTTATTTGTTATTAACCACTCAAATATGTGCACGGTCCTACAAATATAGGCCAACAATTGACGTGAACTATAAGTATACAACTTTAACATCATGATGTCATGTGACGCTAAACAGCTTTAATGTCAGCATGTTTAAAAATAATTTAAAAATAAAAGTAAATATGCGTTGCATATATCAATTATACATGTCAGTACCTGCATGTCATGAACTCGCCAGTTTCGGCAACTTCCTCTTTGATCAATGTCAAAAGTTGGTCCAGAAAATTGAAGTATACGTGCGGCGTCCATTGCTGAAAATCCAAAAAGTACTCAAAACTAAAGCAAACAAGAGAACCGTGATGGTAATTTAACGCTCATATGAGCTCTCAGATACCATTGGTTAAGACTTGATGTGATCAAAGGTACCAACTTAATAAGAGAACAATAGGATATACCTAAACGGACAAGACTTCATTCACAGAGTTTGTATGTACATAAAGCAAGGGAAACCCCGCATTCCACTTTTGTGTCAAAACCCCGCTTATGACACACGAAAACAAACGCGGATAGCATTTGCGAAAGGTTAATTTTAAATCCATGATCAATACATTTCAAAGCTACGACTTAGACATTAAATTGTAACTGTTTTATGACCAAATTAGACTTTTTACATCCAAGTTTGACCTTGAACTTTGAGGTAGGAAGACGATTATTACACACAAATTGCCGTCACTTCCTGATTCTCATGTGCAGCAAATTATCTCGTTTGAAGTAGGAAAATAAGTTTTACCCGCTACTTGTATTACTAAGATGGATCCCTCCATATAAGACACAGATATTGTTGAGACAGGAATTTTCAAGCTGCTTCATGGCAATATTTGACCTTTAAGCGACACTGATCGTTAAGGTAGGGAGACGGTTTCTTTTAATAACTCATATATTCGTCTTATGATATTGTAAATGTGTCCAAAGTTAATTAAATAATCTGCATTATTTTATACTTATGGCTGAGACAGGGGATTTCACAAAAATGGACAGACATACTGATGGACATTTTTAAATGCTCAATACCGCCTTCTTCGAAATGTGGCCTTAAACGTATCAATCCTCGAATAGCAGTAGCACACACATGATATACACAAGTAAACTAATGTATCATGAATACGACTGATGTTATAGGGAAGTTCCTGAGTAAATCCTATGTTCAATCATTGTAAGAGTTGTCTCACATGTTACATAAGCTTAATTTATTACTGGATTGGTTGAAAGAATTTTCTTAGATTCGACACGGTCGCGCAGTTTTCCAACACGTATGACCAAGATTGAAACTCGAACTATTGTACTTTGTGATCAAGTAATCAAGTGAGCTAACAAGAAAGAAAAACTTAATCACGCCAACAATATTGTCTATAACATTTTGGTTTGTAATCGTCCTCATGAGATGACATGTGCAGAGATGGCAATCGCCTTTTAGGACAAAAATGTGGTACAAACCTCTACACAAAGTGAAGGAATGTCATCGGTTGCAAAAGATTCCAATCTAGTGACTATTCCACGTTTGTCCCTGTGCCCACATAGGATTTCCCTGACACCTCCTACATGCCCCTGAGTCCACCACTGTAGCAACTTGTATCTGCAAAATGAATGTAAAGTTGTGCTGGATTGTTGTACACTATTCAGGTATTCTGCCGAAAAGGACATACTCGTGCACAACGAAACAAAGTTGCCATATGTATGACATATTTACATACTACTAATTTGAACGTGGAAACGAAGTAACTCATGGATTTACATTCTGTATTCATATGGTAAAGTAAATAAAAGTAATACACAGAAGAGGTATTGTACATTTTATTCAAGATGATAAGGGCGAAATACACACACACACACACACACACACACACACACACATGTTAAACCATGGTCAGTTATACCAATAATTGTTAGCAAACGCGCTCATAAGATAACATGTCAAAGTTTTTACGCCGCATTACGATATATTTAGCAAATTGTAACAACACAGTATGGAGTTAAAATATGGCATACGTTTTCTAATTTTAAAGGTAGGATACAAAAAATCATATAATAAGGAACAATATATGCATGCATGAATGATACATGAGTAACAGTGTTACAGTTTTTCCGTTTGGTGTATCAGCACAGTCTGGCATCTATGTGTACTCCAATTAACATGCTCTACTTCGTCACTGGAAGTATCTTATGTATCTATACTATGAATGCCAATTAAAATATGCAGAACTTCAAACATCATAGTAAAAAGTAAATGTTACAAACAGTATCCATATAATCGAATTATCCAATCTTTTATCCCAGTGATATACGTTGTACATTATTCAATTGTATAACTTTATACCTTTAGAATATTATTCTAGTGAGGAGCTGTATGATACTAGTGGTATAATATCAGAAGCGCTTGATCGAAAGGCAATTTAACATGCCCCAACTCACGAGACTGAAAAACGATCTTGCATAGTCATATTAGTTAATATTCCTGATTGATTTGGCATCATACCTTCTGAATGTTTTGATGTCCCAAAGTTCAGTTTTAGGGACGTAGGTTTTGAGTTCAACAAAAACATTGTTGTCTTCATCAAAAGCATTCGTTTTACAGCAGCACACTGCATTTTTAAAAAACATATTATTCATTTTGTCGGTGTTTAACGGCAGAAAACGATACCGGCCTATAGTTCTTTGACTTTTTATTTTATGAATTTTATATATATTTAATTATTAATGCATCATTTATAAACAACGCCTTTTTTAATTTTTAATTTGTTTCAATCAAATTACAAATATTCGTTATACTAGTAAATTTAATTAGATTATTTACGCATTATTAACGCATCACAAAAATGTTGTTACTGGCCGATAAACAAAACTAACATTTGTATATCTGACTAATACATGTAATACGATATTTATTTTAAAGCGAGTATATACAATTAAAATGTTTTTATTCCGCAATCTAAAACCCAGCATATGAATATGAACGATAAATTGTATGCATAAAATTTATTACCTATCTTTCAATGGTACCCTAAATCAAATAATGTTAACTTAAATGGCATACACGACGAACGCGTTTGCGCAAAACTGAAACGTTACTCGTATTTTTGCATAAGTTCCATTGTAGCAATTTTCCGTATATACCAATCTCAATTGCCTAATATGTATTTCCAAACAGAGTACATGTCTCGTAAACATGAATCAGTTTCCTGATGCTCAAAGGAAAACCATATTTGCTTCTAATGACCCTCTTATTTCGTTTATTTTCTGGTTCTACTATTCTAGTTTTTTGTAATTTACGTTTCATCTGTTTCGAAAAAATGATATTATATTTTACATACTCGATTTAAAAACACGAAATATGAGTCTAAAGGAATATTATACTATACAATTATTGTTACTCACCCAAAGAATGATTATTTGTTTTGATCTTATTAACTGTCCAAAAGTTTCCTTGATGCTGATTTGTACCTTGCTGAACGTCGTCATCTACTGAAATAAGAAAACAGAAATGTTGTCAATGTATTAAACATCATTTCCATCATAAATTACAAACTCTGTACACCCTTTGAGAATTCAAACGGGTAGATAGGCTAGAAATGTAGAGGAAACGTCTGTAAAATACTGCATGTTCTGTGATTTAAATGACATCGAGGATGAATATCATTTTATTTGTGTATGCACTAAACGTATAAGGATTTTATATAAAAAAAATACATAAACAACAATATTATATCAAACCATCTGTTTATAAATACTTGAATATTTTAAAATCGGTGGATAAACTGGAACTTATTAATCGGTCACTGTTTGTCTATACGATCAAGACTGATAAATGATATATCATAATATATTCATCTCCTGTATACTTATGATGTATGTAATATATTTCCAAATGCAGTTGTAACAATCTTATTTAAAAAAACACGAGTTTAGTTTTTGTGTTGTTTTTTGTTGTTTTGTATCTGTTGGGAATTTGTACATGTTACGACGCTTTCGCACCATAAGCCGGAACGTCACGTGACGTTAACGTGATATCTGTGAGTACGTTGTTTTAATTCATTGAGATTTGAAATAGATTCAGAACTAGACACAACGCTTTCTTCCTTTTATACGATCACACGACATTTTGGCGCCGTGACTAACTAGTAAAGGGTCGAAATATGCAGCTGAACAAGCTCATTGCGATGAGCGACAGCCATCGTCGCCTTATATCCAGAGAATTAGAGAGATTCGACTCAACCGAGTTAACGACATCCGAGAACGAGAGATTACTTCACCTGATTATGGAAGAAGCAGAAGAAGTGAGAATGCTCAATGATAAGATCGTCAACCATAACATTATCGAAGATCTATCATCGGAACTAGTCGAGGGGAAATCATATTCATTCGACCTAGAGTTGAAGATACAAAGACTTGGAAATAATCTGAATAAACGTGTCGGAAACAAAGAAGAAATTACATCGAACGTTTCACAAGACGCAAATAACAGTGGGCAACCGGAATCCGATAGAGAAATTGTTTTCACATTAGACGAAATACAGCCGAGTCTTCCAGAATTGAATCGGCACACACTTCAGGTATCTACCACGCAGAAGATAACCAACCAGAGTGTGTTTTTTTCAAAAGTTGCCAAAATTATCTCTGCCGTCGTTCCACGGGGATATAGTAGAGTGGCAGACGTTCTGGGACAGTTTCGAATGTTCTGTACACCAAAACCAGGCGTTATCAGACGTGCAGAATTTTCATATATTCGTGCATTAGTTCATGGCACAGCGAGTTCATGTATAGCGGGATTCCAGTTAACAAACGTGAACTATATGAAAGCTTTTGAGCTACTTAAACAACGATTCGGACAGCCAGAAAGGGTAGTAAAGGCGCGGATGCAATCGCTGATCCAATTAGATCCACCAAAGAAAACTCCTGAAAGTCTTGAAGCATTTTATGATAGACTAGATACCAGCATAAGAGGATTAGAATCACTAGAAGAGTGCCAAGAGACATATGGGAATCTGTTGGTGCCTATCCTAAGAGACAAGATACCGACCGCAGTACGTCAAAGTATGGCACGTGATCATGGGACCAATCGCTGGAAGCTTCCCGACCTAAGATGTGCCATTGAGAAAGAGATTGCCATCATGCGAGAAGGCGACACACGCGAACTTCCGGTTTTCGGCTCACATAAGCCGACTGCGTCATTCCATACCGGAAGTAGATATCCTAGGAAAAAACTCATACCGTCAAGATCAAACGAAGGCATTAAACATCGGAAGGTGACCTGTCATTTCTGCGACGGAGAACATTTTGCAACTAATTGTAACCAGACAACCAACGACAGGGTTCAAATTGTTAAACAAAAGAAATTGTGTTTCAACGGTCTGTCAAACTCACACCATGTATCATTGTGTAAATCTCACAACAGATGTCGCAACTGTCAGAGAAAACATCATACCGCCATCTGTGAGCAGAGGAATACGAGCTCTCCCTGAATCCTGATGCCTCTCCATTTCAAGGCAGCGCTACGGGACATACGATTCTGCATTCTTCCACACAGGCAAGATCTAATGTTCTCATGAAGACCGCCGTTGGCAAAGTAAGTTCCGACAACTGTATTATTGAAGCAAATATCTTGTTCGATGAAGGTGCTCAGAGATATTTTATCACAGGGAAACTTGCTAATGAATTAAATGTTAAAGACACTGGTACAGAGACAATCTACTTGGCAGCATTTGGTCATTCATCTCAAAATGTACAGATAATGAAAACCGCCACAGTGCACGTTATCGCTGACCGGAAGGAGCGGATTCCGATTGACGTCCTAATTACGCCCACCATAGCCGTTCCGCTTCCGAACTTACAGAAAAACATCCCGCCCATATCGTACCTTCGAGGTTTAAAATTAGCACACCCAGTCACTGCTTATGAGACTTTTGATATTGCAATGCTGATTGGATCAGATGCTTGAAGATAATTCAGAATCACGTTGTTAGAGGCAACGGACCTACGCAGTACAATCGAAACTTTGATATCTTCTTTCTGGCCCGCTGCCAAATACAAGCGCAGGGACAATACACCATAAGCTGAACGTGATGACGTCACCTTTAAACACCGTTGACATCGAGTCCATAGGCATCACACCGGAAGCGGAGGTGAGATCCGGTCCGAAAGAACTTCAGACATATATGGATACCTGCATATATTACAAGGATAACCAATACAGTGTGAAACTGCCATGGAAAAAAGACCAACCACTTTTACCAACGAATTACGATGTAGCCGTCAGTCGTAAGCAGAACGTGATAAAACGTCTACGAACAGACCCGTACATGTTCCAAAAATACGAAGATATTATAAATGATCGACCTCTGACCTACATCAGCACCGCGCAGAGTGACTTGCAGCCGCTGACCCCTTCTCATCTTGTTTCCGGTCGCCGTATCACAGTGCTACCCCACGGCCATGACGTGGTTTTAGATCCTCAAAATATCATCACCAGAGAGAACATTTACAAACGAGCGCGAATGCAGCAAAAACTCATCGACGATTTCCGCTGCAGATGGAAAAGAGAATACCTCACAGATTTACGCGAAAACCAGCTGATTTCCGGGCGTAATGAGCAGACAATTAAAGTCGGCGACATCGTCATGGTACACGATGAGAATCCACGGTCACGATGGAAATTGGCAAGGGTTGAGGCGCTCATCCAAGGCAACGACGGACGAGTACGAGCCGCAAACATTCGGACTGACGGGGCTATTACGAATCGCTCAATCACCAAACTATATCCATTAGAGGTTGGAGACGAAACAGTGTCATAAATTGACTGATAAATGTTGTAGCGAAAGACAATAATCGTGCTAAGAACGTTTTGTTTAAAATGCATTTTCGTCCCTGATTAAATATTTATGTTGAATTTATAAAATTATTTGTTTAATGCTTCGATATTTTAAGTGCATATTGTTGTATTTCTATGTGTTTATTCACATTTTTCGGCCCGAGTATGTTGGGAATTTGTACATGTTACGACGCTTTCGCGCCATTGCGCGGAACGTCACGTGACGTTAACGTCATATCTGTGAGTACGTTGTTTTGATACATTGAGATTTGAAATAGATTCAGAACTAGACACAACGCTTTCTTCCTTTTATACGATCACAAGACAGTATCTAACTCATTTATTTTTATGCTCCCCGAAATATTTTCGGTGGAGCATATAGTTGCCAGTTTGTAGTTCCGTACTTCCTTACTTCCTTCTTTCCATCCTTCCTTCCGTCACACTTTTGTTACAGTTTCTCATAGCACCTTCAATACTTTACCGATCTTATTCATATTTTGCATGTAAGTACCTTGCATGGACCTCTACCTTTTGATGAGGATTGAGGTCACTGGGGTCAAGGTCAAGGTCACCGAGGCTAATAATAGATTTTCCCGTCACACGTCTTTTACAGTTTCTCATAGCACCTTCAATTCTTTAACGATCTCTTTCATATTTGGCATTTAGGTACCTTGCATGGACCTCTACCTTTTGATGAGGTTTGAGGTCACTGGGGTCAAAGTCACCGAGGCTAATAATATATTTTTCCGTCAATATTTTGTTACAGTTTCTCATAGCACCTTCAATACTTTACCCATCTCTTTCATATTTGGCATGTATGTACCTTGCATGGACCTCTAACTTTTGATGCGGGTTGAGGTCACTTGTTTCAAGGTCACCGAGGCTAAACAGATTTTTTCCGTCACACTTTTGTTACACTTCCTTATAGCACCTTCAATACTTTACCGATCTCTTTCATATTTGGCATGTAAGTACCTTGCATGGACCTCTACCTTTTGATGAGGATTGAGGTCACTGGGGTCAAGGTCAATGTCACCGAGGCTAATAATAGATTTTTCCGTCACACTTCTCTTACAGTTTCTCATAGCATCTTCAATTCTTTACCGATCTCTTTCATATTTGGCATGTAGGTACCTTGCATGTACCTCTACCTTTTGATGAGGTTTGAGGTCACTGGGGTTAAGGTCAATGTCACCGAGGCTAATAACAGATTTTTTCGTCACACTTTTGTTACAGTTTCTCATAACGCCTTCAATACTTTAGAGATCTCTTTCATATTTGGCATGAACGTACCTTGCATGGACCTCTCTCTACCTTTTGATAAGGTTTGAGGTCACTGGGGTCAAGATCAAGGTCACCAAGGCTAATAATAGATTTTTTAGGTGGTTATTAACACATAGATTGACAAAGCGCATCATCGGGGAGCATCCATCAGTTTCACTAATATTCTTGTTTCTTCTCATTTATTTTTTGTATACAATCACGTGACAATATATATGTATGATTGTATATATATAGACGATGTACTTTTTTAAGTCTCGACTAACAAATCTGTCTGTCTATAATTAATTAAATTAATTTCCGGTATCTATTTTTATTGTTTTATTTATGTTATCATTTGACGAGCTGAGAAAATAAGAAAAATGAATCTGAGTTTTGATAGCACGAATCACATTTACCAGATTAAAAAAGGTAACGAATTTAAGGTAAACAAGACTATTGCATGATAACGTGATATTTGTTTAACAGTTCAATATCGATGGACCTAACGGAGACGGAAGGTGACGTCTTTTTTGCAAGTATTCTTAGAATGAATATTCCTTTCTATATAAATATAACATTTTAACGAGCGACAAGACCAGCTTATACTGCACCTTCTATCAATTTGAAATAATACAAACTTAATTTAAAAACAGAAGACTGTGTTATTCGCCAACATGCTACGTGATGAGAATATGAAATGCTAAAACAACGTTTATAATGCAACCTTTATAGTTATTTAATTATGCTATACGCATAGTTAAAATATTTACACGTTTCCTCTGATTGGTCAGTCGTTAACAACCGTTCGAATTATTGTCCCCAGTATAACGATTTAAAACAATCACTGTTATCTGATTGGCTGCTTTCTTTATTTGGCGAAACTCTATCGAATTGACACATGTAATACGCCTCTTCAAACAGTATAACTGCAATCTTCCATTGTGAAAACATGTCCATGTGTTTTCGTTTCGGTTTCGTATGGTGTTTCAGCAATGTTGTCAGCAACTTTCGACGGCAAACAAACATATCTTGCAAACCAGCCCTATGTAATTGTCATTGTCTGCAACCATACATTACAATGTCCACATATTTTCACATAAAACATTTATAATTGGCCGAACATTCTGATTAAATAAAGAAATTCAATTAAAACTGACTTTTCATTCCCACTAGTAGCCATTAGATTTCCTAATATTCAGTAAACGCGTCTGCCATTGCCAAGAAATTTTCACGAAGCACGATGGCTTGTGTTTTGCCATAATAAATGAAATGTAAAGCTCTTACGCTCGCCCGGTTTAACTACTAGGCGAAAGTATTCTACTATTAGCCAGTGGCCTCTTATTTGTCAGGCGGCAGTGCGGTACAATGAGCTACGTAACAAATATAAATATATGAAACAATTGCCGCCCATTGGATATAGGGTAAGTCGCCATTAAGTCGGACGGGTTAACCGTATAAGTCTATATTAACAAGCTTTGTGATTAAAGCCGGGACTAAGCTAGTGCAAGCTATGAGAATCATATCATATGAGTCTATTATACAAATAATTATTTGCTTCTCAGCATATGCTCATTGGAAAACAGTTGATTAACAAACCCCACTGAATTCGCTGATGAGTCGGACACATTCGCCCTTCACACGGACACATATTTGTATTTAGCATTTATTTTGTTATACATTTCCTATGTTTATAAAAATGCAAATTTCGCAGTAACAGTCCTGTATTGAAGTTGTAAATTAGTTGTTTTGTCAACATGATGAAGAAAATACGTTATACAAAGAGGACAAATTACATGGTCACTTGTAGTTTTTATTGTCCATCAGAACTTTACAACAAAGAATCATTTTTAAGCAATGAGAGGTGACAAACAGAAGTACAAACATACACAGATAAAACATTATGTTATTCTTGTTGTTTGTGAGCTATGGGATTCTTTTTAAGTTGATTCGTGTCAATTGGAATGAATATGTGGTTAATTCTAAACCGTATGCCTCTGCGAATAGATACACTAATGTTCGCAAGTTGTTATACATTTTTTACTGAAAAATATATACAATAGAGCAAACCGCCGAAAATTACCGTTCATTATTAAAGAATAAGGTAATGATTTCAATATCAAGTCATTTGTTAATGATGTGAAACGTATCTGATAAAAATGCCAATGGTAGAGCTATAAAGATGATCGATAATTGAAAATTCTGAATTGACCGGCACCATAAGTTATTAATACTGTAACGAATCCACATTCATCGTGAGATAACATTTGATAACATTCTATTTCAAAATGCTATTTATTTTTAGTATGAATGCTAAAATGTTCGTTATAACGTCACAAATCATGCTTATCAAAACTTATCTTTGCAAACTACAAAGATAAACATGTCGGACTCAATGGCAAAATCGACTCAAGGGAGAGTTTCCATAGATGAATCGAAATTTCTTTAAATGGAGTGACGCGTTTTTCACACTAGTTTACATTAAACTGAATCATTGTGTTTCCTATCCGACCCTCATTTGCACATTTAGTATAATTTAAACCATTTTTAAAACAGCGTCACTCCACTAAAAAATTATTAAATCTATGGGAAGTTTTAAATCGACATGTTTCTAATATCACTGTGAAAACATTACGTGAAACAATACGGGAAAGTCGAAATGATTCTTTGATACCTCTTCATATCAGCTGAGTGATTTCTTCGATGCTAAGGCAAATGTTGCGCATGACACTACTTTAAAAGGAGCATCTGGTTATAAATCACGAACAGAAACACGCGGTATTGCAAAAGCCATTTCTATTTTTAAGTTTGACTTTTCTCTGGCTGTGTTATGACGTGTTGTTTGAGATCAACATGACGAGAAAACAACTTCAGGCAAAATAATAAGAATATTTAATAAATGGCGCAATTTATCATCTGGATGAAACAAAGAAGTTTCTTGTAAAACGCAGAAATGGCAGGTTTGAGAAAACACTGGTAATTGCACCTGAAATCGGAGTCAATCAAGAGACGCCAGCACTTTCGAATCAGAACCAACCTGTTTCAGAAGAAAGAAGAAATTATAAGCATACCAAAAAGATATCAACGAATCTATTCAGGATTAAAAAGACAAATTCCAAGTTAACTTTTACTTCGCTGTTCTTTACACAGCAATACGATCGTTTCAATACAGATTCAATATGGTGCCATTGATTAGAGCGGCGTGTAGTTTCATGTATGATGTTCACAGTTTGCAGAGTAAAACTAGCAATTAAGTTATAGAACATTGCTTCATTCTTGAGAAAGCATTGCAACACGAAGACTCAAAGGATATTGGTGCAGTTTATCTAATCATTTAACTGAGGGCCATTTCAAGACGAATTGCACGGTGTAAATCGCCACATTATGTACTGAACTTTATATTAAATAATAATCTAACATATAGTGTCTCCAACACTGCTAGAGCTCTGCGAGTCCTCTTGACACTCCTACTTTATGTGGCTAGTGGTGAGCGAAGCTTTTCAAAGCTCAAACTCCATGCTACAAGAAAGACTTGCTGGACCAGCTACTCTGTCTATTCGGCATAAATTTCATAGAGACATTGACCTGATGGAACTCGTTTCTATATTTGCTAAAGCAAAAGCAGAAAATAGTTTTGAAATTAAATAATAAACCATTATGCATGTATAGATTCTAGTGAATGTAAATACGAATAAAACAAACGGCACCACAACATTCATTGGTGAAAGTTAATATTAGTTTAATAATTAGTTGCCGCGGGCGCGGGGAAGCGGTGCGACAGGTTAGCCTTGGGTGCCAAATACTCAGCAACCGGTCCTGCTCTTACGATTGTAATGACTAATCCGAGGTTTGATGATCTTTATGGAAACCGACGTTCTTGCTAATAAAACATAACTAACTCTAAGCAAAAAAAGGAGCTATTGTTTCTCTTAAACTAATTACATGCTGGTTGGATACCGCTTTATTACATTAAAGATCTTACTTGCTAATCCAGGAAAAAAAATTAAGTCGTACAGAGCAACGTTTGGATTTGGTGGTCTCCGCAAATACCTCTGCTGCGTTCTATCGCAATGCTCGTCGCAATTTTTTACTACAGATATATACCCCAGTATCTCCGCCTGATTTATTGTAGTTGGTTTTTTTTAATCCTTTAGGTTGAGTGTTAAATGTTGCCATAGCCATTAACATAATTAGATATAAACTTGTTTGTATATGTTTACACGCTAGTTGTTACCATTTAAGTTTATTCCATACAGAAAACATGATGAACCTTTAGATAGCAAAACGTTGAGATTTAATGCAGACAATCCATTACATGTGTCGCTAAAAGTAATGCGCCGTAGAATGACCTGTTTATAATTTAAGATTTAAGTAGAGTCCCCAGCGCGAATTAACAACGACAGTCTTTAGTATCTTATGCTATTATGTACCGTGTGTTTAAGTCTATGTTTGTTTACGAAAATTATTTAGATTTATTACCTAAATCACTAAGACACTACGTCACAAAGCTTCGAACTTCGAGTCTGCCACTTAGAATTCAAACTGGAAGATATGCTGGTCAAAATATACCACGAAACGAACGTTATTGCATTTGTTGTAACGAATTAGATGTCGAAGATGAGTTTAATTTTGTTTGTAAATGTCCTTTATACATTGATATTAGAAGAAACTACCTAAAGAAATGTTATTATGTTAGGCCTTCTGTTTATAAATTCCACCAATTGTTGAACACAACGAATAAATTTAAACTAATTAAATTAGCAAAATTTGTAAAAGATGCTCTGATTTTAAGAAATAATATTTCTAATGTTGTGACTTAACTTCAAAAAGTTATCCTCCATATTTAAAAAAGTATTTTACCTTGTATTTTCATAACCGTATACGATGCTGCTTATGTTTATAGTAGTACTATGTTTATCTCTGTGACATATTTTATTGTATAATATCTAGTGTTTAAACGATGAACACTGTGCAAGTCTGAATAAATATGTATTGTCTTGTCTTGTCTTGCTATTAAGTATGAAATGTTTTAACAGGGGAGCAAAATGTATAGATTAAAGAGCTAAAGAATATCGCAATGCCTTATATATATCTATATTTATAATTTCGTGCGAAGAATATCACAGTTTAGTTTCAGTGTAGTTATCTTAACTTTTTATGACGAATTTCTATTTTATCAATGACACTTCATTTCCTTTTATCGTATTTATTTTTGTTTGACAAATTTAAGTCGATTTAAAGTTAAATTTTCCATAACTTAAACTTTAAATCCATAACCCTGTAATAATATTAGCTTTATGGTTTAACTATTATGTATAAAATATTAAATGTCAAATAGTTGTTATACAATCGAACAAGCGCGTGTTGTTGAATGTGATAATTGACAATCTATAATTTAAGGTATACAAAATAGTTATGTTCATGAAAACTTTTCGCTTAAACACCTGATTTGGTCTATATTCAAATTGCCTTATATATCTTCTTTGAGGAAATCAATATAATCAAGTCGGCCTATATGAATATATGTCAGCGTTCTACAGTTACTTTAAAGCGCGAATTACCTGTAATTATCTGTGCAACCCGCAATATTAGGCCTATTTGTAAAGGGATCCAATATGTACGTAAACAAGAGTTTAGGTTTCCCAATTTGAATTCACCGAACAGCCAAATGTTCTGCTTAAAGGACAAAATTAGTAAATTGAAAAACATTGACAAAAAAATTGACAAAATTGAATAGTTGATTCAAAAGACAAATTTCAAGATTTGTTCGCGGTAAAAAAAATGATTAGTTATATAAAGCAAGCTCTACATAACGCGTTTCGTACTACACGTATTTCATCGTTTATAAAATGTTTTTGTTTAATATTCGCAGATTACTTATAAATGTGAAATGATTATATACATTATGAAATTGCAAATATGAATGGATAACCAAAACGTAAATTACAAACCAGTATATACGACTGCATCTTACATCCCATATGAGAATCTCATACTATGTATCGTGTACCAGCGTATCGAAATAATTTGAATCGTTAAATAGTAAATTTTCGTTCCTGAAATTGCAAGCGCAAACTTGAGAAAAACTGGCGTTGGTAGTGTTCGTGTTTTAAATATGAATATGCGACTGTATTTGTAAAAAATATATTTTTTTGTAAATCTTTAAAACTTAATCAGAGTTCAAAAATAAGCATGTATTTAAAAATTTCGACATGGTATGTTCTCCTCGCATACCATTAGAATATACGACCATCTTAATTACTTATACACTGTAGTTATGTATATTACTCTGTTGCTATTTTCTATTTGGAGGATCTTTGCTCTTTGTTATTAAAATTATACTATTGGTTTTGGTATATGTAAATCTAATGTTTAAAAAAATATCTAATCATTTCATTAAAAAACTCGAGTCTTTGCATCATTTCTTTGCATGTACATGGGCACCACGTGACACTACAACAAACATTAATAACCTGTTTTTTAAAAAGATAACTCAAACATTAATAAATGGACAATTACGTTATGTCTGTATAAATCTTTGAGTTTTCCAGTCTTTCACATATGAATTTGTGTTTGCTATTTGTTTATGTCTTTTATAAAAGCATAAGTCAAATAAATAGAATATTAACCTTTACGGCATAGCGAGCATAGACTTCATTATAATGCTTTTGGTTATGTTACGAATGTTTTCAGAACTTGTTGAATATTTAAATCCCGAAATTCAAAGAACATGTTTATTAACACAGACAATCACGATATGAACGCAATGTTAATTGGCATTTTGTTTTAACATAGATGCAGCCCATGAAATGAGATATTACGTCCAGGGAACCTTACAATACTACAAGATTCCTGTGGACTCGCTATTTTATTTTCTAAATTGTAGGAATGTATTTGCCATATATTGCAAATAATAAAATAATAAATATACATCTCAGATATCAGGATAAGAAAATTTCAAGACAGGATAAGCATATGTCTTAACAATTTAACAATGCGTAAAATTCGTTGTAATTATAAGATATCACTGTAGGTTATTGCAAAGTTATTCGACATTACTTTTTTCATGACATATGGTACTGGCGAACAAAAATACTGATCAGTATTGTATAAACGCATTAATTGATATTCCGTAAGCAAACATATTCGTAGAGCATCATGACTATGAGCAAGGACTAAGCGGTTCATTTCTGCGATATTTACTATACACAACGTTACCAAGTAAACGGAAAAGATGCCAATTGTTGTGTGGGACTAATGTAGCAGAAAAGTGGTACATATTCCATGCAACTGATATATGTTGTTCTGACTCCAGAATATGCCCAATAATATTCAACGTGGTCTCAATATGACACTCGTTGACGACGTCTTTGAACGACAGTGTTCGATTAGCTTTCTGAACGCATTTGTTTTCTTCTGAACATCGTCTGAAGATAGATATTGAAGTTAATACAAGAATGGTTTCGCGTCAATCACAGCAAATTCCATCCAAATATAGAGCACCTCGATACAACCTCGCTCTTTATAATCGTCATGTGTGATTGTCCTGTACATCTCGTACTCAATGTTATTAGGCAAGCATTGTGTTTCTTCTCTTGTGAATTCCACACAAAGAAGCAACTTTAAAAGATATTTTGCTAAAATGTAAGTTGGAGCATACTCCTCTGTTATCCTGTCAAAATTAAAAATCGACACATATGGGACTCTCTTAATTGATACTTCAATAAGATCCGAAGATCCGGCTTCATCATGTTTTCAACTTGTTGAAGAAGAGCTTCCGCTTGTTTCTTTTTGTTCGTACAAAAAAGCATGGCCGCGTACTTTAAATAGTTCTGGATATTAAAAGGACTAAGAGAAATTTCGTACATTTTATAATGTATTTTGTGATATGCTTCTTGTTTGCTATACACACAGATGCATCTATGGACGCTAAAGTGCCGAATACGGTTCTCAAAACATATTGGAATTCAAAACTATATTCATTCTCATGGTCTAACATAATTAGAATATGCTTAGGATTCTGAAATATTTTATGAGTCTACTTGTCCACGGACAAGTTGGACCCACAAATTCACTTGTCCGTACCAAAGAAGTACTTGTCCGTACTTTTAAGATAACTAAAGGAAAACATCATTACTAATTAAGCAAATAATACAAACATACACTTTTGTTAAGTTCTATTTTTGATTATATACATAGTTAACTAGAAAATACAAGCAAGATGTGCAAACAATAAGAACACGTTTAAGTCACACATGATACCATCTCGGATATTTAATAATCTCATCATGACTAGAAAATTCACTTGAAATATAATAATCTCCGCTAAATATAAGTATATAATTATCCGCTTATAAAGGAAACTCCTTACAAAGTTAACATTTACACACACCGGTAACGTTTTCAATCCAAGGAAATTCATATTCATACTTGGCTTTTCTCTTTTTTTCCGAAGCCGAACTAATTTTATCATTGATCTGTTCAGCGTCATGGCTTGACCTTAAAGTGATTTTATTTTAAAAAAATCGAGTGCAGGTCGGTAAAACATGTTTGCGGCCATTTGCAATTTACGAAAAATGTTATCTAACGCGTTATTGGCTGTTGCTATACACGTGCGCTGGTTTCTCTACTATAAATGTTACCTTATGCTTGATTGGCTTTTGCTATATACGCGTGGACTTGTTTACTACATTAAATAATTATTATCGGAAAATAACCTACCTCCAGTTAAAAAAGTGTGCTAGTCCGCAGATTAATCATAAGCTATTTATATAAACTTTCGTTTTTTATTTTCGGAAAATATTGAAGTTTCGTTCTCGAAACAAATTTTACCACGGACATTTTACTTGTCCCCGGACAAGCCAGCTTTCAAAAACTGCTTGCCCGGGAGGGGGAAATTGACGACTCGGACAACTCGGACAGCATATTTCAGAACCCCTGCCGGCGGTGGAGCCTTAATAAACAATCACACGTACGATTTGATCGGTATAATGCTTTGAAGGATTACATATGCGCTCTTGAATGTCATTGCTACAAATCTCATCATCACACGGAAAATGATCAGTGCGCGATTATCTGATCTAGACGATAATCTATATTTTCTTTGTCGTTCAATAAGTGACAATTTTTCCCCTATATTGTCCATGCGCAAAGTTGGATGCAATTACGATTAGAATTAATCATACCTGACAGAATATTTATCAACTTTTCAAATTTAAATGTCTTCAGCTTGTCAGTAAACACATTAACTGCAGAAAAAATATAATTTGGACAATGACGACATTTAAGGAAACGTCTAAGTGTACTTAGACAATAGACCACACATTGGATGAGATTATCAACCTTCCATATGTCCTCGGGATATTTTTCGATAGTAAACAACAGTGCGGTTTTCATATGAAAAGTGCTTACACGGTAATCAACAACAGGTCTCAATAACTCTTTTCTAATAATTTTAGTAAGAATGTAAGCCTACATTATAATGTAAGCATACATTATAGTTCGCATAAATACAGCAGACAATTAATGTCGTTATACATATGTATCATGTTAATAACTTGTGAAGTGTGAATTAATGAACATACACGGCTTTATAGATAACTGATAAGGGTTATTACTTTTGAATTGCAAATAATACAATATATACATTTTGTATAACCAATTGCGATTTAAATAAAAGTTGAAAACTTTCCAAAAGAAACTAGAACAAACAACTGATTTACATTCATATGGAAAATATTAAACACACCATAACATTTATGCGCTATAATTTATTTTATTTGTATACCACATTTATATAGCGCCCTTTTCATACTCGCGGGTGCGTTCAAAGGCGCTTTACATGTTTTTCCCTGATCACCGAGTCACAAGTCGTCAGTTAACATCTTGGCGCAGTATGCAGCCACGGCACATTGGCTTATTTCCCTAACAGGTACCCATGTATACACCTGGGTGGAGAGGAGCAGATGTGGGATAAATTTCTTGCTCAAGGAAATTTCAGTTGTCAGGGCGGGATAATGTACAATGTCTGAGGATGTTTCGTTCATTTGTTATTATTTCATGTGAAGTTTCATGTCAAAATGTGTTTTCGTACATTATGTTGAATTTGTAAAACAAAGGACACGGTAATATCGATTTTTTATGTATAGCCTTATAATTTTCTGTTATAGGCTGAAATACAGAACGTCTGGGCTAGAAATGAAGATTCCTGGAGATTCGAACACGTTGCTTACAAAGACCATGAGATAAACATCTGTATTCGTACCATAAAGGCTTAAACTGTTAAGGCTACAATGGTTTTATAGCGTGAAACACAGTTCCAAGTTATACTTATTCTGCTTGGAGCGACAAATAGCGCTTGCGTTTGTATCATGTTTTGATAAATTATTGAAATTCAAATGTATCACAATCGGCTTCATAGTCAGAGGAATACAATCAAGTTTAACAAAAATATAACATTATAAAATAAGACCATTCATTCTTTGTGTTTCATTTTGATGATTAGATCAACGCCATTGTTCAAAATCTACCTATACAAATTCTTTAACTTTTATTTGCATTTCTTGGCTGTTGCGATTAAAAAAAACACTTAAGTATTGACAATCTCTTATTTCTAACTATTCAGCGTACCAACTACAACTACCAAATAAGTAACTTATATGTCATTCGTAACTTACTATATGAAACGTTAGTAAAACGTGGCTTTTATAGAGGACGCACAGAATATTTTTTGCAACGATGAAATTTTACTTACTGGTAAAGGGCCCTTCTTTACGGCATTTCACTTTGTGAATTCGTTCACAATTATGCATCTAGATACACCTTCATCTTTAGTCTAAGCTGACAATGGCCAATTGCAGTTTATTTTCGGCAGTATTGTATTTGTATCCGCTTATGAGGTCACTACGTAATTGGGATGTAACAAATGTTCAAATAGCAGATCATGAGTTATTGTTGTATAGCGGAACGACGTACAGAATATTTATTTATTTAAAAAATAAATATAATATCAGGTTGTTTTGACCTGTGCTAAAAGCCCTGCTTACCTGTTATAAATACAAGTCTAGCTGATGTTAGCACAATTAATCTCCAAACAAAACCTGACATAAAAGACTAGCCGTAGGATGTATCTTTGAGAACTAAGTATTCTCTTAGAGTAAATTTAGCCTATAGTTTGAAATGATTAATGTTCATTAATGTTCAGTATATGCAATGATTAAATGTGCCTTAAAATACTAAATGTACATTACTAAGATAATAATCGACACAGTAGAATATTTTTTTTAACATCTAAACCATCTTTTTAGAGAAGTTTATCATGTACGAACACGATGTTGATAACACACACGATTTTATTACATAGCTGTTTTGTTTCTGTTGTAAAGTTTAAGTAAGTCTGAACTACATTAAATAGTTACAGGCATTTGCGATATTCACAAACAGTAAATAAAGATTCCCAATGAATTAAGATTTGCACAGAGTTTATCAAAAACTAATATAGATGAAGAGGTTAAATTATCATGACCATGATGGAGTTTTACCAATACCAATATACCGACTATGGTTGATTGTGTTTTGTTAAATTTGCATCGTACATATATAAAGCATTTAGGCATGATAGACTAATTACAAATGTTATTTTCAAGCGTTAGTATTTGCATCGACTAAATATTGTTTTTGTTTGCTGTGAATCTTTTATTGCCAAAATAGACATACCAATATTTATTAATCTGTCGTAGCGTTGTTATCGTAATTACTCATAGTTTGCGATAACTCTAAATTTTCGGACAACACGTTTTTCACCAAAATAACAATTGTTTTATGACTTTAAATTTTCGAAAAGTCGGGATTTTGTCCGCAATTAAGACTCTAAATTTTTCTAACAGTTGGTTTTACAATGCTATTTAAACAGAATTCTGTCGCATTATCTGGTGGCACTTCGATCACGCGTTTTTATAACTGGATGAAGGTAATAAAAGGCAATGGCATTTGAGTTATTGTGTAAATAACTGTGTATAACGGCAATAAAGCATGGTTTCACCAACCTGCTCAACATATATAAAAGTAATTTGCACTATACGGCGTGGTGTTTTACGAGCACGTGATCATATCTGTTGGCACACTTGACGCAATACAATTTTCATATCCGTATCCGGTCGTCAATGCACTATACTATCTCTAAATTCTCGAAAACATTTATATTTTGTCTCTGAATTTTCATTCACTTGTTTTTTAAGAATATTTTTTGTATCAAAATTTTTAGACACGAACAAAGCAAAGTGTCCGAAAACTTGCTGTAATGTGCGATTTTCAATTTCAATGTTGAAAGTTATCTTACTGTTATAATATATTTACCTTCAAAGTATTTTAATTTTAATTGATGTGTTGCTTGAACAAGTATGTTGCATTTACATGTTCACAGATTGGACAACAGGGTCTTTCATTTCAAAAAGAAACATCACAAAACAATCAATACACTTTTAATCCTAGCTTTTTTTTAATTTACTAACAAATAAAAAAAATAATAAAATGAACCTTACTAACAACTTTTTATAAAAAAAACATTTGTTTGTTTTAACCCAAATGACCCGGGATAAGCGCGTTAAAATTTGATCAAATTATTCAAAACTTTCTAGGCCATGCTTTGGTAGGAAATGTATCATCAAACTGTAAAATACTTAATCTTGATGTATTGATTTATCTTAATTGCAAACCGTTTATTGTTTTTAAGTCGATTTACATATGTTTAAAGCAGTATAATCTAACCTTATTGATAGTTTCTACAACCATTCTGAAAATGAAAAAAACGAATGTACGTGATAACATACTCGAATTTATGTTTACAAATTTCGAGCTAAATGCAATGCTGTCTGAGATCAAAGATGTTGCGAATATAGAACGCGAACTTAGCTTGTCATAGAATGTTCTAAATTGTCGTCAAGCTTGTATTATTTAGTTTGATATACACATGGCACGACCGTGTGACTTCCCACCGTTGATAAGGATTTTGAAAACTAATATGGGATCAAAATATCATTGATTTAAGGACTCACCGAAAACATCACGTTTCAGTGCGGATCGGCAATTTGTAAATAAAAAGAACAATCTAGTCTAAAACGACTTACTTTCCGCCGTGACCAATTGGTCCCGCAAGTGGTAACGTGACGTGACCGTGAGGTTGCCTGACCGCCTCATCCTCATATTATCAACATATGTATCAATTTTACAGAAAATTAGTTAAATGGTATATATAATTAAGACCAGAGTACATGTATATATTAAATACTTAAACAGCCCGTGTAGTGTTGTAGGTACCTGGAATGTGCATGTATTTCGCATTCTGACAATGATCTAAATAAGAAAATGAGCTGATTGCATTTTTTTTAAGTATTATGAAAAAGGGATGGACACAAAAGATACAATTAAGGCGGCTTAATTGTGTAGCTTAACTGTAAACGGCGACCTTCACCATGGGCTGGCCCGTAAGCCCTAAAGGTTCTGCGCGTTGTCCCAATGAATATACAACAGAACCATGTTTATCGATATAATTTAAAAGGAATAGGGGGCATTGGGCGGAAACGGAACAGAGGCTCGATTATGGGACACCCCATAATACGATATCTTAAAAAAAAACTTAAAGTACAAACAAAGATTCGTGAACATCATTCAACGTGTATTGGAGATATTGAGAAGATCCTGGCGGCCCATACGTTTTCAGAGTTGTGTAGGAGCAAACATTTGATAACGACGTTTTGTTAGGTCAATTGAGTGTTAAATATGGAACGTGAATCTAGAATGTCTGGATCAGACAGGATGATGACATCAAAGGGCAAAATTTTACTTTAAAGTTACCACTCCTTAGAATATAATACTTTTCATTTTAGTCTGAATTGCTCTTTACAAAAATAATATTTGTTCTGTAACAAGTACACTAAATACGCGTTGGATGAACGAATATTGAACAGAAATAAAACTGATTTATATGCTCACGACGTTTCAGCAGCCATAGATCACATATGTTATACGGAATTACCAATATCATTTAAATACCGATTATATGAGATTCGCTTATTGTAATGATTACAATGATGAACCAATTTCATCAAAGTTTTCATACAGGTTTTCAGACTACAGATTTAAAATTTGCTGTAAACAAGCAGCATCCGAAAAAGTAATCCAAGTTATCGGGATCCAAATCGTATTTCGTCTATTACGATGTCTGTTTAAGTTTCGAAATTTAGTTGTAAATATAAATGAACTCGATGTTAATTCGATCTGCAACTATGTTAAATGCAAACTAATTTGTTTATATGACAGTAACATTAAATGTCACAAAAAATTCCGCAGTGGACATTACGGACTAAAAGGGTACATGTATATTAAAATATCAATAGTACAAAATACAGCATTGTTTGGTTCAGTAATACGAATGTGAACGCATGAATGGTTTATTATTGGGTTGATTAAGTAAGGCAACATTAAATGCACAGCTTCAAATAGTTATACTCATTTTAAATAGCCTGTAAACTTACATGTAGCCGCAGTGCAATTACATAAAGTACAAAAACAATAAATGGAATACAAGCAGGAGCAAATTACTTCGCAACCAAACTATGTTTGAGTTGATGTGACCATATAGGCTTTCCTTTGGTTTACTTAACCATTTAATTTACATATTTTGAGTTAATTAAATATGAAAAATCAACAACTCAAAAGACCATTATTGAAATAGAAATCAATTGTCCTGAATGTTTTTGCATGTGGTTGCAGTTTTATTACATACGAAAAGGGAAATCGGCTTGTTTGTCAAACACAAATCTACCCACATACATTCATCTGTAGATTTGGCAAGTATTTAACAGCATCTAGAGATTTTGATTTGATAATGAACATACCATCATTTTCAAATGCATTAGTTGATCTGTGTTTTCTCATCAATACGAAACGTAAACATATGCAATTATTACACATGAAGCAATCGGTCAGCCAACGTTATCTTTGAATAATATCGGCAGGCGTTTAATGTCATGGAAACTTGTATTAACGTTTGCTCGTTCGTTTTCTTTTTATCTGTCCTTTATCTCCAATAGGACTAGACGTGTCAAAGACGATCAGAACAGCAAAGTAGACAGTTCGTTGAGTGACACTAAATTGGTGAGTATATAATATCATATACTAATTTCATGAAGTAACCTTTATTGCAAATATGTTTTCAATACTTGCATATAATGAAACAATACATATAAAAGTAGCAAACCGTGTTTAAATAATGCCCAAGGAATATAGTCACTGGGGATACTTTTGTTTACTGCAACATGTAAAACCATCAAAGAGCAAATTACCTTTAGTGTGTATATTGTTTTCCACTTCGTAGAACTGTATTTCAATTAGATGATTTAATTAATTTTTCTACTTTCGGATTAATGTTATAAATATGATCATAATTTTATATGTACATTGTTATGTTGTTGTTTTTTCCAGCGTTCGATAAAAAATGGGAATCCGGATACTAGTTCTGGTATACATATTTTTTTTTATTATTGAAGTTTAATAAATCCAATAGACTCAGCAGCCAGCGTTTTTAAAGCAAACTATTACATGTGTCAAATTTACGATTTATGTTGTTTTATGATTATTCAACTTGTATTAATAAATACTATCGAATATTTTAACGAAAATAGTTCTCACATTATATTAATTGTGGCTGACGTTACTATATTACGCAATCTGTTCCGTTAGATGAACTAAATTGTAAGATTCATTAAGATCATCTTAAATTCGATTTATAGCTAAATCATTAAAAAAAAACTAACACACAAGCACATTTTTTCTTCTGATACAAAGTAGCAGACCCGTTTGGTTCACTTTTACGTATACGTATACTATTAAAAAATGCAAACAACAAACAATCATTAGCTTTCGAAAATTGTGCTGAAATACAAAGAAAGAAAGTCCATATTGGAATTGCAATTAATATATTACCAAATTTATTTCGGATTATTTCACAGTGTAAGTGCACCAAATGTTATTTAATGTAAAATGAAAATAGCTAAGTAAGTTAATCGTAAACCCTGTTTACAAGTTCCTTTTTTATCAAGAAGCAACTACCCTGCTTGGATATGTATAATACTTACACTCAATTTGTAGCTTATCTTAAATACTATAAATAAAGTTGTTGTATTTGCCTTTTGTATGTGTATATTTGTTTCTTTTAGAAACTAGATAAATGCTAGATAAATGCATATTTTAGGCTATTCAATCATTTGCATTAAAGAAGAAAAATCTATTTTAGCTGATACTGAAATTAGAAACATTGAAATAAAGTGAATTATACAATAAATACTGTTGTGTATATTTTGCACTCCTCTAATACAATGTTTTGAAAAAAGGGCACGTATATGCATTTATATTATAAATGCGTTTATGTAGGTTCGTCTATCAAACTAATAAATTGGACAAGCGATCAAACTCGAACCATATATATTTGTTTTTATCTGCTGCATGCATATTAAATACATCGGCTAGCTTCAAAAGTTTAGACTCTCACACACCATAATTTGTAATCGCTTATAGTAAACGATAATGCATGACCTATTAAAATATCTTTATTTTAAGGTCTATTTGCTGATAGGCGTTGGGTACGGCTTTCTTCTAGATGATGTTTGCTCGACCGGCAACGTATGCTCTTGTTCTCAACATGGCATATACTGCGATGGAAAAGGATTGACTGAGGTCCCAGCATTCAACATTCCTGGTCATCAGATTGACATAAGAGACATATTGTTGAGAAACAACATTTTAAGCGTTTTAAAGAACAATGCATTCAGCTCACTGCAAGGTCATGTCAAAAGCATGTTAGACATGGACATTTCTCATAATAATATATCTGTTATGGAAGATACTTGTTTTAAAGGGCTCGAAGATAAAATTTTCATGTTAGATCTTGAAAGCAACAATTTACATGCAATTCCAATGGCCATAACAAGCTTAAATAGACTTTCCGAACTGTCGTTGAGTTTTAATCCAATACATGTGTTAGATCAAAATATTCTCTCAATACTAGGCCACACACTATCAACCTTTAAGTTAACTTTGGAACAGTTTCAACGCTGGCCTAATGGGTTTCGTTATCTTTTCGTACTTAAATCATTGTTCATCTCGAAATATAATTCAACAAGTATAAAGAATTCAGATTTTCACTACATGGCGAATATGCATCTTCGCACTTTGGCAATTTCGAATTCACCTTTAGAGGAATTTCCAGTTGGCATATGTGACATTAATGAATTGACTCATTTAGATATTTCTAAAAACTCATTCACCGATAGAACTAAAGAGTTCTTTGATGTATGTCATACACCTCAACGTAACTTAATATTTTTATTCATGCAAAGCAACCACTTTGGTGTGTTTCCTGACATTGGCAAAACATTTCCAGCTATTCGAATTCTTGACTTTTCTGACAACAATCTTAATTACATAAGCGGCGAACTGACTCCAATGCCAGCTCTAGAAACATTGTATTTGAGTTCCAACAATCTGGTACATTTTCCGTCTGCGCTATCAACTTTAGCACCAAATGTTCAGTCAATATACTTACACAGGAACAAAATTGTTGACATCGGCAACGCTGACTTAATGACTTTTTCACATCTCGAAAATGTTTTTTTTGACCACAACCCGTTGGAATACTTGGCAGCGTCTTCTTTTGCTCGCAACACAGTTTTGCATCAAATTGGATTATCTGACACCAAACTGTTGACCGTTCCTTGTGCGCTGACGTCTCTTTCGTACAATTCAATTTATGTGGATCTCTACAATACCACTTTGGAATGTGACTGCAGAATGAGCTGCCTTTCCCAAATAAACTTGTCTAAAATAAGGTTTTCAGGTCACTCTCAATGTACACAGCCAAACATTAGTGTCACAGATTTTATTACAACTGTGATACAAGCAAATGCATGTGCAACAAAGTAAACTTACTTTCTTAGAACAAATATAGCGCTCTTCTAGCTTCTGATGCATGTGGATAAAACCATGTTAAAAATACTATTTAAAATGCGAAGGTCTAGTATCATACTTTAAGCTGCTTACTTTTGTTAATAGACTTGTTTGAAATTATTTTATCTAAGGTTTACAATATATTTATAATAACTATATATGACAATTATAAATTATCATCAGCAGTTACATGAACTTAGGATTGTTTGTAGATATCGATAATATTTTCATTTATAATCAGTATTTTTTGCAGTTCGTAAGTACGGATTTTGAGCCCTTGGTGTAATATATGCTATGATTATAAAATGTTAAGTTGCATTTTTCTGTCTCAAGCTTTTTCTGTTGATTGCGAATGTTAATATAATTGTACAAAAACAATACATTTTAGTTGATGAATACTTTGTTTATTCGTATATGGAACGTGAGATTTTGAGTGAATGTAATTAATTTACGATACAGACTTTACATGGCAATATTAATATATCAATATACAAACTATTTCCTGTAAAAGCCTATCATATACCTGTTGTTAAATTATTAAATATGACGTTTGTCGTTTGCACGACGATTACAACTTTCTATTGGAATGCATTCAATATACGTTTACAATAGCTAAATACATATCATTCTGTTAAAAAACGACCATTTGATGGAAAACATTTCCTTAAAAGCATAATATGTTTGCTGATAATGCTTTCATAATCCGATCAGTTAATAATTAGGTACGCGATAATTACTATGGCATGTTTTCACGATCTGACTTATCGAATGAAATTACAGAAAAATGGATTCAATTAATGATATGTTTTAATATGCAGAGGAACATTATCTCATCTGTTTCGATGATGTTAACTTGCACATCGGTTCTTTCGTTTAAATAACTGTTTATGTTGAACCTGAAGTGTATAGTTGTTTATTTAGAAATGATGTTTTCGTCTTATAAAGTTTAGCTTTGTATATGTATATATGAACAGTGTTATTATTATCCTCCCTAACATCACATGTTTCTTCGTTTGTGTATGACATACGTTCGCTCTTTAGAATTGGATTGTTGAAATTTTGTGAAAGATTCAAAACACCATGAACTTGTGTAAACGACAATGTTTACATCAATCTTGCTGAACTAAATTCTTTACACTGACTTTGATGAATTAAACAACAGCAAATTTCTGACCGTGACGGATGTTTTCAAATTTTAAAAAAACATGTATGACGCAGTTTGTTCATCTTATTTATAATAGCGTGATTAATTGTGAAACAGACAACTGTATATTATATTATGTTAATTATATTACATTTCGGTTAAAATGTATTTTTTTTAAGTTGTGTTGTGACTATGTGAATGATACATTCCTGTGTTTAATGTTTATTTGTATGCATCTGTTTTGCTTTAAATGTTTGTGTTGTTGACATGTACCATCATTTACTTAAATTGTCATAGGTCTTTTGAATGTATTTCATATAGCATTATCAAAAATATAATTTATTCCGTGTATCAATTCTTAATTATTTAATATCTGTTTAATTCACAACAAAACGAGATTTCCGTTGTTACCAGGTTTAATGAACTATTGTTTAATGGACGATCAAAAACTGTTCTTTAAAATAATGAATACATTTCATTTTTGTTTTTATGATGATACTCATATGAAGTGTCTGTTGCACCATAATTACTGTACAAAGTATATATCGATTGTATTTTTCTGTAAATAAACAATGTAACTAATTGTATATTATCATAAACAAATAAGCAATTATAGTATTTGTTTCTAGATGCATTTCGCTAATGGTATCCTCTGTTACACTGCTAAAGATTTAATTTATATGACCTTACATAGAGTCATTATATGTTTAATTTGCCATAATTTAATCTAATTAATTCAGAGGTGTTAATAATGTGTTGTTGATTAATCACCTGATGGTTTGTTTTTTCTGATTTAAATGAGAAATGAAAGAGAAGTGAATGTGCTTGACTCAAATAAATAAAAAAGATTGTATTTGGATTTATGAACAAAGCCATTGAATATACAGAATATTTACAATTTTCTAACCAACCTGTAAAGAACACAGTGCCAACAACGACACATATGTTGCTTCTATACGCGACAATAAACGGTTCAATATAGGTATATGTAGCACTGTTCACTTGTCCTTTTCTTAAAACATATATACATTAAAGTATTGAATATGAGAGGTGTACTCAGTAAGTTTAATTGTTAAGCACTTACCTTAGTTTTCATTGAAGCTCTTAATATCTTATTCAGCCTTTAGTAATTCAACACTAACTTCATTATTATTGTTTCATTACATGACGCTTAGGCGTTATCAACTTGCACACGTGCACGCTTGAGACCTTCATTTTATGCTTTGGAGTCACTGTAGGATGTTATTCAAAGGCTGTAGAGTAATAATAAGTAACACGTTTGCCCACATTTGTTCATAGATACCGCTCGTCGAAATCGGATATACAAAATCAAATTATTGTATTGCTGTCATGCTTCCTTCTTGCGTTTTTTCGACACCTTTCGAAACCTGTGTTATGTAGCGAACCCATCAATATAACGCGTCTGTCGAAATACTATACAACTATTCATTTATTTAAAACAACATATTAGAAAAAAAATTGTTGGTTAATATTACGAGCAGAGTATTCCACACATTAAAACAATGCACCCGCATGCATATATTACGTACACAGATGCATTCAGATACACGATTGATACGTTCGATGACACATGGTAAGGTTACTTTACTTGTCGCTTGTTTGAGCACTCTTAGGAAAACAAAAGTGACATGCTCACATTTTACTCAATAAAAACTAATAGTTTCAACTTATGTGTTTTTTTTAATGTTCGCATGGAAAACGTATGCAATGACTTCAAGGGATACGAAATAATCCATAGGGTTTGAATGCCCGGCATAATATGTTTATACTATGTTGGCGTCAACCGAAAGTGTTTACTCCTTCATTCGCATTCGATGAAGCATCAAATACATAACAAATTATTTAAATTATTTTTTTAAATGATTTTAAAAGTTAATATTGTACGGGTATCAATCATCTTACGTTTAAACTTAATGGTAAAAAATCAAACCCAGATGACATTTCATATTCTTGTAAAGCTCTTATTTTTATAACCGATTGATCAGTTATGTTAAATTATATGTTCAAACACCCTTTCAATAGAATAATTACGTCTTATTTGCAAACAGTAAGTTTTTGCAAGAGCAGTACAAACGACAGAATATATGAACAACATTAATATTATAAGTTACTCCCAAACGTTGTGACTATTTTGTAAGGCAAGCACACTTGTATGTTCGTTATTCTATAGCATGCTGATAGATGCATTGGATTTCATATGTTTCTTATGTTTTGTTAGTTGGTCTTATAAACCAAACTATTTTAAAATGTGATAATAGTCGTGTTAATTGAGTTCTAATAGATTGTATTGTTTTCTTTTGATCATGCTATCAGAGTTCCACTTTTTTATCTCTGTCTTTAAAATATTTACAAACACAACGAAGTCACGCACTGATAGTATTTGGCATCTTTTTGCGTACGGTTACACGATTGAAGAAGTGTATTTTTATGTCATTGTAGTGCGATGTTTGCTTCCCATTACAAATTGGAACAAATAGATATCTGAATATTTAAGAAAATAAATCTCAATTTTTTATATTTATTTCGTGCTTCAAAACAACATGCGCAATTGCAGAAGATTTTGATTTGAAGTCAGTGTCTGTGTATGCGCAATGCATGAAAAAGCAGCAAACAGGAGACATGCATTTACGTGATATACAGAAATAAAAGCAATCTCACAATGAACGCTATCAAATCATGCGTTCACAAACGAGTTATTTTGACTGGGAAATGTGTGACTATTTACTGACTTATTAACTGAAAGAAAAAAATTCAAATCACACTTTTAACAGCGTGATTCCTAAGTTGTGGTCGAAGGTATTATTCGCGACTCAGGATTATTCTATATTTGAACTCCACTTAGCTAGAACAATCAATATTATTCGACACACCATTTATAAACTATGACAATTTGAGAGCGTTATCTTAATATCGCTCTGTACATATAGAGCGTCGATTCAGAACGTCTGGGTTAAATAAAAGGTATCCTGAAGGGTTTGACATGTAACGGATAAGGACAACAGTACTAAAACGTGACCGAACTTTTCTAAAGATAAAGCCTTATAGGATAGACAAAGTGTGTACTGTGTGCTTGTCAATAAAATTTATTATCAACATTTTGCTATTCTACACATGACATTGACAGCCAGCCCATGAATTTGTTAGCGGTGACATTAAATATAACTACTATTTGAAAGGCTCTCATTTGGGAAAACTATAATAATCATCTGTGTGTGTAAAAACAAAGATGACACATCAAGTCCTTTACAAATCGCGCATCATATCAACTGTTATCACATGCATACGATTGTAATGGATTGACACAATGGATCATCGTTGTTTGTACAATCTGACTAGATGGGGTTGTCCAAAGTTGTAGAGATCTGGATAACACATTTATCTACGTTTGGTCATTTACAATTACAAATAAAAGTTTTTGTTCATTTTATTACAAGTTGCAAACGCTTAACGACCCATTTGCTTCTGTTTGTATTGATATTAGGTTTGTCCAAGCTCTGTTTGATAGCGCGAGGCCGCTATGGCCGTTTTATTTTAAAACCTGCATACATGTCTTTATTTTAAAATCAAAGAGCTGAAGGCACTAAAGTTCTTCGCCATTGCATAATCTTAGACGCAACTCAGTTTTCAACATTATGTTATAGCTTTTTATATCGCAAGTTTGACATGAACACACCCAATTCAAATTTATAAAAAGTGTGTCTTAAAGCACAGGTCGAGATGTGTGTGCACTGTTTATCCTCATATTTATGTTATAGAAATCACTTAGACAAAACAACAACAATATGTCTCTCTTTTCGCAATTTAATGGTGCACTGGCAATCATCTTTAGAACGTTGATTGGCTTGTTAAGGAATAACAAGCCTAGAATCATGTTCATGTTGTGTTATGTGTATCTAATACTTTATTTATTTTCTTTAACCCTTTGCATGCTGGGAAATTTGTCGTCTGCTAAAATGTCGTCTGCTGTATTTGTAAAATTAGCATTTTCTTTGATTTTTTTCTAAGACCACTATCAGAATAGCAAACAGTTTGGATCCTGATGAGACGCCACGTTCTGTGGCATATCATCTGGATCCAAACTGTTTGCAAAGGCCTTCAAAATCCGGTTCCAGCGCTCAAAGGGTTAAAGTATTGAGCAACAATTTAGCCGACATGACATACTTTTAATGCATCATGTCTTGTTGTGAGCCGGAATTGAATAATTTCCTAGGCCTAATTGATGCACAGTCCTCAACTTGTAATCTATGTTTAATTGGATTGAGTTGTTCAAGCTTTGAAAAGTTACCCAGCTTTTTAGCAAAACAGTACACCAATCTTTTGAAATTTTGTTTCCTGGGCTTAAATCTATTGGCCCCAGGCTAACAGGCAACCACTAAACCTGTAAGTTATCAATGATGTAAACTCTGACAGTGTATTGAACTCATTCAATTTGCAAGTCTGAAGACATAAAAGGAACCTTTTCACGTTTTGGTAAATTGACAAAATTAAACGATTATATAATTTTGGAGAGTTCTGTTGTCGTCGTTATATTTTGTCATACTACGAGGATTGCTTATATAAAGTATAAAATACATCTCTCATTGTATGAGCACGGATGGCCGAGTGGTCTTAACGATAGACTTTTATTCCACGGGTCAGTGGTTCGAGCCCATTTGACGTTTTTGTTTCTTTAATTCTATTCTTGTTTTTTAATGGAGCTTTTACGATCTAATGTTTACATTTATCAATATAAAGCATTTCATGACAAACTGTGAAAAGGTCCCTTTTAGATGTTTACTAAAAATGCCACAAGGTAAAATAATTTAACGCATAGGTTGTTTATTTGATTTAAAAGTGATTTGCCTTGTCAGCGAGGTTAATTTGAAGTTATTATCACTTTTATCCTCTTTTTTTTCAAATCATTAATAGAAAATATAATTTAAGCTTCGTTTTGGAAAAAAAACAGGGCTTAATGAATATGCATAAATTGTCATTCCAGTACAAGAGACTCTCTTTAAACGAAAAACACCATAAAAATCAGAAAGTGTCCTCCTTGATTAGCTTGTGTGCATTGCACATGCTTATCACTGTGCACAGGCTTATCTGGGAAACCACTTATTTGACATGCATTAAGCCCCGTTTTCCCTGAAAGCAGCCAATATGTACATATACAGATTTCAATGGCAAACTGGTCAATGTCGTCACACAAGCTGTTAAACACATATTAATTACATACACACACAGCTGTCTGATGTTATGTTATGTTTCAGGTATTGTAACATGTATGCATATTGTGTGAATTACAACAAACTTAAATTTAATATGGATCTGCATGTTGTTTAAAGGAAACGTTATTCTTTCTGCATTATCCGATTAACAAGTGATGCAAATATGGTTATGGTTATGAAATTCCAATATTGTCAATGTGTTCAACTTCACCAAATTTTACATTTGTGTTTGCATTTCTCTAAGACGTCATTTGAAATGATTGTGTTGAAATAAATAAAAAAACACATTTTGTTAAAATGAACAAAATATAAATTCAAGTAAATAAATAAATACAAATTTCAAGCCAGTGAACAGTTAAAAGGACATATTAAATTATTTTTTACGATTTGGAAATTAATTTTTTATTATATTCGAATTCAGTGAATGAATGTATTATACAATACCCTGCCCTTTTAGATGTTATATTTACCTTTAAGGGAAAGGCGGTCCTGTGAAACGAGTTCCAATAAAAAACAAGTTGAAAGTTTTAAAATGCCTCCAAATAAATTTGCATTGAAAACCATAATACTACGTTTAGTATTAATATGTTTTCTATGCTTTTAATACTGTAATTCTTATTATTGCTTTATGGCAAGTTAAGATATTTTTTTTATAAAAATATTAAAAGCACCCCTGAATTAAGCAATTATTTCACATACAATTTAGACAACAGCGATTCGAATGGGTGTTATCGACCTCTAACATGTACGCCTGTTTGTGCCATCGCCGATATATTTGTCGGTTTTTTCCAGATAACATTAAATACAGTGAAATAAAGGAAAAGGAATAATTTTAGCAACATTCACGAATTATTGACATACATGATAATGCATGAGTATTGGTCTAATGCTTGATGTGTGTTTGTTTGTTGTTGTTTTTTTTGACAGGGGCCTTTGTTTATATATATATGTGCTTCGAGCATGCAGTTAAAATGAACGAATTGTCATTTAAATAGAAAGCTGCTTACTAAATTTGCGACAGGACAAATCTCTTTTTAAAAATATAAATCTGTTTAAGAGGATGAATTTTAAATATCATTCACAGCGTAATTTTATGTTATAAACTTTTGATTAAAAAAATATTCTTGTCGTTGTTGTTATCAAATCTCGTGATAAATTAAAATTTAGTAATGTCTCGTTCTTAGTTTTGCTTTGTATCCGGTAATTTAACTTTGCTGTTTTTCATATAAACGGTTACTTAGCATAATTTACCATACTATTTGTCTTGCGTTCATCATTACTAAAAGTTTAGCGAGTTGATTTCAGTGTCATTCAAACAGAGATTTAACACTTACCAAGGAGTTGGTACAGTCTATAGCACAGAAAAACTGACCATAAAAAGAAAAAAGTTTAGAAAAACCATCCTCTTTCGTATTTCGATTCACATTAGCATAACAATAAGTTCATGAGTACTTTCTGTTAATTTGTTATAATTATACATAAACGCGTACACTATGAATAGTTCATAAGCATACTGAGATTAAACACCAAACACCATTTATATAAGGCAAATTGAAGTTCACTATGTGTTTATATTGAAATTTTCTAACATTCACGCTCCAATCATAATAAATCACATACCAAGCATTTCTTTAGAATTACAGTTTACGAATGTTTTTCTCTTTGGCTGAAATTTACAAGAAATACACGTCAAAAGTAATTTTAGGCATCCACTATGCAAAAGCATATTTTGGATTTCAAGTGCATAAAAAATCCTTTTATATCCTTTTTAATACTGTCCTCATTTCCTACTTAAATAAACAACACGAGTTCTCGAAAAAGCATTGGTAAAAAAAGATGGGTTGGTACATTGTACTTTTGAAATGGAACATAATTTGATTCACATTATTTAATCGCGAAACTGCTAACAATAAAATTCAAAGAAACCTCTATACTTAATGTGTTACTTATTTTCGTCGTCATAATATTTGTTTTGAGAGTTTAGCGTCAATTAAAATATGCTTTAGAAATATGACAAAACACAGACATCAAATATGATGAAGCTGAAATAACACACACAACATTAAACAGATAAAATATCTGAAAGTGATAACCTAGTTTAAAGGCTGCCGAATAAGAAACTAACTTACACGCAAATCTTGATTCGGAGGCCATAATTTCGCATACTTACAATCGGATCTTATGCTTCTAGCATAGCGCATCTTTATATTCCTTATTATTGGATATGTTCAATGTAAGCTATTTAATCTCTTATACAGTTCTTGACGTTTTATCAGAACAGAACAGAAGAACAGAACAGAATTTTATTACACATAAACTGTACAGTTTTTAATGTTAAAAAAACAATAATACAAAATACATGAATATAGTAAGTGGATTTAGCAGAAATGTTATATAATAGTTATGGATAAACTTTACAGATACTTGAACAAAACTCGTATTAAATCACATGTTAACAGTGTATATTGCTACATATGAATGCTTTTTACTACTTTTGTAATCATTAAGGTAAAACATTTATTGTAATTTGAAGGAGCATAGAATATAACAGTGCGCATCCAAACCACATACAATTTAAGTAGCAACGGCACAATAACAAATTATAGTTGAACTTGTATCATAATACATCGGCATAGTCTATAATCAGTAAAATGTAAAAATTATTTCAATTTCGAAATATAACAATAATTATACTTTCGAAGGAGCACACATTATACATTCGAATCACAATCACAAAATCAGGTATCGAAACAGTACCGGATAATACATATAATTAATATGAATGCAACAGCTATATCATCATATACTAAAAACAATACATGTTCAAATATAGCATATCACATGATGTCATATTGTGTTCAATATACATTTTAAACTATAAAACAAATACATTGAATGAATTATACATTATTATTGGTATAACGATTGCGAATCTTGAGTGCTTCTGAAACGAACTTTCCTAACTTTAGCATTTCATTTTTATTTTCTGTAGTTAATAATATTGTGAGTTTGAACATACTAGATCTGACTCTATAATAGGTTTTAATGTAGTTTTCTCTAATTTGGGCAAATTTAGAACATTTCAACAAAAATTGGTATTTATCTTCTATTTCATTACTGTCACATAATTGGCAGAGTCGCAAGTTTCGTTCTAATCTATCTTACAGTCTGTATTCTCAAGTTATGAGCACAGATGCGTATTTTCGTAATCGCTGTTCTTAAATTTCTTGAAACAATCGTCTCTAAATATGGTTCAAACGAAAATGTGGTTTTAATTGCTTTGTATACAATTATACCCTATTATCATTAATGTCTCGATTCCACTCTTGTAAGTATTCGTCGATAAATCTTTGTTTAAACAATCAAAAATTAACCTCGTTGATTTGTGAGTTATTAGACCAAACATAATTAAATCCGTATTTAGATAGTAAGTCCCTAACCTTCCCAAACCAGTTCAATGTATTGTAAATTACGGCAATTAGACCATCTTCCAATATATAATAATAATAATATAATGTTTTCGCTTCTAGTTATTTTAAACCAATATTTTTACAATACGTACATATCTGTTAATATACAACGGGTATCTACAAAGTTCACCGTAAACGGCTACACTTGAGGTTGATTTTCTGACACCAAGAACAGTCTTGCAGAATTTAAGGTGCAATTTTTCCAACTCGCTACACTTTGAGAAACCCCATATTTTACACGAGTATGGGATAATTAAAGACACAAAAGCATCAAATAACTGCAAAGCTACCTTTGGTTTACAATTATAAGTTTTCAGGTTGGATAACAATACGTTGAACGCTTGTAAGCCCTTACCACGCAAAGTATTAGTATTGAGATTAAAATTCCCTGTATAATTAAGGGTTACACCCAGATAAATATAATCGTTAACAATGTCTATGTTTTCGTTACCATATACTCACCGCTCATTACGTTTGATAGCGCCGCGTTTGCGGAACGAATAATTTTGGTTTTTGGAATGTTAACTTGCAAACCCCAGGTATTACAATATTCATATAAACGGTCGATAGACTGTTGTAGGTCTTCCGGCGTTTCACCTATGACAACCATATTGACTGCAAACAGAAGTAGAATTAAACATATGTCTTGTATATTTATTCCAGCATTATGTCTATTTTGTAAAAACATTTCAAGATCGTCCACGAAAAGAGAAAAAAGGATCGGCGATGTTATCTCCCCCTGTCTTAGTCCGATTGATATATTAAAATACTCCGAGTATGTGTTGCAATGTCTAACACATGCTTTGACCGACTGGTACATACTGCGTATTATGCGCAACATTTTGCCGTCCAAATTGGACTTGTATAACTTTAACCACAGTGCATCAAAATATATAGAATCAAAACAACGTTTAATATCTATGAAACAACAATACAATCGTTAATTTATATTAACATATTTTTGAATAATTGGATGGAGTATCAAAACCGCATCTATTGTTGACCTGTCTTTTCTAAACCCAAACTGCACGTCAGATTTAACATCGTTTATTTCACACCATGTTGTTATTCGATGGTTGAGAACACATGTAAACAACTTTGCGAAGTTACTTAATAAGGTGATGCCTCTATAATTACTAGGGTCGGATTTATCACCCTATTATAATCCCTTCCGGTGGTTCCTCTGCTGGTTGTGTTTTTATGGCCCATCCTGTGCACCCTATCGAATTTCATAGCAGCCACCGCTTCCCTGGACAGTTTGAGTTTCTCCAACATGAAGTCTCTCACTAATTGTTCACATTTGATAGGGGTTTCATTTGAAACTTCAGGGATGTTTCCGAATATTAAGTTATTCCGCATGCTTTGGGATTGCACGTAGTTCATGTCCTCTCGTAATTTGCTGTTGTCCTTTTCCAAGTCTAATATCTTTCTTCTAGCTCTCTCAATATCAACGCCTACAGAGTCAATTTTATTTTCCACCCTGTCCACATTGTCCCTGGTATCTTTGGTTACTGTGTTCATGTGTGCCCATAGTTTTTTGAGATCCTTATCAAAATTATCAATTTTCTTCTCCGGCCCTTCGAGTGTCTTTAATCGTGCGTCCATGTCGTTTAGTTTTAAGTCAATTTTGCCAAGCATTGCAATAATGTCTGCGTGTGTTGGCCCCATGTTGTGCTGAATCGTTTTGCCTTCCATAGTTTTAGGCAGCTTTGGCTCGGCGAATTGGTTAACGTCGCTCACATTACTTTGCACGTTGGATGTGTGAATGGTGTTCCCGTAAAATCCTTCGTTAATCCCTTCTGCGTTGGTATCACTATCGCACACACAACTCAGCACGTCAAATGCGTTACTTGTGCTCACGCTAATCCCTTCGTGGTATAGAACTGAGTTTGCTTCTCCCAGTACCTGGCTGATTGATCCAGGCCCTTCAGGCGCATTTTGCGTGTTTATACGTTTGCTATCTTCAAAATTCTCATCCCTTTCACATCTTTTCTTCTTATCTTTCCTTTTTCTTCCTGTCATTTCAATAGCATTTTTACACTGATGAATTGTTCACACTATATCCTTTATTTTGATACTAAAATGAGTGTTTTCCTGTAGAAATTAAAAAAGTAACCAAAGTTTTGTCAGAGCTCCAAAAAACACGTCTGCTCTTCCCGCCTTACTATATATATCCTTATCGGACCTTTACATTCCACAAAGATTATCCGATAGCTTTATACTAAAACAATCCTACGCCAATCTAAGCGCAACAGTTGCGCTGCGAATTCGTACTGAAATTCCCGACTGGACTGAATGCCAATATTTTGTACAGCGTTGCCGTGAGTGTGCCGTCAATAAAGTCACCATAAAGGCGAGACTTCACCGGAAGCAGCGACAAAAGCGTCGCTTTGAACTGGATTCTTCATCGATTTTTTTAATGAGCCCAAACGCATGCAAATATCGTGTTTACTTATTAGATTTTACTTTTTCAAAAATGTGTTCTCTAGTTCATGCTGGTCAATTGTATATCCCGCAACCTTTAATCTTGGCATACCATTGGAAACTGTAATGACCTTCATAAGGTTAGATAGTAAACAAGAGGGCAAAGATGGCCTTAGTTCGCTTACCCTTTTTTATAAGGCCTTGTTCATTGCTTAGTTAAAAAATTCAGTACTCTAGAGCATATTAGATTAGGTCTCTTCTGTTTACTTTTGCAGTGTGAGCATATATTAATGCTGATTGAGTAGTGTCCATTTGCATGGATTTTTTGCATGGAAACATTTGCTAGTAATGCTAATTCTACATTTGTTTACAAGGTTTTTGTAAGATTTGGACCTCGTAACCAGGATTTTGACCCCACATGACCAAATGTCAAACATGGCCTAGATATCATTAAGAAAAACATCCAGGTTAAGTATCATCATTATTGGACCAAAACTATGGCATCCAGTGTGTTTACACGGTTTTTGTAAGATTAGACCCCATGACCTAGATTTTGTCCCCACATTACCAAACGTCAAACTTTACCTAGATATTGTCCAGACAAACATTATGGTCAAGTTTCATCATTATTGAACCAAAACTCTGGCGTATGGAGTGTTTATGAGGTTTTTTTAAGATTTGACCTGGTGACCTATATTTTGACTCATCATGACCAAACATCAAACTTTAATTACAAAAATAAATATTATGAACAAGATTCATAAAATCTTAAACAAAATTGATCTCTTGAGTGTTTACAATGTTTAAGTATAATATTATGTAAAATTTTGACAATTCAAGGGAAATAATTCTTGCATTTATTATGCGATTTTGCTCATTATCAAACTTCACTGAGATCTTGTGGCCATATAGCTTCTCAGCAACTTTGATAAAGAATGCTAGAGAAATGTGAATGCTAGAGTGTTTACAAACCAAATATGGACGGACGGACGACGGACAAAGACAGATCCTAAAACCTCAGCTGAGCATTCAAGTGAGCAAAAAAGTGTGTGTGTTTTACCGATCTGAGGTATTTTCCAACTTGTCCGAGATATCAATAAAACTAAGTTTCTCTATAATAGTCATATAAGGAAAATTGGCCCACCCCCCTGGCGGCCATGTTTAAAGACCGATCCGGACCATTTTCGAACTCATCTGAGATATAAATGAAACTAATGTTTTCATGATGATTTGGCACAAAATTGTGACTTCTAGAGTGTTCACAAGCTTTTTTTCTGAAAATGCGCACCCCTGGCAGCCATGTTTTTCAACGGACCGGAACCATTTTCGAACTCAACTCTCGTATCTAGAAAACAAATGTTCTGACCAAATTTCATTGTGACTTCTAAAGTGTTAACAATGTTTCTCTATAGCCAAATAAGGAAAACTGCCTCGCCCACTGGAGGCCATGTTTGTCAACGGACCGGAACCACTTTTAAACTCAACCAACATATCATTAAGACAAACATTTTGACAAATTACATGACGATTGGGCATGAAATGTGACTTCTACAGTGTTTACAACGTTTTTCTTTTTTTTTTGACCTTGTGACCTAGTTTTTGACCAAGCATGCCGCAGTTTCATACTCGATCAAGATATCATTGGGACAAATCTTCTGACCAGGTTGCATGAAGTTAGGACAAGAAATGTGCCCTCTTGAGTGTTTTCAAGGTTTCTCCATAGCCAAATAACGAAAACTGCCCCGCCCACTTGCGGCAATGTTTTTCAACGGACCGGAACCACTTTTGAACACAACCAACATATCATTAAGACAACCATTTTTACAAAGTAACATAAGATTGGGCATGAAATGTGACTTCTACAGTGTTAACAAGTTTTTTATATCTAGTTACCTAGTTTTTGACCCAGCATGTATCAGTTTCAAACTCGATCGAGGAATCATTCGGACACGTCTTTTGACCAAGTTTCATGAAGATCGTACAAGAAATGTGGCCTCTAGAGTGTTTACAAGATTTATCTGTGGCCAAATAAGGAAAACTGCCCCGCCCACTGGCGGCCATGTTTTTCAACAGACCGGAATCACTTTTGAACTCAACCAACATATCATTAAGACAAACATTTTGACAAAGAAACGTGCATATTGGGCATGAAATATGACTTCTACAGTGTTTAAAAGGTTTTTCTTTTATGACATATTGACCTAGTTTTTGACCCGACATGACCCAGTTTCGAACTTGACCGAGGTATCATTGATACAAAGCTTATGACCAAGTTTCATGAAGATCGGACAAGAAATATGGCCTCTAGAGTGTTTACTAACAAATTTGGGCCGACGGACAAAGACCGATCACAAAGGCTCAGCTGAGCAATCGGGTGATCTAAAAAGTCCTGAGCCAAAATAAGCTCACCAAGTTCCGATTTCTTATTCAACCACGAAAAGTGCAAAGCGTACATCGTTATACACATTAGCAACTGGTGTAAAAAAACAGCATTTATTAACTGCAATGTATTAAACTTTTAAGGATTAGAAATCACTAAAAAGAACGAAAAGAACGAAAAATTTCAAAATGAATAATCACTTTACGCTAAAAAAAATCAGCAAACAATGTAAAGAAATACATGTATAACTATAAAAAAAAACACAAATACACAAAATATATATTATTTGACGTACCTGTTTTATGGAAAATATTCGATTATATTTTTCTGCAATGACTTGTTAATAAAACCTTCATTATGCACAAAATAGGGCAAATGATCTGTTCTGAGTATTATTTTATAGACCGCTTTACCGTTGTCCATCTTGAAAACAAATCAAATATGTTTAACAAATGAAAAAAAACGACGTTACATACAGTCAACACAACAACATGTTATTTACTGAGTCCTTTTTCTATGAAAATTACATTTTTGTTCAGTCAGGACCGCGAGTATGAAAGACAACGAAATGCATTCATTCTTCAAGCCAAAGGCTTGCGCGAGTAAATGGAAAGAACAAAATAACTTAAATTCAGCTGAATTAACAGGAGAAAACCCTTTCCAGACACGAAAATGGACCTTATTTAACGTTTGTAACACAAAAATCAAAATGCAACACTAAAGACATAAATCATAAAAACCACAACACACGAACAATGTCTTTGATATAAACTACGACAATAATCTTCCAAGACACAAAGGTACAAGACTTAACATGGAAATGGAAAAAAACGATCATCTTTGGATTATACTTTGTTAGTTTTAAGTTTAAGTCCCAGCAAATAATCGATAGATCGAATCGCCGATTTGTAGCTTAAGTCTATTTCCTTAAATTGGATGTAAAGGATTTTAATGATAACATTTCTGCATTTCTTTGTTCAAACAACTTATTAAAATTGACGACGAATGATAAATTTAATAAATTAAGGATCAGTTATATACGTATTATAATTTAATTGTTACGACATTTGTGAAAACAATAGCATCTATCATATTTACTTCTGCAACAATTCTAAAATAACTCAATACATATCATTTCAAAACCTCGCATAAAATTGCGTATGAGTTGAATGTGCGGAGGTCATCGATACTAGTTATGAAAAATGTCCTACGTTGAATGAACTCTGATGCACTCGGTGGAAGCTTTGTCAGTTTTGTTTTATAAGCGCAGTTGAATAAAGCTTAGCCCAAAATTAGGTCAATATCACAATATGCGAGTGTGCAGAAATATTAAATCTTTTTTAGTCAGTAGTATAAATGTTTTTCGGACGGTCAATTTGAGTAAACAATGAATTTCGATCTTCTAAACAAATCCAAGTCTTAAAGTAGGACGATTTCGAGGTCAATGCAATAATCAAAGCTTTCTAGAAAGCACTTTTTTTGTTAAACGAAACGCATTGTTTGGGATCACAGGTGTTGGGCCAAGTCACTTTCACACTACCAATATGTCTTAAAACAACATTTTTCGTCATTTTGACGAAAAAAAATCTGATATAATATACATATACAAGGTTGGCATCTCTTGACACAGGAAAATCACCTACATCAACATTTTTTAGTCATTAAGTGCCTAAATGGCGGTCAATTTTCGTGAACTATGTACCATTTTGTTGGGAAAGGTTGACTCTTGATGAAACATGATCACGAACTGCTACTTGGCGACATAAACTACAAGAAAACACTACTCGACCTCGAAGAAATGCTAGGTCGGCTCTCGTCTGACCAAACGTTCAGTGCCGATTTTTACAATATATATATATATATATATATATATATATATATATATATATATATATATATATATATATATATATAGTCGAGCTAAAAATAGCAATTGTAACAACAACTTCTAAACAACAAGAACAATTATATTACGATAATAATCGTTGAACTAACAATAATAACAACAACAATTATAAAAAAATAATAATACAAATAAAATAAATAATTTCAACCATGTATAATGATTATTTTTTTCTTTAGAACGCGATACCATGATGATAATAAGATATCTACCTACCAACAATAAAGTGATATCATGCAGTATCGTGCTTCCGTTTTGCTTTTCATTCTTTTTGTTTTTTCGGAGCATTATCTTTTATAGTATTCCTTATGCCTACCAATTAACTCAAATAAAATAATATAAAAAAGCTGCAACCATTTCATTTTTCGTGGACATGTAAATTCTTTCGTTTCTCATTTTGAAAAAATGGAAATTTGAATCGGTCATTTTTCGGTATGTTCACGTTGGATATGAGCCGTGCTCTGTGACACTTTCCGCTTTTATGATCTTTTTCGTTTCAATAAAGTCTCTTCTTAGCAAAAATCAAGTTAAGGCGGAAAGTGTCGTCCCTGATTTGCCTTTGCGGATTGCACAGGCTAATCTGGGACAACACTACGCACATGCATTAAACCCCGTTTTTCAGAGCACGGCTTATATACAATTGGGATCAGTCAACCCACGAAATCCACGGAAATTTATGTCTAGCGCGTAATAATGATTTTACAATCGCTATCTTTTTCACAGCGCTCGTAATGCCGTCTACTTCTTTGATCCGCATAACAAACAACTAAGCAGAGTCCGTTGTTTTCTCGAGTTTCCGTTCACTTGTTCACGTTTGACCAAAGGCGAGAAATCAAAATCGTCCAGATCATCCTGTCAACAGAAAACGAAATACATGTGGTTAGTTGACACAAATCAAAACTTGAATATATAAGCCTTTCTGTGGCAAAAAGGGCTTAAGGCGTGTGGGCAACGTGTCTTCCCAAAGTCCGCATAGGCTAATCAACGACTACACTTTCCGCCTTTATGGAATTTTACGTTTAAAGGAAGTATCTTTTTAATAAAAATCCAGACTAGGCGGAAAGTGTTGTCTCTGATTAGTCTGTGCTGCATTAAAACCTGTTTTCCCAGAACGAGGTTCATATCTATTGCTCGAATACAGTGTAAAGCCGTTAATGAGTGCGGTTTATCTTTTACACATATATTTGTATGGCCTCAATGAGTTTTCCTGGGCCCGTATTCACCAAACAATTTTTAGACTTAAGTCTAATAATAAAGAAAATTCTTTAAATTAGAATATTCGATAATTTCTTTAATTTTGAGTCAAACTCTGCAGTAAACATTTCTATCTATATTATTCTTCAAAAAGAACATTTTGTTAATGACTTAATCACCAGTGGAGGCCTGTATATATTTAAACACTGAACACATTTATCTTGGTTCTAAGTATATTCTTTATTCTTAAGTCTAAGAATCGGTTGGTGAATACGGGCCCGGAAGGCATATTATGTTATTTGAATACATTTAACAACAAAACTTCCGGAATAATGTTTAAACGGTGCAAATATGTGTGCAAAATAATAATGACGTTGTAACTTATTGACCAAGTTCTAAAATATATGAAATCTTACCTTTTGGTTCTTGCACTTGCTTAGATTTTTCCATATTACGGTCACCGCAGTCAGGTCATACGGGTAAAGGGGGATCAGACATTCGCCAATGGGACGAGTCCTCGAGAAGACTCCCGGCTTGTCGTAAAACTTGATTCGCAGTTGACGATCAAGCAGCTCGCCGAGACTGGCTCGGAAAACAAACATTTCGTACATCACCGGGTCATGCGTATTATGCCTCTCGTCGCTAGCTCTCTTTTGTAGCTTTCCAGGCATAAGGCAAATGCATGCGAAGATCCCCATATTGCCTCGTTGCTGTTGTCCGATATTGGCCCCTTTCAGGAGTGTAACATGTAAGGCGTTTTTCTCATTGAAGAACTGGAACATCAGTTTTATTTGGCCGTAGCTGCTGGGAATGCGTTTACTCTCGGTTTCAAACGTGGACCGAATGTCCATTGGGTTAACGTTATGGTGTCTTGTGACCTTTGGAGAGTATTCGAGCAAATCCTCGTCTGATTGATCCCTGACCTCCGATTCGGTTTCCGAACAATTGTTCTCTTGTTCCGAGTTTGTGCGCGAATTCATACACAAAAGGCGTACCAGGGATGATCCCCGTCTTACCCGGTGCCGACGAAGCTCGTTGTCATTCAGAGACATCTTTCTAGCGGAGTTATATTTAAAGCTCTCCGTTTTCGCAATATCATTTCGAACAATTCTGAAGCTGTCTGCATTTATAGACATTGACCTCGACAGTGCAATGACGCTCTTAGATTTCTTCTTGTTGTTTTGTTTGATACTGCTGTTTTTGCTCGAGATTGAAGATGAATGCCTACTGCGTCCTTTTTGTTCAATGTCGAAATTTGAGCTCGCTTTCTTCATTTTTGCTGATATTTCCATTTTTTCTGTTTTCTTGTCCGGCACTTTACAAGAGCTCACACGTCGCAGGTGCGATCTATCAATGGAAGAAGCGGCTCCGACCACGAATACTTCCGGCTCTTCTTTATTTAGAGCATTATCAACATTCAGACGGCAGGATGACAAAAATCCGACAAATTCTCGGCTCCCGTTAAACTTCCTCTGACCGCATTCACCGCAAATAGTCGGAGAGTCTAGGTTACTTCGTGACCACTGGTTTGTGTTGTTTTTGTCCTCCTTTTTCATATTCCCAATCGGAATGTCATGTCTCTGTGAAAATCTAAAAATGGGCGATTTTATCATGGTGGTGTCAGACCGGAAGGAGGGAGATGGCATGACGTCTGCGTTTTCCAGCGGGGTTGCAGGAACTGACGCAGACCCGGGTTTGTTTCCGGATACAGAAAACCATGGAAGTTTCGGCGAGTTCCAAAATGACTGCTTCGAAGTATCGTGAGGAGCTGATTTTGGTCTGATTCCCGAATCAGGTCTGCTGTCTTGTCTCCAGGTCTTTGTTAGTGGATGTGGTCGCCTTACCAACGGACTAGTTGGTATCCTGTTGATGCTTCTTTCGCTACTGTTTGATATCAGAATTTGAGGGATGGATTTATCAATCGTAGTCCTCGATGCTCCGTCGTTGGATTCGTTGGATCCAACATCGTATGAAGTGGAAGCATTTAGTTTTGTAAGAATCCATCTTTTCATTGAAATTAGAGAATCCTTAATTGGAGGTGTGGAGCTGGCAGTAGCCATTTGTATAATGTATTATTTCTTACACTATAGTATTCGAAAATGTCGCAAATATCCCGAATAAATTTACCGTAAAGCAGCACAACGTTGAGCGATTGCTATCTACTAAATTAAAAACACACAACAATCTTTGAAAAATCGTGTAAATGTATTATGTTTCGAGTTTACATATTATGTTTTCACTAAGAACGATGCGTCGCACATCAGTGTGAATAGTCATTACGCTAACGGAATAATGTATATATACGAGTTTTTTTCTACCCGCTAAGTGTGTTAATCATTTGATCGAAGAATGCAAATGACAACAACTCAAACACACGCTGCATTTCTTGGAATGTTGACGGCTACATGTGACTGTGGGTCTGTGTTATGTTGAAGACGGCAAACTAATGTGGCGACACTCCTTTTTAGCGGATTTCGCGCACAAGAAAACAAACCCAACGTCAAAGATGTCAGCAACACCGATAATGCTTATGATAAAAAACACTTTGTAAGATTTTTGCTATTTAGCGCTATACTGAAAAAAGTTATTAATAGAACAAAAAAGGTGAACACAAAAACAAATGAGAACGCTCCATATCCGGATGGAGCATTTTTGTTTTATAACATTCGGTAAAAACCACGTATAAGATTTATCAAACGTTTAGCGATTTTTTGCGTTGGCAATTTTTTAATCGCCCTATGAATACATTCACATAGTATTCTAACATTTTTTGTCAAGATTTGCTAGTTGCAATTTCATTGACTTTAAATCGCATAATCAGCTTTGATAGTAACTTGGGCCTATTTTGAATTATTTTTATTTATTACAATCCATCACAAATTAAAAAATATATATTTCGTTTCAAAGATTACGGATATAATACATGTAAGGTGCATATGTCACCTCTTAGTGACGCTGTTGTCAATAAAACATTTATTTCCATGATTACTAGAAACAGCAGTTATTGGCATATGCTGACTAGTACGACAAGTAAGCGTTACTACGCATAACCAATATACCCGTTAATATGTTCTCCAATATTTCAAATCCAAAGAAAATCAGCATTTTGTGGATAGTCCATCCAGTTCCCAGTGCCTTAATTGCAATAAATTGAACTTTTAGCACACTTATAAGTAGCAACAAATGTGTGTACACTTTAATAGACGCTGTCGGAGATCTTTCTCCAGCCCCTATATTGATTGAATTTTGATGTATACTATTTATCTCCTGTAGTGCACCGTTCATCATATGTAAATTTGCGTAGAAGCTCGCTCTGTGAAAACGTGGCTTAATGCATGTTCATAAAATGTCGTCCAAGATAAGCATGTGCAGTCCTCAACGGCTACCGTAATTACTCAAGTTTTCGGACACTATTGTTTTGTTCGTGTCCGAAAATTTAGAGAAAATAATTCAAGTCTTAGAATACTTAGAGCATTATAAAAATAGTGCATTTAAGATCGGATTGAGATATACAATTTGTATAGCTTCAATTGTTTCAACGAATAATAGCACGTGCTTATAACATACCACGCCATTTAGTTCGTCTGCCAGGTTTTATGACCTTAACTCGGTTGTAAAACGGATGATGGAAGTGCCTCAAAAAAAGCGCAAGAGGTCAGAACTTTTGTGAAATTGAATAATAAATTGTCCGAACATTCAGAGGCATTTTTATGGGCGAAAACACGTTTGTCCGAAAAATAATTATAGTTTCGAATAATAATTATTTTGGCGAAAAACGGGGGTGTCCGAAAATTTAGAGTGTCCGAAAACTTAGAGTTATTACGGTAATCAGATTAAAAGCACGCTCCGCTAAAACTGAATTTTGTAACAATCAGAACGAGTCTTGATAGATCTTTGAACAATAATTGTTATCTTGTGTAGTGCCCCGTTCATCATGTTTAAATAAAAAGTGTATTGCATATAATAATTAATTATTATGTTTTCTTGTTTATCTCCTTTTTTCGAAACAATAATAGTTTATCGCACACAATGACATCAATTCATAATTGAATAAAAAAGCTAACTAGTTCCGCGTCTACCAGTTTAAATATCTATGAATATTGGTAAATATTTCACCACTTCAGTTTAAAGACATTTCATAAATAAAGCGCATGTAGAGTGTAATTGCGTTTTCTTGCCATACTCGTCATATTTCTAAATGAAGGGTCGTTATAATAACTGATCCAACAAGAAACCGTCGGAGACGGGTGATGCTCCCCAAAGTGTTTTTGTCACAATATTGCACTATATATTCAGATATAAGGAAACGTCTTGGAGGCACAGTAGTTGGGGGACAATAATTTTTATAGAAAATTTCAAAGGGCCATAACTCTGTGAAAATCATCCGACCTGAACCCGCTGGTAATATGCAAATCTCCTCTTGGTAGTGAAGCTTCCCATAAAGTTTCATTGAATTTCATTCATGAGATTCTGAGAAATAGCCCGGACAAGAATTGCACTATATGTACAGTTAATGGAAAATTTCAAAAGGCCATAACTCTGTGCAAAAATCATCCGACCAAAACCCGCTGATAATATGCACATCTCCTCTTGGCAGTGAAGCTTCCCATAAAGTTTCATTGAATTCCGGTCATTAGTTGCTGAGAAATAGCCCGGACTAGAATTGTTCTATATGTACAGTTAATGGAAAATTTCAAAGGGCCATAACTCTGTGAAAAATCATCCCACCAGAACCCGCTGATAATATGCACATCTCCTCTTCATAGTGAAGCTTCCCTTAAGTTTCATTGAATTCCGGTCATTAGTTGCTGAGAAATAGCCCGGACACGAATTGCACTATATGTACAGTTAATGGAAAATTTCAAAGGGCCATAACTCTGTGAAAAATCATCCGACCAGAACCCGCTGATAATATGCACATCTCCTCTTGGTAGTTAAGCTTCCCATAAAGTTTCATTGAATTCCGGTCATTAGTTGCTGAGAAATAGCCCGGACAAAAATTGTGCACGGACGGACATACGGACGGACACACGGGCGGACAGACGAAGCGGCGACTATATGCTCCCCCAAAACAAATTTTGGGGGAGATATGCTCCCCCCAAAACAAATTTTGGGGGAGCATAAAAATTATCCTATCTCTTCTTTTAGAAGAGATATATGTGTGTTTATAAAATCAGAGTGGTAAATTATCTACCTTTGATCACTTTAACCAACTGTATTAGTTGACTGACTTTTTAAATCAGCTCAGTAAGGTGACCATTGTGACAAATTACAACCGTAGATTGATTTGAACAACTGTTGAGCCAAATGAATATGTCCTCTCTTTTATCAATTGGAATTCATTGAGTGATATTCAAAGTGTCAGCAGTCAGTTTTTGCTTGAGTAGTTGCTGATATTTATAATTACATTAGTATTACTTCTTACAAGTTTTGACCATCGTGAGTCAATGAAACACAGAAAGGCAGACACATTGATGTAAAAGCACAAACCAAATTTTGGCTTTAAAAGTCCTGATCCACCCTACACTGATTTAGTAAATATTTTGCATCCTCAATATTGCATTATGCACGCTTATTATTATGAAATCATTGAAAACAACATTATTGGAAGAAACTGTTTGAAGTTATCTATGGTGCCTATACAGAAATTCGACATGTGAACCCAACCAAAAAGACAGTATATTACACAAAAACAGCTTGTAAATAAATTAATGAAAATTTGAGTTAATAAATACTTTCAAGAAAAATGTTTAGGTGGATGTAAGTCTTCTGACTTTTGGAGTACAATTAAGCCTTATATGTCTAAAAAATGATTGGCTTAAAAACCCCAAATCATACTTAATGAAAACGAAAAAATGATTTCGGACGATCAGCATGTTTCGGAAATTGTTATTGACTTTTTTACAACTATTGCATATGGTATTGGTAAAGATTATGTTTTTGACCCAAACAACCACCTAATCTTGAATAAAATCAAAGAAAGACAATTTACTCCAGACAATTTTAACTTCGAGCATACAAACCAAACGAAAATACCTAAAATCATAGACAAATTTAATAGCAAAAAGCTACTGGAGTTGATAAAATTTCTGTTAAACTTCTAAAACGTGGTAAACCAGCATTAGTTAAACCCATTACTAATTTGGTAAATTTTAAAATTTCTACTTCATGTTTTCCAGATAACCTAAAACTGGCTCAAGTCACTCCTTTATATAAGACAAGAACACCGCCTTGCGGGTGCAGACCGCTCATCTATTTTCTTTTTAAAGGTGAAGGGACTCTCAATTTCAATCACAAAGGAGGGAGGGGTGAAGTGAAGAGGGGTGTATAGTGTGGGGGTGTGGACATTTATTACATTATCTTCCAAAAATGCGGGAAAAAAAGCGGAAAAAAATTAAATTCGGGGGTGGGGGGTGGGTGGGGGAAGGTGGGGGGAGGGGATTCTTGGGTGCGATGGTTGGACGGTATTTCAAAAATAAAATAATAAAAATAAATATTTGTGTTTTTTAACCGTTTCAAAAAAAAAATTTAGGGGGGGTGGGGGTGGGGGGGGGGTAAAGCGTGAGGGTGTGGTGGTCATTTGTGAGATGATCTTTAAAAAAAAATAGGGGGGAGGGGGGAGGGCACGGGGGATGGTTTGGGTGGAGTCTATTGTGGTATGTCAGGTAAGAGTAGTTTTGTCAAAGTATCAATCAAATCTAATCATAAATAAAGAAGTTATGGCAATTTTAGCAAAATTTAATAATTTGACCTTGAGAGTCAAGGTCATTCTAAGGTCAAGGTAAAATCCAACTTGCCAGGTACAGTAACCTCATGATAGCATGAACGTATTTGAAGTTTGAAAGAAATAGCCTTGATACTTTAGAAGTAAAGTGGATCGAAACACAAATTTTTACCATATATTAGTTACTAAGTCAAAAAAGGACCATAATTCCCTAAAAATGACAACCAGAGTTATGCAACTTGTCCTTTTACTGTACCCTTATGATAGTTTGCGAGTGTTCCAAGTATGAAAGCAATATCTATGATACTTTAGGGGTAAAGTGGACCAAAACACACAACTTAACCAAATTTTCAATTTTCTAAGTATAAAGGGCCCATAATTCCGTCCAAATGCCAGTCAGAGTTACATAACTTTGCCTGCATAGTCCCCTTATGATAGTTAGTAAGTGTTGCAAGTATGAAAGCAATAGCCTTGATACTTAAGGAATAAAATGGACCTAAACACAAAACTTAACCAAAATTTTCAATTTTCTAAGTATAAAAAGGGCACATAATTCTGTCAAAATGCACGCCAGAGTTATCTAACTTTGCCTGTCCAGTCCCCTCATGATAGTAAGTAAATGTACTAAGTTTGAATGCAATAGCATTGATACTTTCTGAGAAAAGTGGACCTAAACGCAAAACTTAACCGGACGCCGACGCCAACGCCGAAGCCGACGCCGACGCCAAGGTGATGACAATAGCTCATAATTTTTTTTCAAAAAATAGATGAGCTAAAAAATTATGCTTTACTAAAAACAAATTATAGACCAGCTAGCTAGTAAGAATATTACCTATTACCTCTAAGATTTTTTTTAAGTCCTATCTGAACAACTAACTGCTTATTTCGAAAATATTTTTGACAATAACTTATGTGCTTTTAGAAAAGGCCATGGGTGCCAAACCACTTTACTAAGATTGTTGGAGGACTGGAGGAAGGCTCTGGATAATAATGAATATATTGCTGCAATTTCATGGATTTATCGAAAGCCTTCGACTGCCTTCCTCATGAAATACTATTATCAAAATTAAATGAATATGGATTATCAGAGTCTGCCACCAGCCTCCTGCAATCTTACCTAACAAACAGAAAACAACAAATTAAGGTTGGAACAAGGGACAAAATTGTCACAAAACCAGGTTTTCATTGTGAAAAAAAATCTGATTAAGGGAGACAACTCAAACTGAACTTTTGAAATGAACAAACAAAATTAACCTCCTTTGTAAGTTTGTTTCAAAATAAATCTATTTTAAGTTGTGGTGACCTTGACATTGGAGATATTGACGTGATTCTTTCGTGCGACACACCGTCCCATGATAGTGAACAAATGTGCCAAATAATTGTAAAATCTCACAATGAATGACATAGTTATGGCCCAGACAAGCTCATTTATTGCCAATTTTGACCTTTGAACTCAAAGTGTGACCTTGACCTTGGAGATATCGACGTAATTATTTCGCGCGATACACCGTCCAATGATGGTGAACAAATGTGCCAAATGATTTTAAAATATGACAATGAACGACATAGTTATGGCCCGGACAACTTGTTCCGCCCGCCCGCCAGCCCGGAAGCCCGCCAGCCAGCCCGCCAGCCCGCCCGCAAGCCAGCCAGCCCGCCCGCATTCGCCAATCTAATAACCAGTTTTTTCCTTCGGAAAACCTGGTTAAATATTGTAAGTTCTTGGGCTGGCTTAAACAAAGGTGTACCACAAGGGTCCATTCTAGGGCCTCTTCTTTTTAACGTGTTTATAAATGACATTTTATACTTTATTCAGAAAAGCTCACTATATAATTATGGTGATGACAACAACTTATCTTTTCATTCACGAAAATTTAATGAAGTTATTAAAGGCAATTAAATGTACTTAAAAGAATAGGTAAACATCTAAGTAAGCTAAATAAATTGACAGTTTTTCATACTTTTATACTATTAAATATTCAATTTTTGCCCAATGGCCTGGCATTTCTGTTCTGAAAACAATACTAATAAAATGGAAAGACTGCAAGAAAGGGCACTTTTGACTTGTTTACAATGATTTTTCTTCATCTTACCATGATTTGCTACAAAAAATTAAAATTCCATCTCTTTACATTAGAAGAATGCGTACTATGGCTATTGAAACCTACACAATATTAAATGGACTTGCGCCTGTTGTTCTTACTGACTTAGTTGTTTAAAGAAATTCCTAAATAAACTTCAGATATTCAAATATTTTACAGGTTCCTAGAGTAAAAACATCAACCTATGGTAAGCAGTCTTTCAGGTTTGCTGCCCCTGTGCTGTGGAATTCCCTCCCAGAAAAATTTATAGCCAACATAAATTTTAACCTATTCAAAAACCTTATTCAGTCATGGAATTGAAATGTTTGTAAATGTTCTTCTTGTTCCTGGGACAGGGCCACAGCCAAGGCAAAGCATACTGCAAAATTAGTTGTTTTTATTTTTTATTGTTCTTGGGCATGCTCTTCATTTTATGCTTTTTGTGCTTATTGTGCTTGTGGTGCTTTTTGCGCTTTTAAACGTTTTGTGCTTTTGTATTGCATGTCAACATTACCTTGCTGAGTTCTATTGTTTTGTGCTTTTTGCGCTTTTAAATCTGTTTTTTTTTAATCAAGTGGTTTGTAACCCTGTTGTGTATTGTAATTGTCACATGACTTCAAAATGGTAGAAGAACTCTCAGTGTGTAAAGCGAAACTTTACCAAATTTTATAATGAAACATTGTGAACATAAGCTACGAATATAAAGTAATTATTAAATAATGGTTAAATCACTGATTCGTTTTTCATTTACATAAATAATCCGTATAGTTAGAGTATTTTTCACGTTGTAATCTTTGATATGTTCGTAACCGGACGGTTTCGTAACAATTATCGTCCATTGATCCAAACAGGCAAACTCCTCGCGATGCAAATCAGTTATATTGTTATTATTCCGAATAATATATGATTACGTACAACAGTGATTTTCCCACAAAATTACAGGCTGTTTCCCAATCCAAAAAAGTAACATTTTTCCATAAATCTGACAAAATATCTTTAAAAATGCAAAATTTTCCAATGAACTCAAACATTTTTTATTGAGTTTAACAGCGATATAAATCCATGGCACTTAATAAATAGAATTTAAAAATGCAGTTATAACATGCACTTTCAAAAATATCAAATACATTTTATGTCGTATTATATACTCATAAATATATAAAATAATGAGATTTTATTAGACGTTCACTGAAAGTGTAATGTTTTTGTCCACTTATATACATTCCACTCTAACTTTAGTTTAGCTCTCTAAAATAGTTTTGTTTATTGTTTTCTCATTTTTATTTTTCAATCTGACAAGATCATTGTGAATATACAACAAAACACACAAGTCCAGTATGCTTTCTTCCGACTTTATACAACTCATCATTTTTCATAACTATTCCTCTGTTGTTCTTTTCTTTTCTCTCTAAAAAAAATAAATATATTAGCATATCTTGTATAACATGTCTGAACTTTATTGCTTTTTACAATCACTATGTTGTATGATCATATACATGTTTACATTGTATGTATGATATTGAATAAAAAAAAAAAAAAGTAATGTTTTATATATTTATAACAGCTATACTTGGAGTCAGTCAAATATCAGTGGGTTGGTTGGAATGTACATTTATTTTTTGGTGAACTACCAGTTACATTATTATTCAATATTGTGTGCTTACTGTTTGTATGGTGTGCTCTAATTTAATAATTCTTTGGCTACATGATGCTACACGAAGTCACCATTTCTCTTTGCCACCATTGCCTGAATTTTTTAAGCGCTAAAAGCATTAATATTCCCCAAAATAAATTAAGCATTTTTGTATTCAAACAAACGGATTATAAAAAGGCTTCTCTTTTGCTCAAAGTTCTTTGGTGTGAATATGTTTACATGATTATTAAGAGATAACAAATATTGTAAATTTCCACTCCCACAAATTCTGAACTGTATGTACAACTGTACATTGTAATTTGTAGCATTCTTTTTTAAAACATTTGCGTATTTCCAGTATTTGTTGATATTTGCAAAATCATCAATTGGGTCACTTTCCTGTTAAAGTCATGTAAATGTTCAAATCATTAAATATTTTTATATTCTTTTAGTTTGTCTATTTCAGGTCTTATCCTTATCTTTGTGTGGTATCTTGGTGTGAACACACTCACAACTGAGTTTCCACCTACCAGACTACAGGACTGTAATTCAACTAGAACATGTGCAGTTTGTAACGCAGGATATTTTGCCAACCAGTCATGGGCTTAGTGCAGTTGTTGTCCACGCAGTGGCTATTGTTTGGACAGCTGCAGTGCTTGTCCACCAGGAGCAGAACAACCGTAAGTTTTGCGCTTTCATTGTTTGTCTGTGGTTCGTCAAATTATGGGCAAAACTTTGGGCCCCCTTCTAAATTAAAAAAAAAGATATTTTGTAACTAACTGCCTCATGTGTTTTTAATTGTGTTTATGTATCACAACATGAAGTAAGAGAAAAAAACATTTCCCAATTAAACATAAAAATAAAAGATGAGACAAATTTAAATGATGTGACAAAACTTATTTTAAAAGCCAATAATATACTCTCAAATGCACATCTTATGCAATTCTTTATTAACCCTAATTTTTAAACAATGACTCAATATATAAACTAAAAATTACGCACATTGCAGCTGTACCTTGATTGCTTAAAAGGACTCTATGCAAGCTTCAATTGGGATAAAAGACTTTATGTATACGGAAAAAATGACAAAGTAAGAGCCATTTTTGCTGTTTGTTCCCAGCTGTTTTCATTTAACCAATTTTCAGTTATATATAAATATGCGATCATGCTGATCAATAAAAATCCATTTCCCTTTCCGTTTTTAATTTCCTACCTGAAGAGCCCCCCATCTTTTCCAATAAAGAGAAAAATTGCTGTTGTTTAATGAAAATCATTAGTTTCAGTTTTAATGTTTTTATTTAAGCTTGATTTTTAAAGGCTCATTGAACCACTTTCGAGTCGGTTTCCTAGGCAGAACCATTACTTGATGTCAGTGTTCTGCCGAGGCCGCGATATTGTCGCTCAGAAATTGCATTTGTCGCGTAAAAATAAAAACTGGTGCGAATTTTGTCGCGGCCGATTTGACTTGAGTACCAATTGGAAAGCGATTCTTACACATTAAAAATTTCTTAGAATAGCGGATTTCCTGCTATGGCAGGTGCTCGTTGCTGGTTACGCATGCGCAATTAATTTCCTTCTATATTACATATAAAATAGTTGAAGTTCGATATCAATTTTTACCATGATCAAGCGCATATCCACTATATCATCATACATCATTGAAAGATAAATGCATAATCTTTTGAAAAAAATGCATGTCATTAAATTCTATACGCGCTAACTCAAAATATTTACCTTAGAATAGGCAAACCGGTTTTAACAGCTGTGCAGACAACCATTTTGGGCTCAAATAGTATGACCTACTTTCAAAGCCGGGAACCATCAACACAAATAGTAGAGCACAAAAATGACTTATTTTCTTATTGCTTACAAATGTACCTTCAAGTTGATACCAAAACTAACCATTAGCAATGTATTTTACAAATCCTATGCAGCATGCACTCAACAATGTGTGCTAAGTATCAAACTGACTGCATGTAACCCTAAAAACAGGAGTTCCGGTTTGGGGTTATGTGACCTTGCTCAGAGACCGCTTTTTTAGTCCAGTATTGATTGGATGATACGATTCTCACTCATTTGGCGGCGAATGAAAACGCTTGTTTCATAACGGTATACCTCCTAATGAAGAGTTCCAAAAATGTCGTAGCCAAAGAAAAAAAAGCCTTGAACAATTTAAAGTTTTTTTTAGTAAATCGTCAAGTAGTTCGAAAGAATATTCTACAGATAAGGAGCAAGTAAGTCCGCCTTTTTCATCTGCGAAGGTGCAATATAGCCCTGTGACTGTTCTTGTACAACATGAGCCGAAAAACATCCCGTCCACATCGAAAAGTCAGCCTGAGCTGTCTGATAAAACGGATGTTAAAAAGTCCCAAAGAAAATTTCAAGATCGTTGGCTTCATGATTATTCTTGGCTTGAGCATGATGTGACTGGCAAAGTGAATAGTTACATGTACCATAGTTGATAGTTAACAATTAAAAAAACTTAATTCAATTACAAACAGTAATAAAAGAAACTGTCAGTGCTTTATGAAATGGACAGAAAGGCTCACAGATGAAGAATAAAAGGTAAACTAGTTGTTTAAAGGTGCCTTTTCACAGATTTTGGCTCTTTTTAACTTATTCATTAAATGCTTTATATCGATAAATGTAAACATTGGATCGTAAAAGCTCCAGTAAAAAATCAAGAATAAAATTTAAAAAAGGAAAAGAACATTGCTCGGACCAGGTTTCGAACCAGTGACCCCTGGAGTCCTGCCAGAGTCCTGAAGTAAAAATGCTTCAGCCTACTGAGCTATTCCGCCGAGTACTCTTACTTGACGTATTTTATACCTTATATAAGCAATCTTCGTAGTTTCACAAAATTTAACGACAAAAACAGAACTCTCCAAATTATTCAATCGTTTCGCGTTGCAACGCTTTATAATTTTTAGGTTTTAAAATCGTCAAAAGATGCATATAATGGCTATATTAGACCATGGTAAATGTTCAGTATTACTGTTTCCTCACAAATATCATAACTAAAACGAAAACTTACGAATCTGAAACAACTTTTTTTAATTTTGTCAATTTACCAAAGCGTGAAAAGATCCCTTTAAAACACTTATACGTTTTGCGTCTCACTGATTTTAAGAATGTCCCCTATTTTTTAGGGCTGATGGGACAAATGTCCCCTTCTAGATTCTTTCTCTGCACAACACTGGATGTGATTAGGGAAAACTTGAGAAAACTAACACCATGGGGAATGAACCCATGGGCTCCCAGTTGCTAAGCGGACACCATATCCACTATGCCAATGCTACCCCAGTCAAAAGCATGAAAGTTATTAGTCCCTTATCAGTTTCACCAGAGGGAACTAATGGTTTGCACTCTGTGTGTTTGTCAGTCTGTCACACTTTTCTGGATCCTGCGATAACTTTTAAATGTCTTAATATTTCTTCATGAAACTTGAAACATGGATAGATGGCAATATGGACATTATGCACGTTATTTCATTTTGTTCCTACGTCAAGATTTTTGGTTGTTATGGCAACAAATAGACAAGAAATACTGCTGAAAATGGTGTTTTTTTCTGGATCCTGCGATAACTTTAACAGTTCTTCATATTTTTTCATGAAACTTGAAACATGGATAGATGAAAATATGGACATTATGCACATCACTTCATTTTGTTCCTACATCAAAAATTCTGGTTGCTATGGCAACAAATAGACTAGAAATACTGCTGAAAATGTTGTTTTTTTCTGGATCCTGTGATAACTTTAAAAGTCCTTCATATTTTTTCATGAAACTTGAAACATGGATAGATGGCAATATGGACATTATGCACGTCATTTTATTTTGTTCCTACGTCAAAAATTCTGGTTGCTATGGCAACAACAACAATTATTCTGACAATGGTGGAATTTCTGACAATGGTGGAGCCGGTAGGAGACTTTTATTGCATGGCAATAGTCTTGTTCATCCATGATGCTTTGACATTTCTGGACCATGTGGGGAGCTTGAATGGACGGAAGTGCGGTAGTCAAGTGGTAACACTCTGGTCTACCATTCCAGAGGTCCCCGGTTCAATCCCTGGCCGGGGCACTGGAAATTTGAGAAATGCTTCAAGTGTTTCCCACACAACAAGAGATGTACTGGTATGAAACCCAGGTAGTTCTTGCGTGTATCGGTGCTATACACTGAGCACGTAAAAGAACCAAGGGATCTATTCGCAAAGAGCTAGGGTATCGCACCCGGATTCCTTGTATCTCAATACTGTCTGTTCTTGCTTGCTGCCTCTTCAGCGAAAACCAAAGGACCCCATTGGAAATAAGTGCTTGCAGTTTCATGGGTTATCCTTGAACGCAAGGTCAAAAGAAATACTACTAATACTACTACTACCCATTTTGCACTTCATTGACAAATATCCCAAATATGTCATTGGTATTCAGCTGATATTGCGGCCAAATTAATGCTATTTAGGGCCAATTTGAGACAGAAATTAGGCTCCAAAACCTTGCTCAAAGGAATATTCTTTTACCCAATAATTGCCTTAAAATTTCCCTCTTAACATATTTGAAAAAAAATGACTAAAATAAAATTTGGAAAAAAAGACTAAATTAAATGAATTTTTAATATTTTTTCTTATAAATAGTTCTGTTTGGTTTTATCAAACCAAGTGTGATCCTTATCTAATTTAGCATTTAATACGAAGCATTTGATAATTCATTTATAGAAAAGTATTCTTGTAATTTCCAGATTAGGATTTTTTCGTGCAAAAGTCCACATATTTGAGAAAAACTAATTTAATGTAAATCTACAAAATCATTCAAGTTAGAAGAACAAAATCATATAAATTATATAATTTTAATTCTTTTTTAGATGTAAATGAAAACAATTTAGATATAATAATAAGTCACTTGTTTCTAAAAACAAATTATTATTTTTTAGGAAATTGGGATTTTTTGGGATATACCGTATATGAAAGGATTTTCACCCATCCAAAAACAAAATGTATGTGTCGGGGAATATCAATATGACCAATTTGCTTCTTTAACATATTTAATATTGTTTTACAGAGAAAGTAGAGAGATTGAATGTACCCTCTGTAAACCAGGACATTTTACCCCCAAAGATGCTACAATAGAATTCCCATCATGTGAGAAAGGTAATGTTGTAAACCATTACCAACACTTCATACACTTTTATTAATTCCTGTTTATAATATCTATTTAAGAGAAAACATAATATATTTTTCTAAGATATGGGGTTTTGTATGCATATAATGTATAACATCATTTTGGAAAATATGACTAAATAATTAAAAAATTGTGAAGTTTTTAATAAGTATATAGGATTTAGCAAGTCAGAGAAGTACAGTAAATGAATGGATTTTTATGTCCCCCAGTACATACTGGGGGATGTATTGTTTTTGCCCTGTCTGTTTGTCCGTTTCCGTCAAACTTTAACAATGGCCATAACTTTTGCAGTATTAAAGATAGCAACTTGATATTTGGCATGCATGTGTATCTCATGGAGCTGCACATTTTGAGTGGCACAAGGTCGAGGTCATCCTTCAAGGTCAAAGGTAAAATATATGGGGGACAAAGTGTTTCACAAACACATCTTGCTTTTTACTAGCTTCTTGTGTGTGTTTCTAATGCCCAGCCTTGGTTAAGTTGTTAATTAATTTGGTGACACTTCTGTTTAAATTAGGACAATTTCAAGACGAGCGGGGACAAACAGAGTGTAAAAATTGTTCGCTTGGAACATTTTGCATCTATGAAGACACACATGACATGTTATTTGAAGTGAAATTTTAAAAAATAGCTTTCATCTGAGAATATTGGGCGTAAGGCATGTGCGTAAAGTGTTTTCCCAGATAAGCCTGTGTAGTCGGCTCAGGCTGTTCAGGAAAGACACTTTTATGCTTTTATGGTATTTTTCATGCGGCAGAAAGGACTGTGTGGACTGCACAGGCTTATCTGGGACTACACTTCACGCACAAGCATACAGTCCAGTTTTTTCAAAACAAGGCTAATGTTACTAATAGGTATCTGACTATTAGAAATGGTTTACTGTGTTCCTTGATACATTATTGTATTGTGTCAGCAGTGTGTTTTTGTTTCACCATTTTGGGAATGGGGCCAGTTCCCTTTGGATTGGCAAAAATTGCACAAACAAATTAAAATATTCATTTTTATGCCTTTTGGCTTGAAATGTTTAGTAACAGTGCTCATTTTGAACTCGGCTGTTTTCCGAGGTATTGTCATAGCCAGCTCGTAATGTCGTCCACCGTCTGTTGTCCGCGTCGTGCTAAAACCTTGACATTTTGCTCTAAAATCGAAGTGCTTCCACCTTCAAATTTGAAGCTTCATAATATTATGTAGATACGCCTTGATGAGTTCTACTCGCCACACCCATTTTGGGGTCACTAGGTCAAAGGTCAAGGTCACTGTGACCTCTTATAAAAATCTGACAAGCTTTCATTTATTCAAAACAGCACCTGCAGCCGAGCGTTGGCACCTGTTATGCGGTGCTCTTGTATTTGATCACTTGCAGATAATGCACACAAACAAAATTGACGAAATTTTCCTTGCTTGTTGGGAATTTTTCTGATGGCAATTGGGAATTATGTATTTTTTGTCAATTAGGAAAGTACCTTTTATGGTTTCTTTATAAAGAAGCAAAAAAAAGCTGATTATTATTATTATTATTACAACACGTTAAACTGCATTTAAGGTATAAAAAAATAACACAGTTTATTCAAAGATTTAAGTTTATTCCAATAGTGTGTTTTTACTTTTATGTATACCTGAAATAATGTATTATACACATTTGTGTCAAATGAGTTGGAATTTTGGGCAGTATTCTGCCACTTTCATTTTTTTTTGGCTAAGCTTTATAAAGCGTTACAAAGAGCTCATATGTTATTTCAGCACTGATGGGTGTGTGACGTGCGAGGATTGCCAAGCAGGTAACTATAGCAAGCCCTGTGAGGAAGGTTACTATAGCAACGTAACAGGCTCAGAAGCTTGTGTACCATGCAGACAGGGTATGGGCTGCAAAATCTGCTGTCTGTATGGATATGAATCAAATACATGTACCTTTACCACTTAGATACCTATTTTCATGCATTTGTAGTCCCTCACAGGGCCCTCAATCTATTGAATCTGCCGCCGAATTTCGGCGGCAGTCCCCCACCTGAAAAGTATACTTTTTCCCCTTTTGGGGGGGGGGGGGAAATTCCCCCCTCAAAGAAAAAAAAATTATAGAACGATGTGTCTCATGATTATTTCTATCTCAATTCTATTTCAATTTAATCTTGTCAAACATACTAAATTACGAAAAATGCAATGAATATAGTGCAAACATGTACACATGTAATAATGAGAGAGTAAGTAAAAAATCCCCCAAAAAGGGAAACGCCGCGAAAATTCCCCCTCCTAAATTCCCCCTCCTAAGGGCTGCGGACCCCTTCCCCCAAAGTAGTGTGATGGCGCTGCCCTCATGAAGTTGACTTGTATTTTAGACCTTTCTTACTAGATTCAAGTTTTTAAGGCTTCATCTCCAAACCTTGGATACTGATGAGCAGCAAATGCATAAAACCTGAACAGACTGCATGTTACTTGCAGGCTTTTCTGATTTTATGCTGTTTGCACATAGCCATTGCCACTGCTTCTTAGTGGGAAAGGGTTAAAAATCAACTCGTTAACTCTTAAACAAAGTTGAGGTCAAATCTGGTTAGTTTAAAATAATGACTTTAACAAACAACATCAGTGGTACATTTTTATATTACCACAAGTCTTTCTTAATAATGTTAATTAATTATATGGTGTTAAATTATACTATAGACCTCCATTTACCTGTATATTAACAGCAAAACAATCCTTTGAAATAGTTGCAGGTCTTTTCAAAAGCCACAGTAAACAAATATTAAAAACAAGACATGTATTGATAAACAACTATGCGACACATTCTATTTTTTTGATTTTAGCACACCTAACATAGCACTGAAAAATGTAGACAACCATTATGGTTGTTATATGTGAAAAGGTTTTTAAAGCCACACACCTTGAAATGAACTACATGGCATAGTAAATTTAAGTATAAATAAGAAACATATTTTATCTATGCCAATTCGAATATATCTGGTGGTTACAAGGGAGAAATCCGTCTTTTTTGCACTTTAAAACTAAAAATAAACGCGTTGTTCGAAATGGACGTATACTTCTAGCAATTCAACTTTCGGTTTTACAAGCGGTACCGTTTGAAAAATAATAAATTACTTGCTAACAAGGCAATAGATTTAATTTTATCTATGCCAATAAGAATATATCTGGTGGTAACAAGGAAGAAATCCGTCCATTTTGCGCTTTAAAACTTAAAAATCATCGCGTTTTTCGAAATATACGTATACATATAGAAATCCTACTTTTGGTTTTAAAATTAAAGAAAAATGATAAATTACTTGCTAACTAGGCTATAGATTTCATGACAATTTTGCAAACTTTCAAATTGCATCTATATGTATTGATTAACATGTATTTCATTTCAAGGTGTGTGGCTTTAATGCATGTGCATAAAGTGTTGTCCCAGATTAGCCAGTGCAGTCTGCACAGGCTAATCAAGGACAACACTTTCCACATTTTTTATTTGTTTTCGTTTCAAGAAAGTCTCTTCTTAGCAAAAATCAAGTTTAGGCTGAAAGTGTCGTCCCTGCAGACTACACAGGCTAATCTGGGAGACACTTTATGCACGTGCATTAAGTCCCCTTTTTACAGAGCGCGGCTCATATTATTTTGATTTTCAGGGACGTTCCAGAACCTGACTGGACAGGAAACATGTCTACCATGTCCTTTTGGAGAGCATTTGTAAGTTATACTCAATCTTTAATAGATATGGCTATTCAAGTTGTAGATTTGTGGTTAATATGTCTTTTTATATTGGTTCCCCAATCAAAAGTCATCCGCATACATGTAGATTAACTCATAGTCTGCAAGTCTTTTTTATGTCCCCCACTATAGAAGTGGGAGACATATTGTTTTTGCACTGTCTGTTGGTTGGTCTGTTGGTTGGTTGGCTGGTCTTTTTGCGCCAACTTTAACATTTTGCAATAACTTTTGCTATATTGAATATAGCAACTTGATATTTGGCATGCATGTGTATCTCATGGAGCTGCACATTTTAAGTGGTGAAAGGTCAAGGTCATCCTTCAAGGTCAGAGGTCAAATATAAGAGGCTAAATTCGCTCATTTTATGAATACTTTTGCAATATTGAAGATAGCAACTTGATATTTGGCATGCATGTGTATCTCATGGAGCTGCACATTTTGAGTGGTGAAAGGTCAAGGTCATCCTTCAAGGTCAAATATATGTGGCCCAAATTGCTTATTTTATGAATACTTTTGCAATCTTGAAGATAGCAACTTGATATTGGGCATGCATGTGTATCTCATGGAGCTGCACATTTTGAGTGGTGAAAGGTCAAGGTCATCCTTCAAGGTCAGAGGTCAAATATTTGTGGCCCAAATCGCTTATTTTATGAATACTTTTGTAATATTGAAGATAGCAACTTGATATTTGGCAAGCATGTGTATCTCATGGATTTGCACATTTTGAGTGGTGAAAGGTCAAGGTCATCCTTCAAGGTCAAATATATGGGTCAAAATTGCTCATATAATGTCACTTCTGCAATATTGAAGCTAGCAATTTTATATTTGAAATGCGTGTGTATCTCATGGAGCTGCACATTTTGAGTGGTGAAGGGTCAAGGTCAAGTTCATCCTTCAAGGTCAAACGTCATATAGGGGGACATTGTGTTTCACAAACGCATCTTGTTTTAAAGATATATATACTGTACCAAAGATTTACAGGCTTTCATAACAGGTTTTTTGGCACCTAAAGTTTTACTAAGCATGAAAATATCACCTGCAACACCTGCAACAGTTAAAAAATTCATCCAAAATCTCATTTCCAATTCGTATATTGGCACATGTCTTCTTGAATTTTAGTATTAAAATTATTATAGATAATGTTCACATTATTCTTGCTGTATGAGAGTCATAATTAAATATGAAAGTAATGGTAGAAAGTAGATATTTAACAAGAGCATTTTTAGCTCACCTGAGCACAACGTGCTCATGGTGAGCTTTTGTGATCGCCTTTTGTCCGTCGTCCGTTGTGCGTTGTGCGGCGTCAACATTTGACTTGTTAAATCTATAGAGGCCACATTTATTGTCCAATCTTCATGAAATTTGGTCAGAAGATTGGTCTCAATGATATCTTGGATGAGTTCGAAAATGGTTACGTTTGCTTGAAAAACATGGCTGCCAAGGGGCGGGGCATTTTTCCTAATATGGCTATATATGGCAATAGTAAAATCTTGTTTACACTCTAGAGACCACATTTATTGTCTGATCTTCATGAAACTTGGTCAAAAGATTTAACCCAATAATATCTTGGACGAGTTCGAAAATGATGCTGGTTGGTTGAAAAACATGGCTGCCAGGGGGCGGGGCATTTTTCCTAATATGGCTATAGTAAAACCTTGTTAACACTGTAGAGGTCACATATATTTTCCGATCTTCATGAAACTTGCTCAAAAGATTTGTCCCAATGATATCTTGGATGAGTTCAAAAATGGTAACCTTTGCTTGAAAAACATGGCTGCGAAGGGGCCGGGCATTTTTCCATATATGGCTATATATGGCTAAAGTAAAATCTTGTTAACACTCTAGAGGCCACATTTATTGTCAAATCTTTATGAAACTTGGTCAGAAGATTCATCCCATTAATATCTTGGACGAGTTCGAAAATGATGCCGTTTGGTTTAAAAACATGGCCGCCAGGGGGCGGGGCATTTTTCCTTATATTGCACATTTGCCTTGTTAACTCTCTAGAGGCCACATTTATTGTCAAATCTTCATGAAATTTTGTCAGAAGATTGGTCTTAATGATATCTTGTATGAGTTTGAAAATGGTTACGTTTGCTTGAAATACATGGCTGACAAGGGGTGGGGCATTTTTCCTTATATGGCTATATATGGATATAGTAAAATCTTGTTAACACTCTAGAGGCCACATTTATTGTCTGATCTTCATGAAACTTGGTCAGAAGATTCATCTCAATAATATCATGGACGAGTTCGAAAATGATGCCGGTTGATTGAAAAACATGGCCGTCAGGGGGCGGGGCATTTTTCCTTATGTGGCTTTATTAAAACCTTGTTAACACTCTCAAGGCCACATTTATTTTCCGATCTTCATGAAACTTGCTCAGAAGATTGGTCCCAATGATATCTTGGATGAGTTCAAAAATAGTAACCTTTGCTTGAAAAACATGGCTGCCAAGGAGCGGGGCATTTTTCCATATATGGCTATATATGACTTAAGTAAAATCTTGTTAACACTCTAGAGGCCACATTTATTGTCCAATCTTTATGAAACTTGGTCAGAAGATTTATCCCAATACTATCTTGGACGAGTTCGACAATGATGCCGAATGGTTGAAAAACATGGCCGACAGGTGGCGGGGCATTTTTCCTTATATGGCTATAGCAAAACCTTGTTAACACTCTAAAGGCCACATTTATTGTCCAATCTTCATGAAATATGGTCAGAAAATTTGTCTTATTGATATCTTGGATGAGTTCGAAAATGGTAAAGTTTGCTTGAAAAACATGGCTGTCAAGGGGCGTGGCATTTTTCCTTATATGGCTATAGTAAAATCTTGTTAACACTCTAGAGGCCACATTTATAATCCGATCTTCATGAAACTGAAACTCGGTCAGAAGATTCATCACAATAATATCTTGCACGAGGTCAAAAATGATGCCGGTTGGTTAAAAAACATGACCACCATGGGGTGGGGTATTTTTGCTTGTATGGCTAAAGTAAAACCTTGTTAACACTGTAGAGGTCACATTTATTTTCTGATCATCATGAAACTTGGTCAGAAGATTTGTCCAAATGATATCTTGGATGAGTAGGAAAATGGTTTTGGTTGCTTTTTAGCTCGACTATTATATATGAAATATATATAGTGGAGCTATCCTACTCACCCCGGCGTCGGCGTTCCGTGCCGTTAGCGTGCAAATGTTAAAGTTTTCGTTCTACCCAAATTATTTTCATTGTCCCTTGACATATTGCTTTCATATTTTGCCTACTTGTTTACCAACATGACCCCAATCTATAAACAAGAGCAGACAACTCTATCAAGCATTTTGTCATAATTATGCCCCTTTTCCACTTAAAATATGCAGCAAATGTTAAAGTTTGCGTACTACCCCAAATATTTTCAATGTCCCTTGACATATTGCTTTCATATTTTGCATACTTGTTTACCATCATTACCCCAAACTATACACAAGAGCATACAAATGTATCAAGCATTTTGACAGAGTTATTGCCTCTTTTATACTTAGAATATGCATATTATTGATAAAGCTATGTTAAACTTTGCGTACTACCCCAAATATTTCCTATATCCTTTGACATATTGCTTTTATATTTTGCATACTTGTTTACCATCATGACCCCAACCTATAAGCAAGACCAGACAACTATATCAAGCATTTTGTCATAATTATGACCTCTTTTCCACTTAGAATATGCAGCAAATGTTAAAGTTTGCGTACTACCCCAAATATTTTCAATGTGCCTTGACGTATTGCTTTCATATTTTGCATACTTGTTTACCATCATGACCCCAACCTATAAACAAGAGCATACAACTGTATCAAGCATTTTGACAGAATTATTGCCCCTTTTATACTTAGAATATGCATATTATTGATAAATCTATGTTAAACTTTGCGTACTACCCCAAATATTTCCTATATCCTTTGACATATTGCTTTTATATTTTGCATACTTGTTTACCAACATGACCCCAACCTATAAACAAGAGAAGACCACTGTATCAAGCATTTTGACATAATTATGGCCCCTTTTACACTTTGATAATTGAACATTTTGCTTAAATTGCCATAACTTCTTTATTTATGATCACATTTTATTATTACTTTGACAAAACAACACTTACCTGAATACCACAATGTATTCCACCCAAAAAATACCCCACCCCCCCCCCCCCCCCAAACCTCCCCCCCCCCCATTTTTTTTTTAACTTTTTTTTCCTTTTTTATTTTTTAAAGATCGTCTAATAAATTATTGAATATGAACAATTTCCCCATGATGGCTTATGTTATTCTGTCAAGCACTCGAATAGTCGAGCGAGCTGTCCTCTGACAGCTCTTGTTTGAAAACGTTGCCAGTTGGTTGAAAAACATGGTTGCCAAGGGGGCGGGGCATTTGTCCATACATAGCTATAGTAAAACCTTGTGAACACTCTAGAAGCCACATTTTTTTCCAATCGTCATGAAATTTGGTCCGAAGAGAGGTTAAATAATAAAGTTTATCTGTTTCAGTTGATATAAAATATGTTAAGTGGATCAAATTGTTAAGTTTAGTTGGCCTAATGACTAATGCAATGGAGTATGTTCCCTTTTTGGTATGAAATCTGAAGACGAGGTAACCACGCCTGCAGCGATCGTTATTGCATATGTGTATGGGAATATCGGCTCTGTGTGGTAAAACACAGAAAATAATCAATTTAGACATGGATTATACGGGAATTAATTAAATCTTTGAAGATACATCGTTTATTCAGTTGCTTCAATAAAGTCGTGCAAGATTGCATTAACTAAACAAATGCAAATGTAGGAAATGAATTTAAGATAAGGTAGTTCACAAGTAAGAGGTTAATGTTGATGCTTAAGAAATATGTAAGAAATTTCTGCTACAAAGTGAACAGAATTGTTTTTTGTCAGTCTGTGAAAAGAAACTGAAACAAGAAATGCACTAGTAAATATTTATTTTGAAACCAGCAGTAAAAAAGACATGCATTTAAAACGAGGTGTATTACAAGCATCAGTCATTAACTAAATATGTAGCAGAACAGATGTAATGCAACTATTTGTATACATGTGTATATGGTATTGGGAAAATACCACAGAATGAATGATCATATTTGAGAATCTATTCTATTAACACAGTGCCTGATGTAAAGAAGAATTATAAGGTTAGTGCTAAATAATCACAAGCAAAAGGTAAAAAATGTAACTACTTATGTAATGAAAATGATAAATTCTACTTTAAGGATATGAAATCATACCCTCAATAGAATGGTGAAGTTTGTATATTTTAACATTTTATCAAAAATCGTATTTAGTGAAAGAAGAATATGAAGATGAAAATAGTATGCAAATATATATATTTACAAACACAATGTAAAACATTGAAACATGAAATATGAAGCAAACAATGAGGAGATCATACTTTGGTAAGATTATGCTGAATGGAGGCATTTGGCAATGTGTAACATATTAAAGCCTTCCTTTACATGTGTTTAACATTAATGTACATAAAATGTGTTAGCAAACATAGGAAAACAACAATGAAAAGATACACAGTATAATTTATGTTGGATTTGCACAGGTACACATTTCTACCCTGAATGTGTATATGTAATTTAGAGTGTTTACTGTTCAAAAGAATTTGCAGTTAATTACATTTTTTGTAGTCAGATAAAGTATTGTAATTTGAATGAAGATAATAGTCCCTTAATAATTGTAAATTAATGGTAAATTAGTTAAAAATTTTGGAAAATTAAATAGCTTACCATAAAAGGAAAGCAGTTATTTATATATATATATATATATATATATATATATATATATATATATATATATATATATATATATATATATATATATATATATGTATAGTAACTTGGCCACGCGCCCAACACCTGTGTTAGGTATAAACCAATAAGTTTGACCATCTTAATCAGTCTTAATTCCAAAATACATCCGTGATCAAAATGAGGTCAGATGATGTGAATGAGTGTTTATATATAACATTTCTTGTGATAGCATGCATGGTATTGCATTGTCAAGAACACTAAATATACTTAATAGATCTACTCAATAAAAGAAAATTGACTCCGCACTGCTCTAAAGCTCGAGAATAAATCGAGCTGGTAATAGTACGTCGTTTTTGTATTATTTACAGGTATACATAGGATCATTTGGTTAATGTTACAACAAATATAAAACATGATTCATTGTCAGAGTTAAATGACTAATACAGTGCAAATAAACAAGGTTCTTTTATAAACGTATCAAGATTTGTTTTCCATCACGTCAGCATTAGTATGTTTTGTCTCCTCATTAAGTATTCCTTTCACTCGACAGGTATTCCTCTGGAAGAAATTGATACCTCTTCTCGTCGGATGTGTGGTGGCTGACCTCTTCCTTATTTGTTATTGACCACTCAAATATGTGCACGGTCCTACAAATATAGGCCAACAATTTACGTGAACTATAAGTTTACAACTTTCACATCATGATGTCATGTGACGCTAAACATCTTTAATGTCAGCATGTTAAACAATAATTTAAAAATAAAAGTAAATATGCGTTGCATACCTCTATATATAACAGTACCTGCATGTCATAAACTCGCCAGTTTCGACAACTTTCCCTTTGATCCTTGTCAAAAGTCGGTCCAGAAAATTGAAGCATACGCGCGGCGTCCATTGCTGAAAATCCAAAAAGTACCCAAGCAAACAAGAGGAACCGTCAACCACGAATGACGAAATAAGAAAAGTTTGTGTGCTTGTATTAGCGGAGTTTTGAGACAAAAGTGGAATGCGGGGTTTCCCTTGCTTTATGTACATACAAACTCTGTAAATGAAGTCGGATTCGTTTAGGTATATCCTATTGTTCTCTTACTAAGTAGGTACCTTTTATCACATCAAGTCTTAAAGGGACCGTCAACCACGAATGAAGAAAAAAGAAAAGTTCTAAAATACCGTATTTTTTACAATTTTTAGTTTATATTGATTAAAATATCTCGACTGGTATATTATTTTACTTGAAAAAAGTTGTTAAGTTTTCATATTTTTTGTATATTTGGTAATATATGTTACTGGGTACAGGTCAAAGGTAACTACCAGTTAACTATAAATAACGCAAGTAGATTGATCATCATCGTCACGTGGTAAACCCAGAAATGCAACTTGTGCATGCGTAGTGAATTGTATATATTATATATATATAATTATCAATCTACTTGCGTTATTTAAAGTGCGTATATCGTTATGTCACCTATTTTCGCGATGTACTTTCGATTTCACATCGCTAAATTTTATGATCGAATATACTGAAAATATCAACTTTGTTTTTAAGTATGAGACAGGGGATTTCGCAAAGATGGACAGACGAAATGATGGACATTTCTGAATGCTAAATACCGCCTTCTTCGAAATGTGGCCTTAAATGTATCAATCCTCGAATAACAGTAGCACACACATGGTATACACAAGTAAACTAATGTATCATGAATACGACTGATGTTATAGGGAAGTACCTGAGTAATTCTTCAATAATTGTAAGAGCTGTCTCACATGTTACATTAGCTTAATTTATTACTAGAGTGGTTAAAATAACTTCCTTATATTCGACCCGGTCGTGTTGTTTTCCAACACGCGTGACCAAGCTTAGAACTGGAACCATTGTACTTTGTGCTCAGGTAAGCTAACAAGAAAAAAACTAATCACGCCAACAAATTGCCTATACCATTTTTTCCTCATGGGATGGCATATTCAGAGATGGCATTCGCCTATTTAGAACAAAGTGTGGTACAAACCTCTACACCAAGTGATGGAATGTCATCGGTTGCAAACGATTCCAATCTAGTGACAATTCCACGTTTGTCCATGTGCCCACACAGGATTTCCCTGACACCTCCTACATGCCCTTGTGTCCACCACTGTAGCAACTTGCATCTGCAAAATGAATGTAAAGTTGTGCTTGATTCTTGTACAATCTTCAGGTATTTTGCCGAATAGGACATACTCGTTGTAAAGCGAAACAACGAAGATGATATTTTCATGATTCTTATATTTATATACTTCGCATTTGAACGTGGATGTGAGCTAACGCATGGTTTTAATACTCTAATCATACGGTTAATGTAAATAAAAGTAATAAATACAAGGGGTCTTAAAAAAATCAAGATTTTAAGGGTGAAAAACCACACACATTTTAAACCATAGGCAATTGTACCAAGATAGTTAGCAAACAGACTCAACTCATAACGTGTCACAATTGTTACAAATACTCCCGACGCCGCATGACGAAATATTTAGAAAATTGTAACAAAACAGTGAGAAATTGAAAAAGGGCATACGTTTTGTAATTTTAAAGGAATGATAAAAAATCTTATAATAAGGAACAATATATCCATGCATGAATAATGCACGTTTAACAGTGTTACAGTTTTTCCAATAGTTTAGTGTATCAGCACTGACTGACATCTATGTTTACTCAAGTAAACATGCTCTAACTTGTCACTGTAAGTATCATAAGTATTTATGTAAATTTAAATTTGCAGAACGAAAAACTCAAATGGTAAAAAATATATTTTACAAACAGTATCAGTATACTCGATTTCTAAAATCTTTTATGTAAGTGATCCAGATTCAACATGTTTCAATTGTTTTACCTTATATCTTGAGTATATAAATCTAGTGTGGAGCTGTCTGAGCCCAGTCGTATAGTACCATGTATTGTTAAATGCCATAACTAACCAGACTGAAACACGATCTTGCATTGTCATAATAGAGTAATAACTATGAAGGACTAAGCACCATACCTGTTTAATATATTTACGGCCCAAGGTTCAGTTTTTGGGACGTAGGTTTTTCAGTTCAACAAATGCATTGTTCTTTTCATCAACAGCAACCGTTTCACAACAGTACACTGAATTTAAAATGGTATTCAGTTGCTCAATGTATGCCTGCAAAAACGATGTTTGTTTCGGGGCACAGTACATTAACCTAGATGATTTTGAATGTATTATATATGTAGGTATATATGTTTTGATCAACTTTCAATTATTTCTTATACTATAACATTGAATTACTGATTACAAAAATGACCGATACATAAAACTGACAATGTTTGTATTATAACGCTATCTGACTAATAAATGTTAAACAATATTTAGTTTAAAACGAATATATATGGTTTCAATGTTAACCTTCTAAATCTACAATCTCATGCCCAACATATGAATATGAACGAGAAATGGTGCATAAAATTAATAACCATTTTTTCAATAGTACAATAGACCTTTTAAACGAAGGCGTTTGCGCAAAACCGACATAAACTTGTATTAATTAACTGCAGAAAAACAATTGTATCAATGTCCCGTCTGAACGAATCTGCACTTCCTAATTTGGATTTCCCAACACAGTACATACCTCGTAACCATGAACGAGTTTCCTTTTGTTCAAGAAAAACATTTGCTTCTGATAACACTAATCTTTCTTTAATGTCTAGATCAACTATTCTAGTGTTTGTTTTTTATGAACGGTTTATCTGTTTTGAACTAAAAGGTAGTATATCGTATATGCTTGCTTTAAAAACACACAGTATGCTGAGTCCAAAGGAATATTATATTATACAATTAATTTTGCTCACTCAAAGAGTTGTTATCCGTTCTGAGCTTGTTTACGGTCGAAAAGTTTCCTTGACGTTGATCCTGATCTCCCTGAATGTCTTCATCGACTGTAGAAAGAATGCAAACATATATATTGCAATCGTATTTGCTCTGTTCGTTAAATGTTAAGTTAACTAGATAATTTAAATGTTATAGATATTAACACTTCAATATTGATGAACCCGAAGCTGATAAGTTACGTCTTTTTTGCCAATATGTTTAAAATGGATATTATTTAATATTTTAATCAGCGAATAAGTGCGCTTATAATGTCTGTCAATTTTAAATAATACGCTCTTAATCAAATAGGTTATCTTTATTATTGGCAAACATTTTACGTGATGCTTAACATATAAAAAGAGCATAGTGTTAAATAGTGTATTATTTTATAAACAAAGTATGATAGAAAACAAAAGTAACACTGCCTTTTGGTATAATGAATAAACCACAATATGCCTGCAATAATTGATGATATTAAAAACTAAAATAACGTTTATACCGACGTGATTACCGTGTGTGAACCCAGTTGATTCTACAAAGTTACTATGAATTCAATTATGCAAAACGCTAAGTTAAGATATTTACGCGTTTGCTCTTCTTTGTCAGTCGTTAACACCCTTTCGAATTGAAGTCACCAGTATAACGAATTAACCCATTCGCTGTTTCCTGATTGATTGCTCTCTTTATTTGGCGTAACTCTATCAAATTGGCACATGTAATACGCCCCTTCAAACAGTATAACTGCTATCTTCCATTGTGAAAACATGTCCCATTGGTTAATGGTCTCGTATGGTGTTTTCAGCAACGTTGTCAGCAACTTTCGACGGCAAACAAACATCTTGCAAACCAGCCCTAGGTAATTGTCTTCAACCATACATTACAATGTCAACATATTTTCACATAAAATATTTTTAAAAAATCTCCAAACATTCTGATTAATTAAATTAAAACTTACCTTTCTTTTAAGTTAAAAAGTATTTGACAACAAATGGTCGCAAAGCATTAAGGATATTGTTTTGCTATTTTAAATGTAAAGCTTTTACTATTGTTATGACTTGACCGAGGTTCGGCGACCTTTGTGGAAACCGACATGCTTGCTTTAAACTCATGTCTTACTCTAATAACGAAATTGAGATTGTGATTATGAAAACTTATAAACGCAGGTTTTATACCACTTTTTCATATGTAAAAAGGCTTACTTGCGAATCCAAAACAAAATTTTATTGATGTTTTCAAACTTTTCTTCTTGCTCATCTTCAACGTCCCTGTACCCTGCATTTAAGTCGTACAGAACATCGTCTGGCTTTGGTGGTCTCCGCAAATACCTCTGCTGCGTTCTATCGCAATGCTCGTCGCCATTTTTATCTACAGATATATATCCCAGTATCTCCGCCTGATATTGTCGTTGGTTTATTTAAATCCTCTATGTAGCCCGTGTTAAATGTTGCCATAGTCATTGGTATAATAAGATATAAACTTCTTTGTATAAGTATTCCAGCTAGTTGTAATCATTTAAGTTTATTCAAGACAGAAAAAATGATGAACCTTTAGATAGTATCTATAAGGCAAAACGTGAGATTTAATGCAGACAATCCTTAACATGTGTCGCTATAAGTAATGCGCCATAGAAAGAGCTGTTTATAATTTAAGATTTAAGTAGATTTCCTCGCGCGAATTAACAACGACAGTCTTAAGTATTCTATGCTGTGTTGTATGAAAATATTTTAACACGGGAGCAAAATGTATAGGTTGAAAAGCTAAAGAATATCACAATTGCAGATATATCTATATAATTTCGTGTGAAGAATATCACAGTCTAGTTTCAGTGTTGTTATGTTATCTTTGTATGGCGAATTTCTATTTTATCAATGACACTTCATTTCCTTTTATGTATATATTTTTTGACAAATTTAAGTCGATTTACAGTTAAATTTCCCTTTTCTTGCCCTGTTATATTATTAGTTTTGTGGTTTAACTATTATGTATAAAATATCAAATGTCAAATAGTTGTGATACAATCAAACAGGCCGTGTTGTTGATTGTGATACATGTAAATGACAATCTAAAATTTATGGTAGAAAAATAGTTGTTCATGAAAACTGTTCACTTTAAAACCTGATTTGGTCTATATTTAAATTGCCTAATATATCTGCTTTTGAGAAAATCAATAAAATCAAGTCGACCTATTTGCACATAATATGTAAGCGTTCTACAGCGGAGTTAATTTAAACCATGAAGTAATGTATTACCTGTAAATATCTGTGCAACCCGCTAAGACAATATTAGGCCTCTTTGTAATGGGATCCAATATGTAATGAAAACCAGTGTTTGGGTTTCCCAATTTGAAATCCGAGCAGTCGACTGTTCTACTTAAAAGCCAAGATAAGTATATTGAAACACGTTGAAGAAACTGAACAGTTGACTAGGCAATACACATGTCAACAATGTACGGGGTAAAAAATAGTACTAGTCATATACGTTGTTTATTAAATGTTTCTTTGAAAATATTCGCAGATAACAAATAAATGCAAAAGTATTATATAATAACGCAATTGTATTACTAAATGAATAACCAAAGCGCTAATTACAATAAAGTATTTACGATATAAAATGCATATTACACTCTCTCTGTAATTCTCGTAGTGAGTTTCATGTACTCGCGTATCGAAATAATTTGAATCGTTTTATATTTAAGCGATTATCAATGTGGTAATTAACGTTACTGATATCGCAAACGAAAACTTGAGGACATGGTATTAGTAGTGTTCGTTTCTGAAATATGTATATTCAATTTTATTTAACTTAAAAAAGTATTTTAGTTTTATTGTAAATCTTGAAAACTGAAATCCGATTTAAAACATAAACATGTAATGTAAAAAAAGTTAAACCAAATCGATTTAAACGATGCTTGCAATTCATGTAACTGCAAGTTCAAATCCATGTGCGTGAGCACAACAGTGAACTTAAATCGTCCACAGTCATGAGGGTTTTTTTTATCGTAAAGACTATAAAACCTATTCCCATACGTTAAATTATAGTTTCCCCGTTTAGCCGTCGGAGGAAGTATTAGAAACGCAAAAGAAAAGACAAGCAAGAACGACAGAATAATGAAAACAGGCAAAACAGAAAGGTACACCTTGATTCCGTTTAATAAAAATGTGTCAATTTTCGAGTGTTTGCAAATAATTAAAAAAAAGCAAAGTTGTTTCCTGTTTCAATGTTACGTTCGTATGAAATTATATTGATGTTCCTTTTGTTTAAAGCGCTTAGAGGAATTGAATGAATTCAATGCTGATGTAAAGGGAAAGTTGAAACGCATGAAAAATATCAAAGACCAATCCAATACGTGACATAATTATCAGCATGGATGACGGAGGAAGCTACTTGCAACGCTTAAAACAAAGTCGCAGACTACGTCGTTTACCTCATGCTTTCAACGGCATTAGACCCTTTTAGTTATTCGCATTTACTAGTGTAAGAGTTGTGTTCCTTAGCCGGATGTGACGTAATGAGATTATACAAAATCCGCCAGAGAGAAAATTGTACAGTGTCGCTGATAATATCAACGTCTCTTGCACTATCAATATGCGTAAATTGCACAAATATTTCATTTTTGTATATTAAAGCTATCGCTTTTCGCATATTTCATTTAAGAATATTGAAGCGTGAATTAAAATACATTAAACATTCCGTTCAATAACCCTGTGTGTGGCAAGACAAATCCCGCACTGTTATCACTAAACTTTAAACGTAAATATTTTATTAAAATGCCAAATATTGAAAAAAGCGCCGAACGTTTATATTTTAATGGTATTGATCATTGGCATATGATTTGGGCGCTTTTTTACCACTTGGGAACATGACCTTTACCATTAAAAATGGTAATTGAATTGTCAATTCACCCCACCTGCAAAGTTTAGACTTCGCCCACTGGTTGGCAAAAAGAGGTGGAATTCATATAAGCGTATAAAGGGAAGGCTGACAAAATCATTGTTTGTAATGATAATAATTCAACAGATCAAATAAAATTTTACTAGTTATGTCTGAATAAAACATTTGCATGCAAGGAAATGCATTTTTGAAACGATTATATTGTTGTTATTATTTGTTTTTATTAACAACGAACTCGGGAGTAGAACACAATGTAAGAGCTCGGTATGTGGTCATGACAAAAATATCCATATTTGGCACTTCTTCGCGACCATTTTTTGTTAAAAAATTCTCATAAATTGCGCTTATTTCAGAATAACTTAAATTTAACGAACGAAAACAAGTACATGTTGTAATGATGAAAACAAACAACAATTAAATAGATCGATTAACGCATCATATTGTACCTGATTTGAAACTTTATTTTTCTGAAAAAACGTACCTTGTTACACATAAAATAAACTCTCTTGAATAATGTAATTGTTTGATTTAATTGTTTACACAAATGGTGGCACTCTCTGTTGCAGCATTTTTATCCCGGTGTTTTATCGCACCTTTGTTCATCACAACCCGATTATCTCGTTATGATCGGATACTGCCCCGACAATTACAAAGAAAACAAGGTGTCATAAACCCAGGGACCTATACTTGGGTCCCTGCATAAACCACATGTTGCAGACTAGTGTCTGGTAATTAAACACAATTTATGTTACCCCCATGTCATCCCCTTGGCATATTAAGCAGTCATTTTAACCAATTTTTTAAGTCAAAATACTTAACATTTGCTTCAATAAAATATTTTAACATTAAAAAGAATGAAGACATTATCGGAAATGGATTTACAGGAACAAGTGTATATATATTAGCCAGTTTAAACATAATAATACATTGTTTAATAACTATAAATAAATTTAAAAAAAATGTGCAATTTAACTGCTACGCAATTGGGGTATTTAACGGGTACCGGCAAATGTAAACTCCGCTATTACGTGTATAGATTTAAGTACGTTATTTCAGTGTACGAAACACCATGAAAACGAGCAATCACAATAGGGTAAACAATACTTGCGTTAAATAAATTAAATATATAGATTTATTGATCATAAAATGCTCGATTTGTATCACTCCTTATCATTAGTAAAGAGATTTCAATATACATGCAAAGACAGTTCAATTTGCATAATATGCAGAGTTCATTTCCCTATGTATGCTAACATTTATTAATATTGCCATTCAGTGTAAACGAAACAAAAATCCATTCAATGGAAAAGAAAATGATAAAATTTAACAATTGTTATGTTTCCGCTTTTTTAGGGTTTTGATTTACGATTGATTACATGCATCTCTTACACGTTCGATCGCTGATGAACAACAACAATATCCACACCACTTATAATTGTGATTAAATAAATATATGTTTCATTATTTTTTAAACATCATTTATAAAATTCTTACCATAAGAAAGAATACGGCTTATTTAGTTGTTTTGTTTTGTGGGATTTTTAGTATTTAGTCTTCCGATCACGTTCTCTGATGAACAATACCGCTGCTGTATCAGCAGTATAAAACGAATATAAAACTTTCATTAGAAAATAATACATTATTAACAATTAGGTAAATACAAATCTTTTCGTGCACATGTTCAGTCCATTTACATCGTTGAAAAAATATTTTCTAATAAGATTTCTGTTCTCGTTTACAATCGATACACTCGATTATCATCGCATGACGTCACACCAGGGAGATAATTAAAAACCGGCAATAACTGAAAGGGTCTATAGTCTGGATCAATGCAGCAGGCAGTCCATTACTTCGGGTAACGAGTTTTCTACAGGAGACCCTGACAACATTACTGCATTGTCCGAAAAGGAGACGCGCAATTGCTCTGCGGATGGATTTCATGCTCTACGTGATCATATTTCTTGTAGCACAAATAAACAAAAACCTTTAGTAATAGCATCTTTAACAACGATGAGCTATAAATATAATACATGTACATTCAATGCACTTTTATCCAGGAGGTAACTCCGATAAATAAACATACGGAACTCCCCTGTCATTGCTAACACTAGGTGGGGATCAGTTTGTTCTTGTGTGAAGAATATCACAGTCTGGTACGTGTAATTATAGAAGACACAACTTACATTGATTTTCAGACAAAAACTGGGATTCCTGACCCAGATACGCAAAATATATACATGTACGGTACAACCGACGGGGTTTTTACGCACCAAAACCAACAAAGTATAATAACACCAACTATTTACTTGAAAAGAACGGAGTGAACCATGTAAATGTGTAAAATTGTTATGTTATCCACCTGAATATGTTTGCGAAATAGATGAACTTACAGAACAATGATATGGTTTAGTAGTTGTTTATCTTTAACAGGTTGTGTTCTTAGTGTTAGAGTTTTTTACTTTTATCACACGCGAGTTAGAAGGACGAGTTGAAATTCATGCTAAAGAACAGAGAATAACGAATTTTGAATCGGAATTGTGCGTAAGAGTTTTATATTTGAATGTCGCATATTCGTAAATGCGCTGAACAGCATTTGAAATCGATAAAATTGGGATACATCGAAGCGAATTACTGTTTTCATACGTTTAGTATTTTCAAGGCTCTTACCGTTCCTAAATTTACGAGAACGTTATTCCGTTGAGTTATTTCTGGTTGTTATTAGATTTCAAATAGGCAATCCGTAACATAATTTCGTCTTCATTGGATGATTCATCTGTGGAACTAAACATCAATGAACAGATATCCGTTGTAAGTAATGTATTTCCTGACTTTCTTTTAAACCTATTTATTTAAGCTCGATTGCGTAACAAGCCTAAGCTTATATGAAACGCTCTCGAGTCCGTTTCCTTGGTGGCTATTGGGGAGATCTAAAGAACGCTCCCACAGTGGGGATCGAACCCGTGACCTCCCGATCGCTAGGCGGACACCATATCCACTACGCCACGGCGATCTTAATGCGATGTATTTTATTTATGTGTTCTAATCTTTGTGCAACATGCACATTTTCTCCGTACCTCCATTAGAAGGTCTTGTGGACGATCACCATGCAGAAATCGTTTTAATAATTTTAACTAAAAATGGTTCGTCCTAATTTAGACAGGAACACATTTACAAGAAGTAAACGTTCTATAAAAACAATATACAATAAACATATAACTTTTTACGGCTTATCGTTTTAATATGTGTAGTATAAACAACAAAATGTCGTATTTCAAAGTACTTTACACATGTAGTTGGTACGTTTAAATGTCGTAACCGTATTCATTGTTTGTGCAAGGTACTGCATACTGTGCGAACATGTAACCGGCTACTGACAAGGACCCCCAGCAACTTATCGACGCGCGTGTGCAGATATCACAGATTATTGATCAGTGGCTGCAGGACTTAATTTAAGTCGACCAATCAGTGAAAGTGTTGTTCATGAAATACGGGGAAACTGCGTATTTAAAATCCAAGACAGCGATTACATATCCAGTAAAAAAAAAATTATCATTTATTTTTTACGTAAACTTAAAATGATATGTTTTGTATTTGATTCACTCTTAAACCAACGCAGTTTTTACCTTAGTAATTCAATTCATATGCTGGATCATTTTTTCAAATAATGGTCATACCGTATACAATTTATTTTCCCGCAATTTAATGTACGTTAAGTCAATGACGTAACATCCGCTTTCTGTTATTATTTTTGTAATCCTGATGAAGGCGTAAGCCGAAACGTTAATAAAAAGGGAGGAAAAATATTAGTTTTTTGTTGGATGTATCATACTATACGGCATTTAATAGAAATATAGATCCAAACAATTCTCAACATAAACATAGCCAACTTGAATGCTTCACATGGATCTATTTGTTGCACGTATAAAGAAAGGCATTGGTTTTCTATCGCTAGTAATTTATTCTGATGACGAGAATGCAATTAAAATGTATCAGGGAAAGGCTTATCCTTAACTTGATAGGATAGTTAACTAGGGCGAGAAGAAAAAACAAATAATCTTTAAACGGAATGAAGGATATTCTTCAATTGGGGGATTTCAATAAATAAACTTCAACGTGCATTGAACACGATTTAAAGATGTACCTTAAAGATGCAGAAGTGTTTTATTTGTGATATGAACGAAACTTCTTGTCTTGCAAGAAGAGATAAAAAATATTTGTCTTTTATTTTGCGCCATATATGATTAAAATAAAAGTCATAAGAGTATTCCCATTTTCGATAGATTATTAACTTTGACTTTTTTTAATGTCGGCTATTTAAAACGGTGCGACATAAATAGTTTACAATGGTTAATTTATTATAAACGAATCAGACTTATCAAACATGGTCTCCATCTTATATAACATTCGTGTTTATAATACATGTTAGAAATGATGTCCTGTATGACTGATACACATGATTATTTTTTTGTTGAAGTTTATTCATTTTTAGACAAAAATAGGAACCAACTCTTAACAATACGAAGATTCATGAACCATATTAAAGAATAAAAAACTGTTACTATTCCGTTGTCGTTTGATTAAGGAAAAGAATGAGTTGTCTATACAATACATGACCATATACATACAACACAATACGTGTATTAATATGATAAACCAAAATGTAGTAGAAAAATAATACCACAAGTGAAGCAAATATATAACTAGAAATAAATTGAAAGTGTGTTATGTTTACTTTTTATTATCAATCAAAAACAACACCGACGATCATCGACACGCAGGTCGAAGTATATAAATAGATTATTATCTATTAAAACTAAACCAAACAAGTACAAAACGGGTGGTTTTCTACATACGCCGAACGAGGATCATTTATACTTGATGCAAATATCCAGTAAATGCGCACCAGCAGTTAGATTCCTAGTTGTATAATTCATGTTATTTACCAGGTTCAGTAAAGGCTTGAATGTAGACAAAAGTGTTGCATTTTACGAGACTTGACTGAACCAATATGTATAATCGTACAAAAAATGTTCTTATAAATTCTCTATGTTAAAGCAATGTAGTTGGCAGACAATTGAATGAGTCTTCATGTATGCATCTATATGTGTACATATATAACAACCGTGATGCCTTTTGTAAATTAATTTCATTCATCTAAAAGCACTGTCATGACCACGGGAACCTTATTTGTTGGACCTATCAAAACTGTGCTTGTCAGGTAACTCCTATCTAATTGCTTGGTTAATGTTAGCGTTTTTAATTTATTAATGTTTAAACAAGTTTTCTCAACTACTAATGACTAGTCTGAGATTAATGTTTAACTATATAGTCAATTAAAGGCATTCACAAGGTACACCAAGGAAAAGGAATCATTAATATTTTAACAAAGATTTAACAAACGATAATTATAATGCTCTATGACAAACACTTGCAATAGTAAAAAGCATACTTACTACGAAAATTGACTTAACGGTGATTATGAACAGTTTTTGTTTGTAAATTGTTGATCAAGTGATTTATTTTTATATGAACAGCATGAAGTATGAGTTAGTAACTACCAAGATTATTGAAGCTAGAAGTACAACAGATCATGAACGCATGAAACTTGTTATAATCACCAAACTATGAAATAAACAAGTTGGTGGTTACAAATAATTAAATTTGAAGGACAGTGTTCATAGTTTAACAGTGTCCACAAACTCAAATAATGTCTTCTCACATATTTAAATTAAGCTAAAACCCAAATAATACCACACATATATATTCTAAATTTGTCCATTTTCAGCTTACTAAAATTTTAACTACACTATTTGAAAATACATGAAACGGTATCGTATATTATTGATTCGATTTGAGTTTTTAAGTTTACAATTGTGTTTCTGCTACTTCGTCATAGTTATACCTTATATCTAAACTTATGAACTGGTTGCCCATACCATCGACAGCTGGAGTAATAAGTTTGTAATCGTCGTCTTCAATATCCTCAGCATTATAATAATTTCCCACAAAACAACCCCTTAGAGTAACGAACCTAATGATATCAAATTTTCTCATCATGCTCAATTCTAGTTTAATTTCTAAAAATAATTCACTGTGAGCTTCGAAAGCGAAGAGCATTCGCAACTGCACAGTCTGATTAAAGTTAGAGATATTTCTAAGTACACGTCGTAGCGCATTTGGAGTAATCATCCATGGGCAGGTTATTATTCGTATCTTTTCTAAGTTTATGAAGGTCGGAAACGCTTCTGACAACAACGCTATATTGTCTACTCCGACAATAGTTGCACTCTTTATACTCCGCAGTCCAAATAATGCTTCGAATATTTCAACAGTGTCGTTGCTTTTACACCATATTGATAATGATGATATGTTGCTTGGAACTTCCAACTTAGGTACAATTATTTTTGCATTTTCAGTTTCATTTTCCTGAAAAATGTTTTCATGACAGATTGACAGTTTGCACAACACTGGATAATTACTTACAAACCGCTCTTTAGAATTGTCGATCATATTTAAGCTTTGTTTAATAAACTCTGTCATGTATCTCCGCACCACTGAACTTCCTTTTTTAGGTTTACCAAGTGTTAATCCTGCAGGAAGACAATCTGTGATAACAGAGACCAATACCTCTGTCATACCGAAATAATCAACTATTTTATACTTCTTTGTACCCTCGTCTTTGATTTGCATCAAAAATTTCTCTGGTGAACATGAAAACCATTCTGGGCATATGATTAACTCTGGCGTCTTATTTTCTATCATTTTGCAAACACGCATGTCACATTTTATCGGGTGGTTAAATTTTGACAACATTATCGCAAAGGCACGTAGCGATGACGAGGAACATATGATTGGATCAAATTTTATTAATCGTATTGCTGGAGGCAATTTTAAATCACAGCACAATTCCATAGTGCTGATGATAAGTTCCTCCAGACAGTTTAGAGTTGGTAATATAAACGAAAGTAATCGAGCGTTTGGAATTCCTGTCATGGACAATCTTCTTATTGGTGACCCTCGCAAAGCTTCATGAACACCGTGACCGAAACCGAAACATTTCAGACCGATTCCAGACGTTTCGCACATATATGACATTCCTACTTTATGCCTATCAAGGAAAGGTCCGTTAAACATGCCTGTTTGGTTGTCGACATTTTCATATCTGTGATCATCAAATATATCGATATTGCAATATATGTGATGATCGCTGTTCAGTAAATGCCTTAACATTGGTAAGGAATAAACACCATCGCGCACATGTAACTGCTCAATGGAAGGCGGCAATCGAAGAGTATCGTCAGGTAACGACTGTCCTTCATTCAGTAATGCCAGTCTTTTTAGCTTTCTTAGTGTATATAAACTGTCAGTTGGAAAAGACACATGTCCGCGCAGAATAATGACTTCTAAATTGTAGCATGCTGACAAGTCCAACACACCATAATCCCCATCTAATTCTAAACATTCTAGACAATGGGCAGATAAAGTAATGATATCCTGTAATTCATATTTTCGAATCTCAGTAACACTGCTGTTTAAACTCAGAAATTTGACGTTTGACTTGTTTGCCAATAAAATTCGTGCTAAATCTTTAGCGTCAGTTTCCGTGTAATTTGAGTACGTATGATCGATGTAATAAAAATTAAAATAGAACAGAAATAGACGAATGTCAGTAGCACTATAATTGTTTGATATTGCCTCTTTATAGCCCGCCAGTATTATATTCTGTGTAGTTCTCCCCAAATGCGAGAGCGAACTACAAGTTGTATTCATTACAAAAGACAGTTTCTCGGCTACTTTTATATTAAGACCACAGAGAAATCTGAATATTTGAGAAATGTCTATGTGCAAATTTCCGAATTTGAAAATGTGTCCAACTATGACATCCTGAATGACCTGGGGGTTGTTTGCTATATAATACGCTGCTAAAAACTCCTGCATCGATTTATGCACAAAACTATATATTGATTTTATCATGGCGATAGACATGTGTTTTCGTTGTGATAGAATACCCGATATCAGTGCACATTCTTTCTGTTCCTTTGACAAGTATTTCATCAATTCGTTGTTGCCAAACACTAATGAAATCTCCTGTTTGTACGAGAATAAAAGCGCAAACGCAACTCTGGAAAGCGCTTCTATCAACGCAACATTTGCAAAGCAATACAAAGTTTTTCTGAAACACTTAAATGGAGGGTATCCGAAAAAGGCTGGCATTTTCGACATTTTTTTTAGTAAACAATCGAGTATATGGCTGTATATTTCGCATCTTGATCCTTTGAGATATAGCCCGTCGGCCCACAAACAAAGGTTCAGTGTGAGCATTGTAGGGGAAGAGAGTAAGTCAACCAGCTGATGGTTTACTATATAGCTATTAAATTCGCTCTGTTTGATGTCCTTATTATTATTGAAAAGGCAACCAATTATTCTTTCGCACAGCAAATCTGGATTATCGACACCTTCAATTTCTAAAAGAATGTCAATGTGTGAGTCGATGATTCGTTCATCCGTCATTTTCCATGGACGAGTTGTTATAAGCAACGTACATAAAAAGTTGCTACTTGCCATCAAAGGTATTGCAAGCTGCCCGTAAGGATCTGACCATTCGTCTAGACCGTCCAGAACCACGAGACATCTATATTTTCGCATGATGTACTGGAGAAGTTTGTAGATGACCCCGCGATATTCGTCAGTGTAAATCGTGTCAATTAGTTGAGCTTTGATCATTCGTACTATATCACGCTGATCCATAGAATCTCTGAGTGTGACGAAAAAGACAAAATCGAAAACATTAAGCGTCTGCACGTCAACAAATCGTACTGTGCTCTTTAAATGTTGTGACGACGATTTCTGCCCTAACCAGTCCAAAGTTAAATTTGTGGCAAATGTGGATTTTCCAACGCCAGGCTCCCCTTGGATGAATATGCGCCCATTTAATTTTTCATCTTTGTAAAAAATCCCAGCATAGCAGTCAACTTTTGTTTTCGCTGAGTTATGTCTGGAAATTTGTCTTACAGCTGGGAAACTGTATAACTCTCGTATATTTCGGTTGATGCTTGGCACAAGCGGTGAAATCGGCACGTCGCTTAATGCCTTCTCGTAATGATGAATCAAACGATAAAAAAACTCTGGAAAAAAAGGAACGTATTGATAAGAAAATAATATTATGTAACAAACAGTAAATAACACTAGATGTATCATTGAATGTGATAGCTATCTCCAACATACCACTAACAAAGATATAGAAGTTTGAAAATCTGTACAATTGTTTTGCTTTTGATGAAGTTTTATAACCTTAACCGTATCAGTGTTTATTAGAGCGCGACAAATCAAAGATGTCTTTCATTCGATCAACACCTTTAATCTGATGTCAACAAATGTGTCGCGAATTATTACACTGTTTTATATGAAGCCTGAGGCATGTCATGGGGATAAAGGTCGGACAACAAAGGCTACCTAACCAATTGAGCAACCAAGTAAAAAAATATGGTCATTATATTTATTTATTTATTTATTTATTATTTTTTGTCATTTAAACCTATGTGTGTCACAGTGCATTTAAAGAAAATGAAAACAAACATCATTGAAAAAGTAACTTATTCTATAAAAACAAATAAATATTTTGCTCTTGGTAATTTATTTATAACATTAGGTTTGTAAATAGATATTGTTTAACAATTCAGAAAATCATGTTATCCCATTTTCAACGCGACATTGACGGTATTACACCTTATGAAATATACTAGCCTATATTCAACACTGTGGGATATACCTGTCGCGTGCACGGACTATTTTTTACTTTACCACTGAATGATTTTTTATGAGAAATAAAGTCGAGAAAACTTTAGCTTCAAAATTATACGACATTCAACCTTTAAATCTAGTCATATGAAATAATTTTTCGCCATCCGTATAATGATGAATCAGCTGAAAATGACACTTATTACATCATTATCCCCCAAAAAAATTTGACGATTTATTATAAACGCAACTTATTTCACATGTACATGTACTGTATATCGACATATTTGAATTGTCAATTTATCACATTTTCCTTATTTCGTGTAATGTGCATTGTTTATAACCCATGCATATACTTTTGAGATTTAAGAATGTACAACAAGCTATACAAATATCGCACAATTCATAAATAATCTGCAATATTTGCTTCCCGATTTAATTCACGTTAGGCATAGAGCTGTGTAAAGTATAAGATGGTAAAAATAGCACCACACTGGAATTCGGAACGTCCCATTTTGTACACGGGTATTCCTCATGTATTTGTTGTGTAATGGAATGTTTTCATTCTTTGTGTATTTATATATTAAATTATTTTCTTGTACAATAAGCGCATTTACCATAGACAAATAAAAAAATGTGCAAGTTTAAACATAATTATGTTTGTATGCAGAAATCGGCAAATGCAACCGAGTTTACCAACGGCTATTATTTGATAAACTGCTCCGGTTCATTTTAACAGCAGTAATGTAGAGTACATGACGTAACGTGTAACGAAGAAGAAAGTTTATAGAGTTCGTAAACTCATTTGAATATAGCGATAGGATGGCATAAGGGTCTTTATTTAACTATGCTAAAATAATTATTAAAGACCCTATATGCAAAATCGTCAATTATTGAGTTAAATGGATTATTAGATGGATTTTAAAGGATAATTAAAGGTAAGATACTAGTTCGAACATGTTTTGCATTTTTGTACTTTTGTCGTTCCCTGTTCTCGGGAAAATGATTTTAACATGGACGCCATTGATGCATCTGATCACACACGGCATACCCATAACATTATATAAAAATACGTTCTGCGCGTACTTAAATTCGTCGTCCGAAGTCGGAAAACGTATTGCCCTGTATATTAGGTCAAATAAAGTGTCAGTCGCTGTTTACTCGTCGAAATTGTCAAGGTCGTCGACGGTGTACATGTATGTTGACATCGACATGATTTTGTCAGGAAGCAATCGCCGCCATATTGGATTTTGATCATTCTCTTTCGAAAATAAAATGAATTGCAGTAAAGTAAAATCTTCTTTTTGCGGTCGTAATGTGTTACAATTCGGATACTGCGTAAAATTGAATCGAGGCATATGGTGATATTTTTACTTGTTTTACAGTTTGTGTGTGAATTTTTAAGACTATTTTGCGTACCAGAACAAATACATTTATATCACTACGCATGGTTACATTCGTTAGATTTTAAGCGCTTTTAAGACTGAATTAAAATTATTGTTAAGGTTATTAGATCTATTTATGTTAAATGTCACGTTGAAAAAAATCAAATGGGATAAATAGAATACTAGGATTAGCGTTGAATACAGAGAAGTTTATGTTGCTCGGCTCGAACACCGAAAGCGCTCGCCAAGGCTCGCGCTCCCGGCGTTCTAAGCCTCGCAACATAAACTTCTCTGTATTCAACGCTAACCTAGTATTCTCTATGTCTTATTTATATGTGTGTATTCTATCCTATAAATTGTAAAATCATAATTTCATAAAACAATATTGTATTTAATGTAATAATTGTCTATAACCTGATACATTTTTATATAATAAAATATATGTTTTAATATGGAGATTCTAGTATCTTAAATTGTATAGATACAGAAAAATAATACAATCAAAGTTAAAGCACACCAAAAATCATTAGCGTCACACATCAACCGTCTATTTTGGACTTCAAAACTACACGTGTAAGGTACATCTGTTTCATATTTGTATTGACGTAGTAAAGGTATTAGTAAAACCACAACCCTAATATGCATACCTTTTATATTGCGATCAGTGGCTTGACTGTCACTGTCCAACATAACTTGACCGATACGAGTAATTGCAGATTTTTCGGCAGAAGTGATTTTGTCAATACCTCGTTGTGTGTGTTCATCGATTTCCTTTTGACAGTAAGACATTTTAGACTGAATTTCCATCAAGGCCTTTAAAAGTTGTTGGGATATTTGCTTTCCCGAGTTAACAGCAACCTGCTTTGACATTTCAAGCGTCTCTTGTGCTTCTTTTAGTATTCTTCCCATCTCCATGTGGCTGATTGTTAGGCTGTCATTTTGTAACTAAATTAGAAAAAATACTGATTACAAAAATTGTCAGCTTCAACTTTTACATAACATGTTAAAGCAAATGTATATTTTACCTATACAACATAAATTGTGTGCGGTTACATGAATATCTTTAAAGATTGTCTGGTATTAGCTTCATTAATAACGCATCATCCGTGATCTGGCGTCCCGAAAAACCTTCTGCTCAATCGATTTAAGTTTTAAATATTCGTCAGTATACTTAATAGTTATACATATAATTACACGTAGGTTTAGTAATGTTGTTTCCTTGCCTGTACATTTGATATTGATCTTACCTGTTGCAGTTTTATTAGCGCTTTTTGAGCAGTTGAGTCGTGAATGAGACACTGTGAATCGGCCAGAAGAGCCGTCAAAGTCAAGAAATAACCATGGAGAACAGTCCCATTGACAGTACAATCCGGTGAGTGTCGGACATCTCTGCCTATCTGGCGCGCCTACGAAAAAGAAATAGTTATTCACATACAAGTTAAGATAAACATAGTGTTATGTTTACGAACAAAAAACATATGTTTGTTGTTATGTCGGTTTTCATATGTAGTATTTACTATTGTTAATTTATACTATGGAATAATAATAGAAACCATCATTTTATCATTTTACACCTAGCCTGACACTACTTTGTTGTTGGTTTTCTAGATTATCGGATACAAAAGATACCAGTAGATCTAAGATACTCCTCGAATGCAGTTAACCCAACAAAGAATAATTGACAAGATTTAGTGTTTTGAAAATAACATAAACATTCTAAAAACCGTGAGTAGAATACACATCGCAATAAACAAATGGAACGTTCTAACGAATGCTGCTATTGCGTACATGCTACATAACTCATAGGAGAATGACCCAATTTATTATTCGAACATACTACCAAAGATAAAGCAGACACTTTATTTTTGTCAATGGCATTTTCTTGTTTGATTGTTATGCTTTGGTTATATCGCGAAAACGTTATATATCACCTGATTATGCTGTTCATTTGAGATACAAATCTCTAATTAGTGTAATTTAGACACAATGTTTTATTCGGGGAGCAGTTATGTAGATATACATTTGGCTTTTTCGGATAACTATGCATAACATTTTGTACAACTTCTTGCATTTGGTCACAGAATGAGATGAACGCCAACCGTTATTGCAGTGGATGATGATTTCAATAATTTATTGTGATTGTTAAAGGCTGCTGTTGCAATTAATTGTATGTTACCTTTGTTAAATAATGCCACAGCAATGTCTCGAAAACATTTTTTTCAAGCGGCTTACGGAATGCTTAATGAAATGTCTGTTTTATGTTTGTACAAACTACAGTATGCACTGTTTAATTAAACATGCACTCAAAACTATATCAAAGTCAAAGTAGACCAACACTCCTTTTATCCTCTTTTTAATCGAAAGTATGACAAATGAAAAATATACAAACAAAATTGAGATAATCATATCATCACTATATTGCGAATAAATTATGTTGAAGCTATCATAATAAATCAATATTATAATCTAAAAATCAAAATTAACCAAAGAATACTAAATGTCAATAAAAATCATAGTATATTTAGGTTCTAAGTTAAAAATATTTATTGCACTATGTTTCTACCTAGTTTAACTAAATGATAACACAGTTCCTTATTCGGTGTGAACAAGGAATAAGCAACTGGTTCCTTATTCCTTATTCAAAATGAATAAGGAAATGGCATTGTCATACTATATTTGTCTTTATTAAAATGAACCAAATAGATCAATAAATTAATGAAAATCATTGTAAATGTAGCACGGTTGTTGATCACGGGTTCCACCTCCTTTTTGCGATGCATTAATACATGAGCCAATTCTACTTCCGAGGTTGCACTAAGGACCGGATGTTATTAAATTTCACGGATAATTCTACACAGTGAGTTAATTTTATATTACGTTGTTTTTTCAGCATATTTCGCAATATTTTTAAAATCGGGATATGTATTGTGATTCAGCGAAGATTCATTCATCACCACATGTACAGAAACATATAACCACATCCCATTCGGAAACGTTATGACATTTATAAGTTGTGTCATGGTAAAGATTTTAACATAAACTCGATTTATTTTTCCTGTGTGACGAGCAAATTTACACACACTAACAACATCAAACCATTTCTTCGAACATTTATAAGTTATCCGATGCACAAAAACATTGGCTTTTTGTCGATCTAACAGATAATTTGGTGTTTTTACAAAAGAGATGGATTCAATGCCAAGGGGATGGTGCTAATGACAAGAGGTGGCGCAAATGCATTATTAAAGCTTTTTTCAATTTTCGATGCCAATCATACTCTTTTTGTTTCGTATTCCAGGTTGTGTGTTGGATCTTTCTTTCTAAATTCGATCATTATGAAATAAAAAATTTAAAAAAGTAAAGTCTATGTAATTATGAAGAAACATGTGTTGCAACGAGATTTTTAAATTTCTTTGATTGAATATACGACAACACTGGAAAGAAGCTTGAGTATAATACTAGGAAACAAAAGGCAACGATTAAAGCCGAAGCTATCCTATTTTTTGCAGATATTTGTAGGAACGAATGGCCTATGTTAGCCTATATAAGATTTGTTGAAATTTGCCTTTTAGTACATTAAGAAACCTTTATAGGGAAAAAAACTCATTGTTTCAATAAAAAGTATTTTTTTATCGTGAATTTGGTTTTTGTAAAAACGCATTTGTTGTAGAGAAAATATTTGAGAATGAGAATTTAGTTAATGGATAAATTTTGGATTTACATCGTGCATTTTTTCAGTGTAATGACTCCTTAATTGAGTTGTTACTTATATATTCACATATTTAAATCTTGTTGTTTTTATAGAATGTGTATATGATCTATATAAATTTGTGTTTAAGTATTTACGTTAAAGAAATATGAAAAAGGTACATTATCTATTAAATGTGATGATTCATATAGTATCGTGCAATGGCGCAACCTCATGTCCTTAGCTCCACCCATTTAGCATTGGATCCATCTCCTTTGAAAAAAGCACAAAATTATCTAATAGATCTGCAAGGTGTCAGTGTATCTGTGCATGTAGCAACTAGTATAAGTTGAACGCGATCGTTTAATGTCGTTCGCGAATTGATCGAGTGGAATTTCGTCTTGACATAGGCACAATACAATGGTTTGCAATTAAAAACTCCACCATGTTGCAATTTATAAAGTTTCTAACGTTTCCAAATGGGTTGTGGTTGTATGTTTATGCACATTTGTGGATGAATAAATCTATGCTGAATCGCACTAAATTGCCCGATTTTTTTAAAATTGCGATATATGTTTGAAGAACATATAAAATCTACTCACTCTGAAGAATTATCCGTGAAATTTCAAAACATTAGGTCCTTAGCGCAACCTCGGAAATAGCATTTGCTCATGTATTAATGCATCGCGAAAAAGAGGTGGCGCATTTAAAGATTAAAGGACGTGATAACCAACAAAATCGCACTGTTCTTGGTGGTAACCAGTCCTATTTGTTCCAAAGTTAGTGCGGCTGGTTACTTTTTGCCACGAAAAAGCTTGTTATCAGTACGCAAAAAACTATTATGAAATATAGTACAATACATATTTTTGATACCAAACCTACATTACAAATGATTTTCATTGATTTATTGGTCTCTAACGTTTATTTTATTTGTTTCGTGTATAAAAAAGTGCAGTTCCTTATTCGATTTGAATAAGGAATAAGGAACCAGTTCTTATTCCTTTTTCAATCCGAATAAGGAACTGGGTTATCATTAAATCAAACTTAGTAGAGATGTACTGCAATTAATGTTTTGATACAAAACCTACATTTACAGTGATTTTCATTGATTTATTGGTCTCTTATGTTCATTTTCATACACAATTTAGTATTAAAATGCCAGTTCCTAATTCAATTTGAATAAGGAATAAGTTCCTTATTACTTATTCACACAGAATAAGGAGCTGTTAAGTAAACCTAGGTAGAAACATATTAAATTCAATATTTTTAACTTCGAGCCTACATATACCATGATTTGCATTGACATTAAGAATTCCTTGGTTAATTTTAATTTATGTTTGAGTAAGAAAAAAACATCTTCTTATTATCGTCTGCATAATTCTCGTTTTCAGCGTTTATCGTCAAATAGAATATGCACTAGAAATGTGAAAGAATACGCCCATATAACATAATCAAACTTTAATAACAAACACAACATCTTAACTATTACATTTCCTAAAGTGATAGTCCAAAATAAAGGCTGCTGAATAAGGAACTAACTTATTACCAATTCCTTATTCAGAAGCCCTACCTTCGGATAATTAAATTCGGATTATGTTCGATTAGCACAGCTTTAAATTCGTTATTATTTGCGATGTTTAATGTATGATTTGTTATTAATATCTCTGGTAAGTTCTTGAAGTCTTATCTGATCCTGAACTTTTGTCAAGACTATATGATACATGTAGCTGAACAAGTAACATGTTTAAGATATCTCATTCCGTTCTCATTTGAAAGGTAAAGAGTTCAATGAATGAGATCAAAGATAACGAATGTCTTTTTCTGCGCAGTTCTTAGCTGCATCACTCGCAGTGCGGGATGTTACGCGGAGTTTTCGCGGCTTATTTTACATTTCTACATATTGCTGACCATAAACCTATAGATACAAAACAGAAAACCAAACGAAGAATGGAAGTGAAATTAAAACATATGAGTCAACCGGCCACACGCAAATTATCCGTACATATTTTAAATATTTATACGCGCGTTCTTCGAACGAACCTGTTTTTAGTAATTTGTCGTGCATTGCTATTTGATTTGATTATTAACAGTATCGAGAATCATCGCGCTCATGCTTAATACATTAGTCAATATGGTGGAATAATTATTGTTAAATTAATCGTAAATAATATTTATTATGGTATTGTTAAAAACACATTAAGAATCTATTATTGACATACCATAATTAATTAATTATATCGCTAAATATCTTCATTTAACATATTTCTGGTTTAAAGAAGATTCCAGTTCACCAAGTTCACGCGATAGCGTCCATATTATATAACGATTATTTTACTGGCCGCGAACTGACCCTGATACCTTGCGGGTTGGAATGCAATCCATTAAAGTGAGGCCACGCGTCCACTGCTGGAACGACGGCTTGTTTAAAACTTTATACTTTTACATGTTAATGTTCAATTTCGAAAACAATATAAAATGGTTTGGCCAAAACGAATATCAGGATAGGGAAAAACGATACTTTTATGAACTTAAGTATACTAGTACACAGACAGGAATATGGAAGTTATTACTAAATATCAGAACATAGCCTTTAAGTACGAACGCTCTGGCGCTGGCAATCCTCTGAAAATGAAAGGTGCACGCACAAACTGTATTGATGTCAAGCGTTGAGTGTAAAACTGTCCTATCTATCAAGCATTTTCATTAGAGATAAAATTGTTTCATGCTGAACACGAAGTAAAACAGTGTTACAAAGACGCGGTCATGTTTCCAATGTTGTGGTGGTATGCTCAAATCAGCCAATGGAATAAATGAAGTGTATTCATTCGTGTCTAGCCGCAGGAAATTTTATTTGAATTTTATTGGACACTTACAAAGGTCAGGGAAGGTCAAAAATGACGTTAAACAGCTACGTCGAAAAAAGCGCTCATACTAGCTGTAAAAGTGTGTTTTCTTCTTATATTTTTAGTGCGAATACGCGTTTTCTCGCTTATGCAGACCAACGGTACATTCGGCGACATTCAATTTCGGCTCAAGATTATTGACCGTGGGATATAAAAAACGGCAATTGTCTTGATGGTTAACAGTCCATCGCCGATCTTAGCGTAACAGTTCTGTATTCGCACCGAATGTCAAAATGTCGAACAACGTTGTCATCAGTGCGACGTCACTGATGTCACAATAAAAGCGAGACTGAAGCGGAATCAGCGGCCGAGGTGCCTCTAGTAGACTGGAAAGTTTCATCGAAATGCATCTGTATTTCGTTTTTGTTGTAGTGTTCTGTTGTTGTTGTTGTTTTGTTTTGTTTTTTCAGTTAAAAAACAAAACTTTCATTGCTGTAATTGGGATGTTTTATTTCAATAGATTTTCGACGAAAGCGCGTTTTCTCGCTCTATGATGTCAATGGTACATCCGGCGACCTTTAATAATAGCGCACGATTAAAGGTCGTGGAAATCGACAAAATGGCGCTGTTCTCGATGGTTATCAGTCCTACTTTTAGTTATTACAACTGGTTACTTTTTCCTTATTCAGCCGGGAAAAGGCATTGGGTTATCATTTAAAAAGAGAGCAAAGTAGAAATGTATTGCAATAACTATTTTATGTTATCCCCAACCTATATTTACAGTGATTTTCATTAAATTATGTGTCTCTATATTCATATTCATAGAATAGAAGAGAACAGTTCCTTTTTCGATTTGAATAGTGAATAAAGAACCAGTTCCTTATCCCTTATTCAAATCGAATAAGGAACTATGTTATCATTAAATAAAACCAACTGAAATATACTGTAATAAGTATTTTGTATACCATATCTACATAACAATGATTTCCGATGATTATTTTTCTCGTTGCTTCATTTTGATGTGTAATTTATAGAGAGAGCATTTCAAACTATATAAGGAACTGGATAATCTGTACTTCAAACTAAGTAGAAATGTATTGTTATAAGTATTTTAAATATATACAACCTATGTATATATATAATGATGTTCATTTATATGTGGTCCACTTTGGATCAAGTCCGTTGATGTTAAAGTAAGAAAATGCCAGTTCCTTATTCGGCTTGAATAAGGAATACAGAACTGGCTCCTTGTTCCTCATTCAGCCGCGAAACAAGAACTGGAATGAAAATAAAAACCAAAAATGTTAACATGTACTAGATTGCTCTTTTACATCACATAAATTTAACATAATGTTATATGCTTCAGGTTTGTATTGATGTCAAGTTAGTATTCGAAGTAAAACATGCCGGTTCGGTTTAAACAAGAAATCCTATGTAAGCGCGAAGCAGAAACATGAATATGTAACGTTAAACATATAGTAAATGTAGTCGAGTTATTTTGTTTTGATTTACTGAAGATTTGTTTGCATTATTTTTCTTTTAACCCCGATAACAAATATGTTACGCGTGAATAAGAAATAAGGAACCAGGAAAAGGGAACCAACTTACTCAGCATCGCTTTTGACAACATTTGTACTTGAATGCAAATGCTTAACTTACCGTCGTGAGAATGCATGGCTGAGCGGAGGCACCAGATGCTATACAGAATGAGAACACATTGTCGAAGTATCTGCAGTTTAAGAGAATGTTGATGACTCCGTTAAAGTCTGTGTCTCCTACGGAAGTAACATACAAATAACCTTCTCGCGGGCAAAAACATTTAGCGATTTCCCAAGGATTTGTCGTCCATCGTTCAGCAGAGGTGTTCTTCCAAGATGGAAGAAGATATCGATGTTGTTTTTTTATATTCGCGACGACTTGATTACACACATTAGTCGGGCAAGGTTTGTATTGTTTTGCTGGTGTATTGTGAAATTTGCAGTTGTATTTATTTTCACAGATGCCTGGTGTAGGGCATTTAATCAGGTTTTCTATTGAACAATGACCACAGCTTCTACCTACGGCTGTATGCACATTTCGAATCTCTCGATCGATAAAATCCGACAAGCCGTCCTTTGCGATAGTCAAGGCAATGTGTGCCTTGAACCAATTATTCGTTTCTTCGTCAGCGAACACATGTGTGTAAGTAGCCATTGCTGTCGTCGATGTCAAATGGCTGCATTTACTGTACCATATTTATGTACAAAACTGTTCCTGAGCACCTGAAAAGAATCAAGTATACGTGCAGATTATTTGCTGTTTTACTTGCTGTAAAATTCAACTCTGCACACTACTTAAGGATGTATGATCGTTTCCCCGCCACAGTACTGTTTAACTTTTACGAAATTCTGATATTATTTTATTGTCACTTACGGTATTAATACCCAATTCTATACTCAATTAATTTTATAAAATACATGTTGATAGTTGTATGAATTGTATAAATGCAACTTATATTTTTTAAAGAAATTTCCTGTCAGTGGAAAGAAATTAACATTGACAAATAACACAACGAAAAAATGATGGGTATGGAAATTAAATTTTTAAAGTGCAAAACGATTACTTTTTGTCTGAAATAATCAAATTGTTAACACCAACATTCCATAAATTATTATTAATTTTGAGATGATGTACATGCTTGATTTTTCATACTTTTTTTTTATCAAATAATGTTGAATTAATATACGATGTCTTTTTTTAATTAGTAAGTTCTCTTTTTAATTGGTGTCATTTTCTGACACGTTTTTATATACGTTTCACCTTATTCTATGCTTATATCGTTCTTTTAAATGTATTTAAATGTTTAAGCACTTTTTAATATCACACGCAACAAACAAATATGTGCATTTAATACGCCTACATTGCGGAACATTCTAAAATACAATAAAATGTCAAACAAGTTGTCATCTCATAATCATCTTCACTTTTTAACTCATTTTCATAGACATTTCTGATCAATATTTAAGAACTCTGAATTACATTGTGATACCCCCATAGATGTGTCAGTTTTGTTAACTGTTGATAAACATGTGTTCTTCCTAAGGACCTGTTACAATTCTTATTTCATAAATTCATTGAACAGTTCCTTGGTTTTCTTATCAACATTATAGTCGTGTACTTTGTACTTGGTATGTATACAAGTTTGTAAAATGTAGTCGGGGTAGTTTCTCAGTGATATTGAGTTTTCCTATACATGCAAAATAACTTAGCTGCTTGTCTGTCATCATGCCACGCTTCCTGATAAAATCGATTCAAAGATGTCTACATTCAACTACAACTACATACATTTATAATACATATTATATATGGATAGATTTGGGAGTGAGTGGGAGAGCAAATATTGGAAGACCCAATTGAGTTTGAGACAGGCAGCCTTATACAAGTGTTTGCTTCAAAACATGCCTTCGTTGGAGCATTTTACCATATCCTTCCTATAGCTGTTCGAATGATCCCAGAACTTTGATGCGGGTAATATGTGGAAATATACAACACAATAGTAACCGTGATGAAAACGGAATCTGCGAGTGTGGTAGTGCTCAGAAATTCGTCAACGCTGAAATACACTTTAATGATGTAAATGTGTAAGGTTCTTGTTACTTGTCACACCCATTTTCATTTCATAATGCCTTAACACTGGTATAGGATATTAGTGATTTTTGATTATTGTATTTATGTAAACTTATTCTATATGCTGATGAAAGTGTCATCCTTTATTTTCACAAAGATCCTAGTATCATCAGTAGTGTTTTTTTAAAGAACTTGAAAATTGTATTAAATGGTTAGTGGATAACAAACTGTCTTTACACTTTGGAAAAACTGAATGTATAGTGTTTGGTTCCAAAAGGAAATTATCTAAACTTCATAATTTTAATGTAGAATGTAATGATCACACTATTGTTTCTCAATAATCTGTTGAACACCTTGGTTCAATATTCGACACTGATCTTTCTGCTACATCTATTGTTAATAATATTATTAAAAAGGTGAACTCAAGAATAAGATACTTCAGGGGGGTAACTAACATTTTTTGAGCTGTAGGCCCGAATATGTTACATAAAAACGGGGTGTGTGTGCGGGGGACCTCCTCCGGAAATTGTTTAAATCCTATAACGCCTGTGGTGAGATTTAAAGCATATCTAGACAAATAAAGAGGTAAAAAAGTATAAGACTTTGGTCTGTATTTCTTTAATATTTAACTGTTTTATCTCAATGTCAGAGAACTAAATTTTACTGTATTATCATTATACCGGAGAACTAAATTTTAAAACAATATGCAACAGAAAAACAGTTAAAATTATAACGCTCACTTATTCACAAGTCAAACCATGGGAATTCTTTCCAATAATACTGTCTGCATGTCTATATAGAAAGAAAAAGAGTTGATAATTGGAAGATATGTCCTTTGAACAAGACCAGAATCCATTGCCTGAGGATCATGTCAATATGAAATGCAGATTTCTTACACCTCACCACCTTCAGGGTCAACATTTTAATGCGCTTTTCGAGTTGAAGCAATTTTAATTTTTTAATGTTTCAAAAAAAATGTAGGCCCGAGTCTGCTGTGCCTAATAGCAACTACACCCCTGTTCTTGTATAGACAAAACCACTGTTCAAATATAGAATTAAGAAAATTGTTATGTAACTCATTGGTTCAATGCCATTTTGACTCTTCATAGCACAATGGTATAAGTAAACAGTTAAAAAATAGATTACAAGTTGTACAGAATAAAGTTGTTAAATTTATTCATGGATATGACTCTAGAAGATCTTTGAAAGTTAAAGATTTTAGTAGTATTGGTTGGTTAAATGTTCAAAACAGAGTAAAGCAAATAACACTCAACCATGTTTATAAAATTGTTAACAAGAAATGTCCTTCTAACATGACCTATTTTGTATAATAATTTTAGTTTAGTGACTGATATACATAGTGATAACAGTAGACATAGTAAAGACAACTTTTATTTACCTCAATGTCCTCAAGTGAATGGTTTTACCAGCACTACTTTTAATTATAAACGATCAAAGACTGGAACTGTTTACCTGCTGATGTAAAAGTCGTTATAACAGAATAAATATGAATTTGAAAACAAAGTGAAAACTTCTCTCACAGACAATATGATTGAAATTGAAAGAAGATGCTGATTTTATTTGTTCCTAGTAGTCTTATTGTTTAAATTAATGTTTTATGGGATTGGTTTATATATATATATATATATAAATATATATATATATATATATTACTGTTGTTCAAATAAGTCATCAATAAAGTATTTGTACGTACATTTAAATGAGATGACAAGATAGTAGTATACATTGTGTAACTAATGCTCTTTAATAATATATGCTAATTACTATTTGATCTCAAGACTATATTAATGATATTTTTATGCGTATTAATGCCACCATTTTTGTACATTTTCCACCCATCTATAGGGCCCCATTGGAAATAAGTTGCAAACCTTTCATGGCACATCCTGTGGTATATATATTGATTTCAACATCTTGTAACTACTTGTTATTTCAGATCTCTGCCAAATACACAGACTATTTACTTGTATTAAACTGAATTTAAATGATTAACTTTGACTGTGATATTCAAAATGTGATATATCAATGCATTGTGATTCAAAACCTGTGATAATTGTTAAATGTTGTAAATTGACGGTATTGTATGATATGTACTTGTATGACATATATATACATATGCATGAATAAATCAATATTAAGAAAAGTGTGACTGACACTGTTTCCAGACATATTACAGTTAAATTACTTCATGTCAGTAATGGCAGTCAGGGATGGAAAATATATTTTTACAATTGTTGCCTGCACTGTCGACCATATTTAGTGTTTTTGTTTCCCATCTAAAGAGTACCGACCCAAAACCATGGGCATGCCTGTGATATGTATCTTAAAGTGTCTTAAAAGATAAATACTATAAAATTTAACAACACCACTGCTAAGTTTTAACATTTCCAATACAGTTTGTCTTATTTTGAGAGGCCATTCTGAATTGAGTTCATTTCCAAGGACAAAGTTAATATATTAATATTACCAAACTGAACATTGTTACACTGTCCATAATTTTAATGGCACTGGATTGTTTAAGGCTTTGAAAAGCTAGTTGCCTGGCCGGGATAACAACATCTGGAATTAAAATACCTAGTATAAAATATAAACAATATCTGCCAGAAGTACTGTATGGTTACCATCATCAAATGTACAGAAATAATCGTTTTTCAACTTCAATCAAGCCCCTCTCATTCCATTCCATGAAACCTTTCAGGTGTCTCAATACTGATAATAGCCCCACTGAGGGCCGTATGGCTATGGTCCATACACAGTTTGTAACTCCCTGGCTGGTAACTATAATGCTATTGGGACCAAAGTGGAGTTTCCTATTTCTTATATTACAGCGAAGAGTTTTCACTGTACAGTGTTGTACGATTATTTATGGTATAGAACATAAACATATTGATTAAATCTCAAAGTTTGTTGCCTGCAGCCGAACATCAGCAATTTTGCAATGAATATCATTTAAGAAATACTGATTCTTTTAAGTTTGAATAATGTTGTTGTTTTCACTTCAATAAACAACTTATTGGCTTTCTTAACATTTCATTAAAATTTGAATATTTTGCATGCAATAGTATCTAATTTTGAACAATAACATTAAAAAATATTCTATTATATTACTCCTTAAAGATATTGGTCCCTATATATCTATGTTATCGGTTGATTTAGTGCAAGTTTATTGGTGTGTAACCCGAACTATATTTTCGGTGTAATATCTTCCGCCTAGAGGCGTTAGACATATCCTTCCACCAAATACACCCGAGAGACGATCGCCGTTATGGCGAAATTGTCCGAGGAGTCCCGATTGGTTATGTAGGAGTCACGCTGTTGGGCGGTCGGTCGATTGGTTGGTCGGTTGATTGGTTTGTTTGTTTGTCCGAATCAAATGTTTAAAGTTTGTTGAGCGACTTCATTTATCAAGCTATTGAATCGAAACTTGGAATATGTAATCCCCTTTAAAGTGAAGATGTGCAAGACACTTTTTCATGAGCAGTGATCAACACGTTCTTGAATTATTTAGCCTTGATAGTAAACCTATTATGGCAAACGTATACAATTTTCTCCGTTTGTGAAGTGATCTTTTTCCATATTTCCCAAGCGATAGAATTGAAACTTGAAATATGGCAATAGCATGAAGTGTATGATGTTCAAGACACAATTTTGTTTGCTGTTTCAAAGTGGTGAGAGGGTATGTTAAGTCATGTTTGTGACAAAGCTGTAGTTTATGTACGTAAAATGCATCACGTATAACGATCATGAAGTTTAAACTTAATTAGTTTTAACCCAATTCCAAATCATGGAACAATTGTTAAGAGTTTAATGGGCAGATATATTGACTTTAATTTAACATAAATGAAATAATGCATATTGCCACTTTTACCCTGAACGTGTTTTTAAATAAACCTTGTAAAATTCTACTTGCAAATTATCTGATAACCTGTGTACTTATTATACTATGCTTGCAAAAACTGTGCATATTTGTTTTAAATGAGACACTCCATACATATATATCAGCACATGTAATTTAATCATGAATAAGGCACAATTCTAATATTAGGACATTAATCTCCAAGTATAAACATGCTTGACATTGATGTCAATAGATGCTACAAAGTGGTTCATTTCTGCAAGATTCTACACATCCATGTTCTCAACAAGATATTGTTACCAAACAGTCGATACTTACAGATAATTCTTACTCACTTAAAGATCAAAACCGTCGGTGGATACCGTAATCCTGACAAATAAACAAAGATGAGAAGCTATTTATCATACGTGATATGGAGAGTCCTCAGTTAATCTGCACTAATCGGAGCAAATTATCAGCTACATTTGTTCGAGTGGACAGAAACCAACGCGTTTATCTTGTAATCTAAAAGTGCTCAGTTTAAAAATTATTATATGGCGGTTTACTGCATTGCTTGTTAAACTTGGTTGACAAATTAAATTGTTGCAAAATTTTGCCAAGTCTTCGACTTCAATCTGAAAAAGCCATATCGTGGGCTTAGCGCAAAACGGTCGTAACTGACATTTTTTACAAAAATGACTTTATTGCATATTTTGTACTGTAATGTCAATATTTATAATCTGAAAAAATATTTAAGCTAAATTCTGCTTAAAAAAACCCTAAAACCTTCATTTGGCAAAAGGTCGTATCTGAAAATGAAATTATTTTCATTGCAAAACAGTCGTATCTGCAGTTGCAACCGTTTTGCACTGAAAAAGAATATAAACATGATAGTGTTATGGTACCAGTACCTAGAATGTGAGACTGAGACCATGGTAGCAATACATACAGACTGAGACAATGCCGTGATTTGTGTTACCTATTGGGAAACGTATTGGTACCAGCCAAATTGTGTGAGAAAAACCCAGAAATTGGGAAAATTCACGTGTGAAGTCTTCATATTGGGAATACTTGCTATTTTGCTCCTAAATACTTAAAAATTTATAACTAAATGCTGTCAAGTTGTCACACAATAGAGCTGCATAGGAAAACTAATTAAAATTTGTTTGTTTTTTTGTTTTCTTCAATTGTTTTTTTACAGCAATTGGGAAATTTGTAGTTTTTTTCCTAATTGGAAAATGTCATTTCTGGTACTTTATAAAAAATAAATAAAAACACTACAATCGTACCAGTACCAGTATGTCAGACTGTGAAAATGGTACCGCAATAATACCAGTATGTAGCATGATAGACTGTGACAATGGTACCAGTAAGTAGCATGTCAGACTGTGACAATTGTCCCAGAACAATTAACCAGTTAGACTGTTACAACGATACCAGTACTAAGCAGTTCAGCCTGTGACAATTATACCAGTCAGTAGCAGTTCAGACTGTGACAATGGTACCAGTACGTAGAATGTCAGACTGTTACAATTGTTCCAGTACCTAGCATGTGATACTGTGACAGTAGTACCAGTGCGTAGCATGTCAGACTGTTTCAATGATACCAGTACGTGGCATGTCAGACAGTGAAAATGGTACCAGTAGGTAGCATGTCATACTGTTTCAATGATACCAGTACGTGGCATGTCAGACAGTGACAATGGTATCAGTACTTAGCATGTCAGACTGTTTCAATGATACCAGTAGGTAGCAAGTAAGACTGTGACAATGGTACCAGTACCTAGCATGTCTGCCTGTTTCAATTATACCAGTACGTAGCAAGTAAGACTGTGACAATGGTACCAGTATCTAGCATGTCGGACTGTTACAATGGTACCAGTACGTGTCACATTAGACTGTTTCAATGGTTCCAGTACGTAGCATGTGAGACTGTGACAATTATACCAGCATGTAGCATGTGAGATTGAGACAATTATACCAGTACGCAGCTTATGAGACTGTAACAATGGTACCAGTACATGGCATGTCAAACTATTTCAATGGTACCAGTACGTAGCATGTGAGCCTGTGACAATTTAACCAGTACGTAGCCTTTCAGACTGTGACAATTATACCAGTATGTAGCATGTCAGACTGTGACAATTGAACTAGTGCATAGCTGGTCAAACTGAGACAATGATACCAGTATGTAGCATGTCAGACTGTTACAATGGTACGAGTACGTGTCACATCAGACTGTTTCAATTGTTCCAGTACGTAGCATGTAAGACTGTGACAATTATACCTGCGTGTAGCATGTGAGATTGAGACAATTATACCAGTACGCAGCTTATGAGACTGTGGCAATGGTACCAGTACATGGCCTTTCAAACTATTTCAATGGTACCAGTACGTAGCATGTGAAACTGTGACAATTTTACCAGTACGTAGCCTGTCAAACTGTGACAATTATACCAGTATGTAGCATGTCAGACTGTGACAATTGAACCAGTACATAGCTGGTCAAACTGTGACAATGATTCCAGTAGGTAGCATGTCAGACTGTTACAACGGTACCAGTACATAGCATTTAAGTCTGTTAAAATGGTACTAGTTCGTAGCATGTGAGACTCCGACAATTATACCAGTATGTAGCATGTTTGATTGAGACAATTATACCAGTAAGTAGCATGTGAGACTGTGACAATGGTACCAGTATGTAGCATGTTACACTGAGACAATGGTACCAGTACATAGCATGTCAGACAGTGACAATGGTACCAGTTCCTAGCATGTCACACTGTTACAATGGTACCAGTACATAGCATGTTAGACTGTGACAATGGTACCAGTACATAGCATGGTAGACTGTGATAATTATACCAGTACTTAGCATGTCAGACTGTGACTATTTTACCCGCATGGATCATGTAAGACTGTGACAATTATACCAGTACGTAGCATGTCAGATTGTGACAATGGTACCAGTAGGTAGCATGTGAGACTGTGACTATTGTATCAGTACGTAGCATGTCAGACTGTGACAATTATTCCAGTACGTTGTACGCGTATGTCAGATTGTGACAATGATACCAGTAGGTAGCATCTGAGACTGTGACATGGTACCAGTACGTGGCATGTCAGAATGTGACAATTGTACCAGTACATGTCATGTCAGACTGTTACAATTATACCAGTACGTAGCCTCTGAGACTGTGACAATTATCCCAGTATATAGCATGTCAAACTGTGACCATTATACCAGTACGTAGCATGTCCGATGGTGACAATGGTACTAATGCGAAGCATCTGAGACTGTGACATGGTACCAGTGCGTGGCATGTCAGACTGTTACAATTATACCAGTAAGTAGCATGTGAGACTGTGGCAATGGTACAAGCATGTCGGACTGAGACAATGGTACCGGTTTGTATCATGCCAAACTGTGACGATGATACCAGTACATAGCATGTCAGACTGAGACAATGGTACCAATATGTAACATGTCAGACTGAGACAATTATAATAATGATGCTCAAAAGGTAGGATAAAGATCAATAGGATTTTGTACTAGTTTTTGACTTAACATTTTTCGTAAATAAATATATTTGAAAACATTGTAGTTTGTATTTGAATTCAGAAAGAGGGATATAGGCCTAATAACAAAGTTCATTATTTTTTTCATTAAAATAAGCTAATAAGACTTGTTTTGACTTGAACTCTATTGAATTATAATAATTACAATACAAATATTAAATTCTTTATGAAAGATTTAAAGATATGACAATAACTTGTTTCTTCTTATGTATTGGTCTTCTACTTAATAATTCTGCACAGGCCCCTAGTCGCTGTGTAATGATCATTTTTCTGTTACTAGTATGTCTGCGTACATTTAAATAATAAAAAAAAATCAAATGAAGTGATAATAATTTATAGTTATAGTTATTGGTTAAAAACAAGCACAATGCAATGCATTTTATGTACTCCAGGTAATCCAACTTGAATTCAAAATAATGTTAATTTTTGTATTTTCTTCCATCATTAAAAAAATATTTCAATAAACACATATTTCAAGTATTCCGAATAAAAGTTTTCATATTAAGACATATGAACAGAAACAAACTGATCTGATTTTCAGATACGACCTTTTTGCATAAAAAATATAATCAAACATTACAAGATTTTAAGCGCAAAACAGTCGTATCTTCATATTTAACAAATATCTCTGACTACAATAATGCCAATAGAGGTATATTGTGTGAACTTGAAATGAATGTACAATACCTACATTTATGCAAAATAATTTTGTATTACTGATAAAAATGAATGAAATATTATTATTTTTTATCGAACTGAAAAGTTCACAAAATGTCAGTTACGACCGTTTTGCGCTAAGCCCGCGATATATACATGAACATAATAATCTGCAATTCTGTCGTGTGTGTTTCTTTCCCCATAGTAATACTGTATTCGAATAGTAAAGCTTAATGCGAGTGAACTCGTTCGAGGGTGAAGATAGCTTACTTATAGCCCTCTACTGCTTGATAACCCAAGCTAAAATAAGTCGTAGCTTGCTGATTCAAGCCGAAATAGGTCACAGTTTGCAACTTCGATGATACGCGTGTCACAGTACAGAATGCATGCTTAAATATACGTAGTACGTTTGAAAAAGAGTCTTGCTAAACTATAATTAGTACTTATAAAACAAAGTGTCTTTTATTTCATTGAAACGAATTTTGTTTGAAGAAAAAAAATGTGTCTGTTCAAAAGCGCTTGGTGCGATATATATGTTTACTTATTTTTGCGTGTGTATTATTCGATTATAATCGATTAACTCTTAAGGCTTCTAGCGCAATCGCTTTTATAATTCTATCTATGCAATTAATTATAGCAAATTGTTCGGTATTCTACCGATTACAATGCGTTTTTTTTTCAGTAGCGTGTTTATCTAAATCATTTTTTTCCATTTGTGTTTGGAATTGGATTAAAGGTAGATCCAAAAGTGTGCTTCTGCTCGTTGGCGCTGTTCGGCAAATGTTGCTGTAATTTCACCCAACTTATATTTTAAGTTGTGTCCAAATACATCCTCGCTTGAAATTAATTCCTGAGTCAGACAAAAAAAATGTGATAAAAGTCATAAAACTTATCCTCGGCGGTAACACAATTTGGCCGCCTGTGAGAAGTTTGTTTGAAAAGCTCTCCAAAAACAAGGATATTATCATTAAGTGTGGGAAATCTTAACTCTGCACAAATGTAAAGACAATTATCCCCATCAAGTGATTTCTACTGATAGCATGTTCTGATTTCTTCGCCAAGCTGTTTGTTTTCACTGCTGATGAGTGCACAATGATTTTATCTTATCTGAGTCCTAAATTGCTCACGAAGACCTTTTGTGACAATATTGTGTGCGTCGTCTGTTCGTTATCATGTACCATATTAACACTTCAGAGCACACATGGATTGCTCAATTTTCACGAAACTTTTTCAGCACATTTGTCGCAATGATATTTCGGACAACGTCACTAGGTCAGATTAAAAAAAGGGCTTGTGAAAACTCTAGAAGAAACATGTGTTACACAATCTTCATGAAGCGTACCCAGAACATGTGTTTTTATGATATATCAGCAGAGTGTTTGGAAACGATTTTTGTTCGTTAAAAACATGGCTGTCTGCGAGAGGGGGGGTAGCAGCTGTTATAACATGGGTATAGTCAAACCTTGTGACACTCTAGAAGTCTGATGTTTTGCACAACATTGAGACTTGCATAGAACCTTTTTTTCAAATGATATATCAGCATAGTTTGAAAATGGCCCTTGTCGTTTTAAAAACATGGCTGCCGTTGGGTAGGGCAGTTTTCTTATGCGGCTATAGTGAAACAAGGAGGAGAGGCAGTTGTTCAAGGCTATACTGATATATTGTGGTCGCGCTAGAAGACAATCATCATTAATTTCAATCAAAACATTTTTTAATGATATCTCGGCTGAGCTGAGTTTGTAAATGATTCCGGTCTGGTTTTTCTTCTTTTGCGTCTGGGAAACCATGTAAACACTAAAAAACACATATCATTTTGTCCAATGATCATTAAACTCGCTCAGAACATTAGTTCTAATGATTTCGAGGTCGAGTATGAAATAAGTTCCGGTCCATTAAAAAACACGCTTAGCGGTTCTACTGACCTATTGTGTAGACAGCGATGTTTCAACAAAAGGGATTAAAATGTGCGGAAACGACTCTTTGTGGATATTGGAGCGTGTCTGTCAAAATCGTCAATACTATGCGTATCCTTGGAAATTTATGAAATTCTACGCTGGATTATAGTGTGCAATCGATAATTGCCGGGCGTAAAATCGGATGATTGATAACGATAGCGGAAGTGGCAAATGCGCGGTTTTTTTCGGGCACTTTTTTTTCAGAGATCTTTTTGTTTACAAGACGAAAAAAAGTAGGGTCGGGACCAAAATCGTAGGTAGGGTCGGGTTACCCGAAACACACATTTTTGTTTGTTTGGCCTAGTTGAAACTTCTATATCTTCAGACTCTAACTCTATATATCGCAAAGTGTAAGATATTGCTACTGCAATAAATGATGTAGCCATTATTGACAGATTGGCAAGTGTTCCAAATGGTGATCTTGTAGCCATTGAGGCTCGATATCATAGAAAAAAGGTTGTTTGACTAAATTCTACCAGTGTTTTACATATGCATTTTCCGAGCTGACACCCAATAAGGCCACTTCTGAAAACTAAACAATTTCATACACAATAATTGATGAGCTAATTAAAAATGAATTTGAGCATTCTATTGTTATTGATAAAAATGTGTTCTTCTTTCCTACATTAAAAAACGTTTTGTTGAAATTGCTGAATCAGAAGGATGTTCAAATGATGCAAACTCTTATAAAAGTTCCAATTTGAAAAGGTTGTTTGAAAAATTATGGCCAGAGGTATCCTTTATTCATCAGCATGAAAAGCCTGACCTAGTTTGTTTGTCTAGTTTGACTATTAATGATGCTGTCAGAAAGTCAAAGGTGATGGAACAGGTCATTCAAGATGACAATCAGTGTTCATACGATGAACTACCAGAGTCAGAGGACGACACAGATGAAGCTAAAGTTCATAAGGCGATGGGTATTTTGAGAAGACAAATTATAGAGAATAATCCTAAATTGGATGACTTCTTTTACCAGAAGAAATCAAATTGCCAGATCAGAAGCAGTTTGTGGAGCCTCTTCTTTACAAGGCAGTGTGTTGGTTACATTACAAAAATGCTACAAGGAAGCTTCTGAGAGGACCATTACAAGATGTCTAGCTGTTGCTTGTGACCTAACTACACTTGTCATGTAAAACCCATCCCCTACACACCTGGGCTTAGGGATACACCTCAACAACGAGTTTGGCAGCCGCCATCTGATTGAAGATATGTACTCTCTTGTATATTCCATCTCATATCCAGATCTTCGGTTATTCTTGACATCAGCAGCCCAACAGAACATTGCATCACACAAAATAACAGACTCTGGTGGTGTTGTACCAGACAATATACTACCTAGAGACCAAAGGGGGAAGCTTGTAGTGGCAGTTGCTGATAACTGGAATCTGAATGAGCGAACAGTTGATGGTAAAAGGACGACTCATGCAATGACAAGCATGTTGGTCAGTAGTGCGCCAGCCGAGTCAACGAGGATTCCACGACTTCCGAAAGCAACAAGTAGGACGTTTGACAGTCAGTCACTTCCTGGTTTACAGGAGTTGTTTTTCAGTGTTTGTAACTTGAAAACATAATCCGTTATTTGCATCATTTGTATTAGTAAATACAATGTAAAACCTCATAATTAACAACATTTGTAAATAACGTTTATGAGTCTGTATCAAGCACTAATACCTGGTTAGATTTGATTGTTGAATAAATATGATACATGGAACACTGCATAGCTGTTCTTTACATTTGCCTTGATAAGTCTTAAAGTATTTATTAAAGATTAAAAGCAAACTTATTAAACTTGATGGTTATAATGCCAAATGACTTTCCACGAACCAGGAAAATGGCCACATAGCGTATGTAGTCTTGGTTACCATGGTTACCAACACAATTTTAGGCATTTACTTTTGTTTAAAATGAAGCTTGTAAATGTGGCTATATAATAAAGAGGTTAGTTATCACAGCAAATGTAAAGCATTTGAATTAAAAAAAATGATATGTCAATACTCAAATTTTCGTTTATTTTTCCATGTTGACCATGAAATGACCTTGACCTTGACCTTTGGTGACCTTGGTGATCTGTTTGGTAGAAGCCCTATATCAATGGATTACTTCTATCAGATATTAAAGTCAGTACATATAGGTGTTCAACAGACGTATTCAATTCATCATTATTAGTAATTGAATCATAAAACGGCGGCCATTTTGGACGCCATCTTGGATTTCTAAGCCCTCCAGCACTTTCCAGAAAAACGACATCTTGTTCTGAAATCTACTGACCCTGACAAAAATTTGTGTATATTAAACCCACTGTTTATAAGTTGTGGTCAGTTAGATGTTATAAAGCTTAACAAATTTGCAGCAATACTACCACTATCTCCAAAAGAGAAAACCAGAACAATAGTTTAGAGTGTAAAACATCCATTCGAGTAAACTATGATATTCTTTTAGAGAGTACAGCCCTACATTAAAAGATTATTTATTGATGCAATATATCATCATTATAACCATCATATTCAGTCTGATTATGTGTAAGACATTGTTGTAAACATGTGCCGTGTGCTCTTCTGTATAAAGAGAGTTTCCGGTTGACCTATATAGAGTTATACGTGGTTTATTACATGGTGTCAAATATCTAATAAAATCGGCGCAATCAGGCGATTACATGCAAATCGTACGTTGCAAATCTGTAGTTGAAGGTTAGTTCTATACGATAGCGAAATGGCTTCGAAGGGAATCAGGCCATTTCCGGAATTTAACCCATCGGAAAGTGCATCGAGTTGGGAGGACTACAAACGGGATTTCCAGATTCATTTAGACGCGCTAGGTCTGGACGAAAAGCCTGGAAGAAGAAAGGTTGACGTCCTACTTGCTAACATGGGAAGAGAGTGCGTTAAATTTTACTATTATTTACGTTCTTATGGGTGCCGGCAGTTGTTGCCGACGAGGATGCTGGAATCGCGACAGTGCCAGCCGAGGATAAATACAATCTAGAAAGGGTTTTCGCAAAATTCGACAGGCATTTCGGAGTACATATTTACCGTAACATTAAAAGACAAGAGTTCCTCAACACAAAGCGTGGCAACCTGTCCGTAATGGGTAACATTTCGGAATTAAAAAGAAAGGCCGAACACTGTCGATATGGGGAACAAAAAGAAAGGTTAATATGTGACATGATCATTTATGGCGTGAATGACAAAAAGTGTAGTGAAAGGCTGACACCAGTGACAAATTTACCATCGAACGTGTCGTGCAGGTTTGTAGGCAAATAGAATTGACCACATCTCACATCAAATCACTGGGCAAAAGCCCTCACGTTAACATTGCTAGAACGCATCACAACCCTCATAAGCAAAACAAGTACTGTGCCAAGTGTTGCAGAAAGCAAGAAATAAGGAAATGTCCTGCCTATCAAATACAGTGTGGCAATTGCGGTGAGTTTGGCCATTTCAAGGCATCCAAATTATGTCCTGCAGTCGTTCGGGCATCGCATCAACAAAAGGGGGCATCACACAGTGGTGCACGTGGCTATGAGCGTAGACCGCGTCATCGTGGAAGTGATGGCGGAACCACCGTGGCTATCGGGGCAGTGGGGGTCAACGACGTGTCAATAACACGGCAGCCCAGGAGTACCAGGTCGACAAAATGTTCAACCAGTTTGAACATGCGGGTGTGAACGACGTATTTATCGCAACATCGAGTGCGGATAATCATGAATGGTCCGCTAACATGAAAAGATGGTGTAAAACGATGAAATTTGAAATCGACAGTGGCGCAATGTGCAGTGTCATGTCATATGGAACAGCGGAGCTATTTGAAAAAGTCGCGCCAATCACAAGCAGTGATGTTATTATTAGCGGTTTGAATGGGCCAGCAGTGAATGCGCTAGAAATGATAACATTGCTGTGCGAGCATAAAAATATCAAGCGTCCAGTTAATTTTCAGATTATGAACACTTCAAGAGGCATAAACTTGCTTGGAAGGGATGATTCAGTTGATTTTGTGCTGATCGTGGGAATACACACCGCAAGACTTGAAACAGAATCCATCATTGAGAAATATAGTGACGTCCTCGGGGAAGAAATTAGGTGTATACCGGGCGAGTACGAGGTTGAAATCGACAAGGTGGAACCAGTAGTTCATGCACCACGAGCGGTGCCAGTCTCGATTCGCGAACAATTGCAAGCTGAACTAAAACACTAAGAGAAATGCAACATTATTGCTTAAGTAACACCACCTACGCAATGGGTCAGTAGTTTGGTGTGCGTAAGAAAGAAAAACACGCGGATGAAAAATTCCAAGTGCTGACAAAGGTAATCATTTGAGGATGGCCAGAAACTAAGCGCGAAATTCCCGTCGAAGTCGTTCCATTTTGGGATTACCGCGATGAAATATCAATCTACAATGGAGTTGTGTATCGAGGGGAACGCGTGTGTATCCCGAAAGAAATGAGAGCAGAAACGTTGAAAGTCGCATTTAGGGGAAGTTAACTGTAAATAGAGGGCGAGAGAGTTAGTATTTTGGCCCGTCATGAACAAACAAATTGAATATCTTGTGGTCAAGTATAGTGCGTGTTTAATGCATCGTAACATGAGCCAAAAGGAGCCAATGATCATCCAACCAGTGCCTGAGCTACCCTGGAGCAACGTTGGAATGGACTGTGAACTAGAGGGTAACCATTACCTAATCATTGAAGACTACTTATCCGACTCCGTTGAAGTAGCACCATTGCAAAGAGACTCTCGAACGAGCACTATCTTAAAACTTATAAATCAAAACGTGGCTCGTTATGGAATCATGGACACAATCATCTCAGACAACGGTCCACAGTTCACCAGTGCTGAATTCCGAGAATTCGTCGAAAAATATGGCATCAGTCAAAAAACTGTGTCGCCTTTGCACCAACAAACAAACGGCCTTGCCGAAAAGGCTGTACAAACCGTGAAAATTTAATTAAAAAGTGTAGCGAAACAGGAGACGACATCTACTTAGCCCTGTTAGAACTAAGAAACACACCACGCGATAACATCGGATCACCGATGCAACGTTTGATGGGTCAACTCGCAAAAACACTTATACCTATGAAACAAACATTGCGACAACCCGAAACTACCAGTGAAAACGTCGCACCGAAGTTGCTAGAATTTTGTGAAAAGCACAAATTCTACTACGACCAACACGCGAAGAGCAAGGACAATCTTCGACCAGAGTATGTGAAACCGTCCGAGTACCCGCGATAACATATAGTTAAGGCAGGCAAAGCGGGTGCGAATATCGCCGAAAAACGTACATACTAATGAAAAACAATAAAAGAACCACACATTATCACCACAAACAATGGCGTGTACATACCGGCACCCACAGCGCCTACAGAGACGGTAGCGGATCAACCATCAACCACGCCGAATCACGAAAACAGTGCTAGTGCGAAATCGAGCAAAACCAGAGACAAACCGGGAAGAGAAAGTGTACAAGACACTGTTACAAAGAAAACGAGGTCAGAAAGAGAAGTTCGCAAACAGACACGGTTAAATGACTATGTGTTTGAGGTGAAGTGCAAAACATGTGTCATACGAATGCCTTATTGTAGTGCAAAATAAACTTATTAATGAACTGTTTAATAACTATCATTCGGTAATATTGCCCAGCAAACATGTGACGTTGAATAGACGTTGAAAAGAGGTGAAGTGCAAAACACGTGTCATATGACTGCCTTATCGTAGTGCAAAATAAACTTATTAATGAACTGTTGAATAAATATCATTCGGTAAAATTGCATGGTATTTGTATAAGTCAGATGTATTGTAGTAATGCATGATTTTCTTGAAACTGTTCTATCATAATATGCGCATAGTGACATTGAATTTACATACTCAGAAATCCATTACAAACACTGAAATCTCTTTGCGCTCATCTAGTCAAAGCAAAATTCACCAGCCATAATGTGCTCGAACGCCAGAAGCCATACACAGACGGTTCGTGTTCCCGTACTCTACACAATTTACTGACAAGACTGGCTTTTGAAAGAGTTGATGTACGCTTACAAAAAAATGATGAAGGTGTTCACCGCGCTTGGCGTGAGAGAAAAGTTGAAAAAGCCAAACAGAATCAGTAAAACCATTTAAAAGAGGAAGCTTCCAATGTCCACTGACCACCTTAAACAGTCATAATAGAGATCAAAAGCAATTCGAAAGAAGCAAAAAACTCCCGTCATCCAAAGATATGGCATATGCACCGAGGAGCATTGACATTGCAAAGGAACGAGGCATGTCCCTCAAGCAGATTTTATCTCATTATTTGATCTCTCCATATCCATCGTTTGATGATGACCTAACATTCAATATTAATAACTCAAAACTGTTTGGGGAGATTAAATCTAGAATGTGAACAAAATATTGGGGAGAAAATATCTAGAATATCAATTTACTAGTCATGTATCTGTGGGTTAGACAATGTGTCAATATTCCGTAAAACGTTACAAAAAACATGTCGTAATTGGATAAATTACTTCCACATTTTTCATATCGAAGTTTATATACTGGCCTCTTTTGTCCAAGTTGAACTCATGACCGTTTATGTATCATATAATGTTGAATTTTAACTTTCCGAATCTACTGCACTCAAATTTTAACAAGAACTCAGTGCTCACCAGAAGAAATAAATTTAGAGGTAAAACATTTGAGTATACTCTAAAAGGCAATATTCTTATTTTTAACATGGTCGTCGGTGGCAATTTTTGATTTATGTATTGTGAGGCTCCTGCCAATTTGATGGACAAGCATCTTGGTTATTTATCAAATTTAGGGACTAATTAACTCACACCCAGTGATAACATTTCCAAATCTCGTTTTTCGAACTGGTCTACACACCCAGAACTGCGTGCAAGTAAGCAAGTCCTACATAAATATATACATATATACTTTGATTAACCCCTGGTACAAATTCTCATAATTTCCCCTATGGATTTCAACGTTTCTTCGCACATAAAACATTATCGTTCTGTAAACGTATCTCTAACAAATCGAATAACTGACAATCTATTTGCCTGTTATACAGACCTTTTATAATGGTATTTATTGTCAATTTTCTACTGTAAAGCATGTCATATTTACAATAAAGTGTCGTTGCACGTTTATCAATAAAGAGCATGTTTCGTCAGCAAACTGCTATTTTGTACGCGTATGTCTTTACTGGTAAACCTTTTATATGTGTGTTTATTGTTGTTGTTTTCACGTATTTGCATGCATAAACTCAAAATACAATCACTAATCAGTTCCTTTACCGTTAATTAGTATTGAACAATTTGACAACTTTTTGAGGCTTGATACAATGCAAGAACTCAAAGTATCACAGCTTATTTCTATTCGAATATCTAAAAACTCGCAAACGTTAAAGTGAATTAAGAATCTTTTTAACACTTTCTAAATATCATATTTGAAATAACATATTTGAATTTCGGCATATGGGCCCCCAATTTTGATAGCGTTTTAAAGGGCATTGTATTAAAACGTATCATTTAACAAAATAATATGCATTTACATTTGTATTTTTTTTATAAAAGAATAATCAAAACAAAAATAGATAAACGTATTTCCATACATTTTCCGACATTTTGTAATCCAATTTATTCTTAAAATGAATAAATAAAATGGCTAAACATGCAATAGGCAAACCAAAATAATCTTAACTTTCAGATGCATATGACAAATATGTTATCATCCGTATGGTATGTTAAGATTTAAAGAAGTGATCATTTTACACACATGAACACGTTATTCAGAACATGCCGTCGACAAAAACTTTTCACATTTAAATATGTTATCATGTGCGCATCCGTCTGTGGAGAAGAACATAAATGTATGTAAACTACTTAGATATCCATTACAGTTATGTAAATTATTAAGCGTTCATTCGATTTTTTTTTAAGTATTATGTATGTAAACCTAAGTGCGGTGCTTGTGAAAATTAACTTGTATTACGTTTTAAGTAAAACTAGATTTTCATTTTGAATTGGTCCTGGTTATGCAAATGTTTACGTACGGGCGTGTACTACAATTTCTTAACCTATTTCATAAACGCGTTCAATAACTTAAAACTGCGGTTATTACGTTCCTATACACTATTGTCTTCTAAATCAAAATTGATCACATTCTTAGTAAGGCCACGGGATATATTGCAAGATGCAGAAAAGAAAACAGAGTTTCAGGGTAAAAATGTTATTTTAATATATCTCGCTAAGTTACCATACTTAGGTTAGATGAAGAGACTGCAACTTTCGACCAATATATAAAACTTGCAAGTATTTGGGACTTAACTCGTTAAACGATTATATAGCATACCTACTTATAAACTCAAACTAGCAGTCGCGGTATTTACCGTATAAAAGTACAATAGTTCACTATATCATACGCACGTGCGTACCATATGTTTCATAATAATATCAGTTTTCATATATGGCTGAAGTGACACGTTGTCAACACCCAAGAAGTTAGATGTTGACAAATCACAATAAAACATTATCGAAACATTTTTAAAGTAATACCTCGATCAAGTTCAAACATAGTTCCTGTAAGTTGATACAATTACCACTAAGTGTGAGGTATTTTTGCCTATACTAAAACTTTGCAAACAATCTAGTTTTTGAATCCATGTGACCCACTTTTAAAATCAGCTGATACATTATTGGGACAAATTTTCAGAACAAGCATCCTAAGAATTAAGCAAATAAAGGTGGTCTCTAAAGTGTTCACAACTTAAACTTGTAATTTTTTACTTTATGTTACCTTCTTATAAAAATAGTCGTAGTGTTATTGAGACAATTTTTCTGACCCAGTTTCATATAGATTAGGCAATGAATGTGGCTTCTAGATTGTTCGGAAGCTTTTCTATTTGATTTGACCTAGTTGCCTAGTCTTCAAACCCACGTTACCCAGTTTCGTACTAACAATTCATATCATTAAAACAAAAGTTCTTACTAAGTTCAATGAAGATAAAGCAAACAGTGTGAACTCCTGAGAGTTCACAAGTTTTGTGATTAATTCGACCAAGTGAACTAGTTTTTAACCCCACGTAACCGAGTTTCATTTGTAAAAATGTTCTTAATAAGTTACACGTAGATTGCGGCTTCCAGAGTGTTTATAATTCAAATAATTAGTATGGACGACTGACGGAAGACGAACAAAGGTCAAACCTGGTTACAAAAGCTCACCATAAGCACTTTGTGCTCAGGTGATCTAAAAATTGGTTAAAAGCTCATAGAAATTATTGACGAAAAAATAATGCGATAGACTTTTACAGTGGTAAATTAAGTTTAAACCTGTTATTTTAGCTCGATTGCATCACAAGCTTATTGAAACGCCCTCGAGACCGTTTCCTGGGCCAAGCAGTACATGGGTGTCTTTGGGGGTGATCTGACGAACGCTATCTCAGTGGGGATCGAACCCGTGACCTCCCGGTCGCTAGGCGGACATCATACCCATCACACCACGGCGAGCCCAAATGTGGATTGCTTTTTCTTTTTATTTAATTTTTGTTTTATACGGGAACAGTTTAGTTCCGATGTTTAGATTGATCAATTATAAGCATTTAATGACGCACTTCATAACATCAAAAATCTGTGAAAAGGTCCCTTTAAGGCTGCTTAAAAAACCCTTTCGTTGATCTTTTACAAGGTCCATATTTCTGCTTGTTTCTATTAATTATTTATTTAAAAAAAAACACCCTGGAGATCACATTTCTTGCCAAAGCATTAAGAAAGTGAACACTTGTCAACATTCTAGAAGTCTAGTTCTCCTTGAATGCTTAAAGCTTTCCTGAGTACAAACATATATCTCAAAGTTCTTATTGGTTAAAGCATAAACAATGTAAAACGATATGCCCCAAGTATGTCTATAAAATCGAGTTAAATAAAACGCATTCATCGTAACAAACAAAATACCTGTAACCATTGACTTCGAATTGCATGTCTTTCGTGGAGAAATCCTCAAAACCAAAACTTGACAAAAACCCGTGTTAAAGCCGGAGGCGGAAGTTTGAATTGGCGATTAAAGCGAAACAATCGTGATACATCGGCTATCTCCGGATTCCTCCGCTGATTTAAGCAATAAATCGTCTGCTGATCCGGAGTGTAAAGCGAAATAAAGTATCAGGTTACGCTGCACTTATTTTGTTCACCCGATTGTCATATGACTGCTGTCAGTTGACATCTTCTAGTGTATAGCCGTGTTATTTGAATTAAGGCACATTTTAATTACAATAGTATATTTGAAATATGTTTATTGGTACATAATTTAAACACTTCGCACTGCATAATTTTTTTGATGTGCTATGAATAAATTGCATATTTTCAAATTAGGATTGCCTCGGCGTTTCAATTACAAAAACAAAGACGTTTTCTGGAACAGTTCTGGACTTGCTCGAATCTTGGATTAATATAATTATTCTACAAGCACAACATATCACGTGAGCTATTTTAAATTGCACAAACGGGACATATTTATGATATTATTGTGTTTATTTATGCCGGAAAACATGTTGTGGCTCATATACAATTTTAATTGGATTCATTGATTCCTGACAGCAAATTTAAAAAAATGAAAATACTAATATAATGAATCATGCAGAACTTAACAAAATACGTTTTCTTTAAAATGCTGGTTCATTTAGGAAAGGCCTTTTACACACTGTCTTTCAACAGCATTGAACAAACGTTCAACTTTTTTAATTTTGGAACTACTTTTAAACGTTGGAGATCAATTTTCCTAACAAAATACGCAAACAATGGTCCAATGGAATTAAAATGATTTTTATCCGACAGCTTCCCAATAGGCCGCGGCTGTAGACAACGTGATCATAGTTAACCTTATATTTTATAGTATGTGCAGAATTACTAGCAATTATAATCAAACAATGTTGATATATACAAGGCATTACTATAAACGGTATAGAATATAAAATTTCGCAATTTGCTGACCACTCCCGGAAATTTTATGTGAAAAGTTGGACGTGCTTGGAAGAGTTTCCTATAAATTATGCTGAATTTCGGTAGGGTAAGTTAATCCAGTTCTATAATTGTTAAAAGGCATTTTTTAATTAAATATCTTTTGGTATATGCAAAGAAGGTATTATCATGTCTGTTAGAAAAATCCTGGTTATTATTATTCAGGATTTATTGAAATATGGCTATTTGAAGTCGACGATGCAGGAATGTGTCCCCTATTTAGCACTCTATTTACAAATTTCGTGAAGGGTATGCCAGGGAAAAAGTTTTTGCACCGAAAATGATATCAACCAATGTCCCCGAGTAACATATCCGCCAGGGTTTATTAAAAAAAATCGTATTGGTGGAGAAATTCGACTTTACATTCAACATGATGATGAAACAAGAGATGTGTTTGTTAGAAACACAATGCCCCCTACTGCGCCGCTTTGATTTATTTTATCATTTGGCAGGTACATATAATTATCTCCCTTTAAAGCTTATTACTTTCCTTGGGTTTGTATTTTCCTCCTTTGACCTTGAATGATGACCTTGACCTTTTGCCACTCAAAATGTGAGATACACATGCATGCAAAATATCAAGTTGCTATCTTCAATATTGCAAAAGTTATGGCCAATATCAATGTTTTCGGACGGAATCACACACTGACAGACAGACGGACTGACAGTTCAACTGCTATATGCCACCCTTCCCGGGGCATAAAAATGATATGAACCGGTGCAGTACCAAAGATGTCAAACCTGATACAATTAATTGTAAGCCATTTATTCTTGGAAGTACTGGATTTGCCCAAAAAAAAACATTAACTCTTGAAGTTAAAAAATATATTTTTGGCTGTAGAAGAAATAAAACTTTCCCAAATTAAAATGGGTTACTTTAAAGTTTATCGCGGGCTTATTCCATGACACGCTATATACAAGTGTGGTATATATTGTATTGGTACTTTATATCATCTTTATACATAGTTTGTCCCCGTGCACGTTTATATGAATTTGTAAATAAAAGCTTGAAAACAACATTTAAAAAAATGCTTTTGCCAGGTGCAACTCCCAGCGAGTTGGATTGTCAGTAACTTGCCGTTGGATTATTGCAACTATCTTTAAGTCATGTTTTTACCCAGTCATCAAGAAGCAGGCTCAAATCATTTTGAATATCTCAGTGAGAAGTATTGTGAAACGTCATTAGACGATACCGGGCGAGACGTGACTTGATATAGACAAAACCGGAAGTGTCCTCGATAACTGCGCGGAATAAAAGACGACCACGAGACGAAGGAGCAACATCTTGCTATTTTCACTGTATTAAAAACAAGAATAAATCATATTGTTAGTAATTTACAAAGGACTTGAGTTGTGATATTAGTAGAAACACTTCATTGGCGACGAGGTATACAATAATTCAATTAATAACGTGATAAATTTAGGATAAATTAGGAACTTCGTCTCGAGAAAAGTTTTCGAATTTAGGAGGGAAACTCAAGGAGGAAGTAGTTCTTTAAGAATGCTCCGAGCCTATATGGGTACATACGTACAGCTCAGAGTTCTTCATGATTCAACCAATTCCATGTAAAAAGAATAAGTGTCAAGTTTGTCCATAAAATCAAATTCATTGAACCTAAAACAGCGTAACAAACACAATACCTGTTACACTCGATATCAATTTGCGGGTAGTTTGTGGATAAATGCTCAAAACAAAAAGTTGATTAAAAACCGTTATCTAACCGAAAGCACAGTTTTGAATTGACGATTCGATCTATCTAACAGAGGTTCCGGAGAAAGTCGGTGTATTACGATTGGTTGATTAGACACGAGATCTTTCTCGCATAATAGCGTAATTAAAAATTCGGAAAACTTTTTCATTGCAAAAACTTACACATTTTCATGAAGCGTTGACGTGCTTGAAACTTTGGATTAATATCATTTTTATGCAGGCAAACCACATCACGTAAGTTGTTTTAATTTGCGCATTTGTGATATATTATATATAATCTGTTTGTGTTTATTTATGCCAAAAAATAATTTATGTTGCTAATATTACCGATTAAAGTACCGCCGGGCGGGAGACTTGACATGAAAATTGCCGTAACCAGTTGCAACTCCCAGCGACCCGGAGGGCAAAACGTTGTGAGTTGGATTATTGCAACTAAAGGAGGAATGACTTATGCATTCCAGGAGGTCGTGTTGAGCGGGTCATTCAGTGTGGACAACGACCGGGGATTCACTTTCCGAAGACGTCTGAACTTAAAGGACAAAAAGGAAGGTTCGACCAGGGATTTCTACCCCGAACAAAAACACACTACGACGGCGACAGGCCGTTACGACCGGGGATTCAGAGCATCAGACCCCGAACGCGTCTGCACTGAGAAGGTTAAACAACCGGGAAGTAACTTCCCGAAAACTTCTTCAGTTGTAAGAATAAACAAAAGTCGTCCGGTTAATCATTTTTCGAAATCAGCTACAGTTTTACAACAAATTTACAATATACCCAATATATTGCATTTGTTTAATTAATTGTTGCATTAATTGTTTCAAAATCCCTAAATTGTTGCATTTGCGTATTCTTTTGCAATTGGGGTGGTGGTTTATAGAAAAATGTGTGATACATTTGACATCGGAATGTATTAAGGAGAGGTATTTTTCTTTGTTTACATTTTGATAGTTCTTTGTTCGGCATCAAGGGTGGTAATGTTGTTTGTTTAAATTTTGATGACATTTTGGCAGAACTGTCATCATTTTTAAGAACAAAATTAGTTGTTGTTTCTTTCGATATTAAGGCCAACTTTATCTGTTTGTACATTTTCATTATCTGGTAATCTTCAGTATCACCTTTGTTATATTTTGTTTATCCAAGTAGCATCGTTAGATCATTACAATTCCTGACCTTTATAGATATTTCTGTATTGGCACAGTCACATAATGATTGTATAGTTATGTTATTGTGTAAAAACAGAATTAACATTATAAATATAGTTAATGGTGTAAATAGAGACAGTACATAATATTAATTTGATTGGTAGATACATGTACTTATTATTTATGATCTAATCTAGATATTTATTTAAAGGATTGCAACAGTCGATATATCTTGATAATTGTCTGCTAAAACTATAATTGTGTAATGTAAATATTAGATTTAATCATTTTGTGCAATACGTTACCGTTTACATTATCAAATAATTATACAAATGCAATATTTTGTAGTATACATTGTCTAATAACATTAACTTTTTAAAAAGACATTTAAAAAAATGAAAATGGTTATTCACGTTAATATTGCCACTGTAGACCAATTTTGTACCTTGCCTGGGTTGATGAGTCTGCAGCCGTTAAAATTATTTAATTGAGAAAAAAGCATGGGGGTTTAATTATGCTTTTAATGTCACAATGTTTAATGTTATCATAAAATCTAATGTGTTATGTAGATTTTTCTTCAGAAGAATATCTAAGTAATTTTTGGAGAACACCGCTTGCATACATGGGGCTTCCTGATGACATGGGCATGAGGCCTGTTGCAACTTCACAACGATCATCCAACCAAACTAGTAGGGATCGTGGTTCCTTCATGGCTTGACGAGCGGCACCGTAATTACACAGGAACAGGTCAATCTGGAGATTTTGAGATTGACTGAGAGGTTGCCGACTGTAACAGAGGTCATGCCGACAGAGCACGTCAGACGATCCTCTTTTGAGAGAAAAAGTAACTCAAAGGTCAGAACTCATGAGGGTATGGAGTCTACCCCAGTAACTGGACATATCAAAGCTCCCATTTTACAGTTAAAGTTTAATGATGAGCGGGATATTGATTGTCCCGATGATGCAGATAAGAAAATGGATTTGCACGATTCAAATCACCGTGAAATGAAGCCGTATACATTCAACCAGGGTCATCGGGGTATTGATTATCCCGAGATTGATACTAACCTACATTAACAGCATGAACAGACAAAGATGTTACATACAATGCGTCAGGATGAACGGGTTATTAATTATCCCCGACATCAATAACCTGTCCCGGGTAACCTACTACTCAAAGAAGTAAGAAGCAGGAAAGTAGCAGGTTTTGTGCAACCTACACTGAGGATACAGATCCTGCCCGAGATCGTTCAAGGTCAAAGCGGGAAAGATTATATCATTGTTTGCCAAAAAGAGGTATGTTAAGACACCAACCAAAGAATCTCCGATATGATGGATCCACCAACTGGCTTTCTTTCAAACAAAAAATTGCCGTCAATCGCTGGTCAGATAGTCAATTCAGAGAATATTTGAATTGGTGTATGGAGGAAAAGGCCTTGGATTACTTCATCATCGAAACAATCATGTGGCTATGGCTGTCCTATACAGACATCATGCTGAAGATGGATTGAAGATTTCGGACCAAAGAGTTTCCCGAGTTGAGCACGGTAAAATTCCACCAAGTCATTCAAGGTCATCATGATTCAATATAAGAATAAGCAGATAGAGACCTTACTCGAGCAACACCTGCATTTCGAAATCTCCCATGGAAACATTGCAGTCTTCAACTACCAAGGTCAATACAAGAAGCTATTGACCTGGTACGACACCACCAGTACATTACCCAGGCGGTGGATGGCAGCAAGGTACCAAAGGGCAGAGCAGTCAATCTTGTCAGCAGCAGTAACGAGGATAAACTGTCAACGTTTGAAAAAATGCTCAACAGTCTATCCGCGCAAAACGAAAAGTTAACGAAGCCTACACCATTAAGGAAGAAGTCCTCGCCAAAAAAGACATTAAGTGGCATATGTTTATTTTGCCGGAAAAAAATGCTCATGAAGAGAGATTGCAGACCATTAAAGCAATTCGTTGCCAATCAGAAGGAAAAGGAGCCAAATGGATGGGCAACCAACCCTTATTTAAACTCCATGAGACAGGAGGTAAAGAGCCATGCATCCTGTAAGCAGTAGTGTTGGGCTCGTGCAATCCATATGAAGAAATATCAACGTCTTCAGGTGCCGGAACACCATTAAAAAACAGACATTGGGTCCACTGGGATTCCGTCCAATCTCATACGACGGAGGTAGCTTCCCATAATTCCAGGTCAAATGGAGTTCTTACGAATCCATTACAACGGATGCAGCTTCCCATAATTCCTGGGTCAATTGGGGTTTTGTCAAATCTCACAACAATAACAACAACAACAACAAGTTTAATGCCTAATCCGTGTATAACAAATGATTCTGACAATGGAAATATGGAACATTTCAATACAAAAAGAAGTCAGCATTGCAAGCGTAACAATTTCCAACAATACTTCATACGAACAAGAAATTCCAAATATACATATAGTTCGTAGATGTTCGTCATCAGTTGAAATCAAGGTTGGCGACATTCCAATTATGGCACAATTAGACTGAAATCACAATTATATCTACAAACTTTTATGAAACATTGAAAAGAAATCAATCCAAAGTTCAAGATGTTGAAATGAAATTCGCTGATACAGATTCAACTATGAAGGGATTCATCATAAAGCCTATTTCCATGAAGTTAGGCAGTCAAACTTTTAAGGAACTGCTTTATGTTGTACCAATAAGTAATGGCATGTTGGCAAGACCCACAGTGGCAAGAGTAATCACCATTCAACGACCAGTAATTCCACCGTATACTGCTATTCGATTAAAATGTGCGTTGTCATCGAAGCTGGAAACCGACTACTATTTCCAACCGAATGAAGACGTAAAGCTGGTAGCACCAAGGGTGATAAGGAAGAAAGGGGAAGATCCCATAGTTTGCTTGGTAAATCTTACAGGTAATTACCAAACTCTTAAACAGAGCAAATTAATAGGACACGCCTTTGCATGTACCACGATGGATGATTCGGGGGAATATGGTGGATCCCAGGAAGATGACATGGCACAAGACAATAGTGGGATGTTTTCACATTCCAAAGAATACAGTGCTGTGACCGAAAAGAATACTAGTAGTTTGTTTTCACATCCAAGTAAGACAGTACTGCAAACACTACAACAGTTCTAGATCATCTCAAAGATGTGTACGAAGCATCCTGTTAAAAGTTAAACTATGAGCAGAAGGTACAACTAGCATGACTTCTTATAGAGTGTGACGATGAAGGGAAGAGTTGTCACAGTTTCACATGGTTGTCCAGCATAGAGCGGGCGTTCTACATGGCAATGCTGATGCACTCTCTCGGCTTCCAGACGGCATGTTGCCTGGTTCTTCCTATTTACCCGGGTTGAAGGTCTGGGATTTACCCTGAGGATGTTTCTATTGTACCAGGGCAGATCAGCAGTGGGCTCAGGTCATTGACGAGGTAGATAAAGCAGTTACTTTAGCAACTGGAGGGTTGACTGTCAAAGCAGCAACATAAGTTGAAAAAATCACGGCCAATAAATGTTTGCTGTATACAGGGGAAGATACAACTGTAGAAGAGCAGGAGAATGCAGTAACCTCTGACCTGTTGCCTGATGAACAGGAATTTCTCAGGCTGTTCAGAGCTGTTTGGGATCCAGGAGGGAATAGGAAAGAAGACCAATCGGGATTTCATCATCCCGTAACCAGGATAGTCTCATCAACATCGGGGCATTCTGAGTCTCGAGAGCCTATTTCTGGAGAGATGTACTCAGTAAGTATAGAAGGACCGAATAAACATCAGAATTCCATAAGCATAAGTCTGCAAAGAAACTGTGCCTGTACAGTGAGTGTAAGAGAAGATCCCCCGACAGAGCAACATAAATGTTGGGGATTCACTTTCCCAGAGCTGAATCAAGCTCAAGAAGAAGATGAAACCATGAGGTTTGTTCTGAGCTGGTTAAAGATTTAGACAATTCCTGATGAAGGGGGGGGGGGCTATTTATAGCCGGTCAGAAAGCCAAAACTTATTGGATTAACAATGAGATGTTTCAACTAGTGGACAATGTTCATTTTAAGATCAATAACAATTCCCCTGACCTGTTGGTCCATGAAGTCTGCGGGAAGTTGCAATGCAACGTCACCATGACATACCTTCTTCTGGTCATCAGGATTTTGGTAGATCCAAAGCGAAGTTAAAAGAGAACTTCTACAGTTTATCCAAAGACATTGAAAGATATTTCTACATGTGATGTTTGCAGCAAGAATACGAAAACCAAGAGTTATGGAAGGGTGGCACTTACTGAGTATCAAGCTGGCTATGCAATGGAACGAGTCCATATTGATTTCTTGCGTCCTTTACCCAAACGGCGGCAACGAGTACTGCCTCATGATGGTCAACCAATTTACGAAATGGGTAGACTGCGTTCCTTTACCATCGCAGAAAGCGGAAGTGACAGCTAATGCCATAGACACCTTTTTGCAATGTTCGGTTACTCATTACAGCTGTTCTCTGACCAAGGACGCAACTTTGACGGTAAATTGTTCCAGGCAGTATGCGAAGCTCTAGATATACACAAAACAAGGACAACTCCCTATAGACCTTCAGCAAATGGACAAGTAGAACGTTATAACCGTACTTTAATGGAGGCTGTTCGCTGCTATATAGGCAAGAACCAAATTACATGGGACAAAAGCATTCAGCAGATAGCGGGTGCACTCAGGGCTTCTGTGAACAAAAGCATCGATTTTACTGCCAATGTGTTGATGTTGACAACCAGGAAGAGTACGTGTCCAGACTAATAGAGGATATTCAGCTGTCTCAAGTCACTGCTACTAAAACCATGAAATCTTCAACAAAAGGCCATATGCAGAAGGGGATGTTGGGTATATTTTGGTTACAGCTGTCCTAAAAGGACAGTGCAAGAAATTATGTTCACCATGGAAAGGTCCGATGCTAATTATACAAAAACTGTCTGCGTGCCTCCACCGTGTTAGATTGAGAAACTCAGTGTTTTTTGTTAACCCCGACCGTATGATGCCCTGTAGGGATCGGAAATTGCCAAACTGTGTCAAAGACAATGGGTTTTCTAGTTCTTCAGCGGACGTTTCAACAGACACAGTAGAGATATACTGCACTTTCCGAAAACCATGGGATTGACGATTTATTATTTAGTGTGACTATTGTGAGACTTCTGTAAACATTACAATGACAGACGCTCTGGACATTGACAAGTACAGGTGCACTTCATGTAAAGAAACAACTGGGGTTAAAACTTAAAATCCCATTTAAGGTCAAGTCATCAACTACTTTGGTACTGGGGTTTTCATTTAAATCCTAGGTCACTCTAAAGTGATAGATAATGGAAGTTTTAGGAATGGAATATTGACTTTTTAATATTAAGGGGTTTGATCTTATGTAGTTTTTTTACTAGTTAATACTGGGATTTGAATGTTTATCCCATGTAGCTAAAACTTTTTAATATTGTGTGCTTAAAAGTCCGAGAGAAAGTTTTAATTAAAAATAGATTTAAACTAAGTTTTGAGAGCAAATAGTCGGTGGAATATTCCTGCCGCCCTATGTATGTTGCAGTGTGTTTATGCAATCCGGTTCAGGCGCTCCCACCCTGCAGCGGGCCTTCATCATCAAGGTTGGGGGAGTGTTGTGAAACGTCATTAGAAGATACCTGGCGAGACGAGACGTGAACTAGACTATACCAAAAGTGTTCTCGATAACTGCGCGATGATGAATATAAGACGACCACGAGACGAACGAACAACATCTAGCTATTTTCACTGTATTAAAACAAGAATGAATCATATTGATTGTTAGAAGTTTACAAAAGACGGAAGGAAGTGCTCACTAAAATTTCACAATATGAAAATTGTCCTTTTAAGTGGCAGCCAATTACTAAACACAATCATATTCGAACTCAGACATCATTACAAGACATTGTTCTGAAAAAGTTTCGAAACGCGACTTCTAGATTTTCAAATATTTTTAAGATAGTCACAAAAAGGAAACTGCAATACCCTCTTGGTTGATTGATTTTCAATGAACTGAAACCATATCTCACTAGGCGGAGCATAAGAACAAATTTGCTAAGCAAGTTTCAAGAGTAATGCGTAAACAACTGTTATTAGAGGTTTCGAACGCGATTTCTTAAATGTTTAGAAGTAACCTTGTTCTTAACTCCACTTGACCCAGGATCAAACTTGGCCGGGATGTCATTGGAACAAACGTTCTGACAAAGTTGTATAAATATTTGACAATACATTTTGCCTATAGAGTGTTCAACAGCTTTGTTTTGAATTTAAAATGGTGACGAAGTTATACCAATATTTGGCTCAGCTTGAAACATGGCAAGGATATCATTAGGACAAATATTTTGAGGAAGTTTTATAAAGATTTTGCAAAACATTAATTTTGCCATTGGAGTGTTCACAAGCTATGTATTTAATTTGACCGAGTAACCTTCTTTTTGAATTCACGCAGTTTTGAATTCAGTTAAAATATTATTGCGATAAATTGTCTTAAGTGTTAGAATATTGTTCTCTGATTTGACCTATTGACCTTGTATTTTGTTACAAAACAACGTCACTGTTTATTTTCATTGACCTTTTGCTTCTATAATTTAAAAAAGAATCTCTCCTTAATTTGACCAACTGTACGAGTCTTAAAACCCACGTGACCCAGTTTCAGTCTTGCACGATATAATTTCGCAAATGTTCTTACCATATTTGAAGAAGATTGGACAATAAATGAGGCATCAAAAGTGTTGACAATGGTTCTGTTTAATTTGACGTGTAATCTAGTCTCATTGGGACAGATATTCTGACCGAGGTTCATGAAGATTAGCCGATACATTTCGCCTCTAGAGTGTCCAACAGGCAAATAATGGCGATGGACGTCGAACGGAAACGAAAGGCGAAAACTAAAGCCAGCACGAGCTCGTGCACATATGGTAAGCTAACAGTAATGCCTTATAGCGTAAACAAAACTATGGAAGATAAAAGAATGAACAACACAATATAAGGGAAACTGATCAATGCTCCTTAACTGTGCGCTAGTAACGAATAGTACATTTTAACTTGAGCACTTGAGAATTTATTATCGTCATAAACACACATACACAATAATAAATTGAGTTTTAAATCCTTGCAAATTTACATCATGTCATTAATAGAATAAAGAAAACATTAATCTCGTTGTCACCAGTATCTAAACTATGGTCATAGTAATTATTATATTGTACACCTGTTTTCTTTGTAAGAAATAAGCATGGAGTTACTACATATGATTATGCCAGTTTCTTCTGTCATAAACTTCTTACAAACATGGCTGATTGTCTTCACACTAATTTATTGGAAATATCTCATAGCTCAATAACATAATCAATACGTAAACACGAACTTTAATACTTTCGAAGTAATGCAATACTTATTTAAAAATAAAAAGAACCTTTAAGGGGAAATCCTTATTTCAAAAGTATCAAGACATTATTATTTAATTTTGAACCGGTTTAAGTTTCTTTTAAAGAATAATTGAACTACCGGTATATGATGTGACTTAACACTGCAGTTCGTGAAGTAATGTATTGAGTAACGGGATACATTGATCAGCGCTTACCGAGTAAGGGAATAGCCTTGCAACGGTAATACAGGTTTGGGTTAAGAATGTCTCGTACTTAAGATGACCAAAAGTTACGCAATATATAGAAACAATACTAATGTGATTATCAAAGTAATTACAACTCAAACATATTATATTAGTGTGTTTTTTTCTTATTTATACAGTATAAATTACACTTCTGAAGTAATGTTTGTTTGTATTTCAAGCAGTCGTTTCAAGATTTATGTGCGTATTTCGAAATTTCCGTGCCTTATCGATGCTGCATTATGTGGTATCCCGGAATGTGTCTGAGAATCATCATCACCATTATCATTATTCCGTTGACCGGTCTGGCCGTTGGGGAGAAATGCTGGATGACGACACAGAAATCCTCCTCCAGTCAGGTTTATTATGGGCTTCTGAGAGTAATTCATTCATGTGAAGGGAGGTCCACTCTTTCACATTGTCCAACAAGCTTTTTCTTTTGACAGCCCCGACGGCGACCTCTCTCTAGCGTGCCCTTGAGAACAAATGCACAGATAGTCGTGCCTGGCGACATGTATGACGCCAGATCTAGCCTTTTGACGGTCGCAAGTAGAGGCTGTTGTGGGCACACAAGTGTTGAAGTTAGGTTCTGGACGTACTCGTAGGTCTTAGTCTCTGTGTAGGAGATGCTGAGCAGTCCTCGGAGACGTTTTGTTCAAATGCCTGTATCCCGCGTTCTGTGTCTGCTTGAAATGAAAAGTCCAGGTAACGCAGCCTTAAAGAAAAAAGGAAGACTTCGAGGAACTTTTAGAGCCTGTACATGGTGGGGAAGCTGAACTACTTGTCCACAACCTGCTAAGTAAGGCCATCGCTGTGGTCGCCATGGCAATTCTCATTAGGACCTCGATAGTACTGGTCCCATCCTTTGACAGGGTTGTTCCCAAGTACTTAAAGTTTGTCACTTCTTCCGGCTTCTCGCCGTTCATGGTGATGTCTAAATGGTGTTTGTCGTGCTGTTCACCTTTATCTTCGACTTTTCCTTGCAGACCTCCATCCCGCATGTTCCTTCCCTTTTCTCATATAGTATTTTGGTGAGATCTTGAAGTTTACTGTTGGTGACACCCATGAGGTCAATGTCATCATCGAATCTCAAGTTGGAGATGTGTCCGTCATCGATTGAGATAGAGGTGGGGAGGCCATGGCGAGTCTCCTGCATTAGCTGCTCAAGGAAAATGTTGAAAAGGACGGAGGAAAGAAGACAGCCCTGACGGACGCCCTGAAGTTGTCCCTGCTGTCCAAATAAGAAGCATTGCACTGCTGGCGTTTCCGTGGAGTCTTGGATGACTTCCACCAGCGCTTCGTCAATGTTGAATCATCTCATAACAAGCCATAGGCAATCATGTCAAACTCGGTCGAACGCTTTCGTAAAGTCAATGAAGTTGTGGAAGAAGTTGGTGTTGCAAGTGTTTCTCAATGATGACGCTGCAGTTGAAGATCTATTCAACTGTGCTCCGCCCAGCTATGAATCGAACCTGCTCTTCGACCAGCCTTACTTTTCAATCGATTGAGTAGCATTACTTCTCCGGGACGACTAATGAGGCTGATGGTGCGGTATTTTTCGCACAACTTGACGTTGCCATTTTGGTAGGGGGTGACCAGTGGCTGGGTCCACTTCATTGGTCTCCGCTTAATCAGCTAGAAATGGACGTTTTCCACTCCCGGAGATTTTCCTGCCTTAAGACAATGCACTGCCTCCACCACCTCTGCCTTAAGTATGGACAGACTTTCGTCGTCCGCTTCTGGTCTGGGATCGTTCTGTAGGAATATAGAATCTGGCTGACACGAGTAGTTGTAGAAATCACTGCAGTATCAAGTCCACCTGTTTTGGACTGTGGCATTCTCGGTAAGGAGATTCCCGTCTAAATATCCTACTTAGGTAATCTTACAAGATTCGTGCACGTTGATGCGATTGTTAAAGTATATCTGTAAATGCAATTTCATCTATTTATTCGAACTATATAATATTTGATTTTGATTTTCTTTTGCTGTATGTGGAAACTGGAGTTTACATGTCTAAAACATGTATCGCACCTTTCCGGTAAGTCTTTCGGCAAACAAACTGGCATTCACCGGATGTAAAAAGAGAACTCTGATCGCATTCGAAGATGCATTTGCACTTTGTTAACCGTACAGCCGTTTAATAATGGTTTTAATGATCACTTATTAAATACCACTACGGAACTGCCAGGAATGTTTAGTTGCGTGTAACCATAGTAATCTTCGGTGTCGATACAAAAACTCATTGCAATAATATGTCCCGTCTGGTGAGTTACTCAAGTTCAGATTCTTCGGACGAAGAAGAACACAAAGATACAATAGTTTCATCAAATGAAGTTTCTGTTACAAAAAGGTTCGTGTTTCCTGACAGTCCTAAAAAAATTAATAACTAAATTCTATCTTTCAGCATTAAAACCACTTCTCTGCAATGGAAGTTTATTTCGGACAAATCATCACTTCGGACTTCAATACACTTCTTCCCCGGACACAGGACTCCTTTTAAAAAGAAGATCTTGTGCTGGCGTCAACTTGTTACGAAACTGTACAAATGTGCTCAGTTTGGTGTATATTTAGGTTAAAACTATGTGCTTTTCACAGTATTTTTTTCAGACACCTGGGGGCCGTTTTGGGGGGTGCTGGAGGTTTCGGTAAATGACAAGTTCGGTAAATTGATTTATATAGTAAATGCCGTGGAGGTTTCGGTAAATTGGTTTTTATAGAGGTGGTATACCTACAACGAGGTGTTAATGACACCTATTATTGGCTTACAATAACATTAGGGGCATTTATTTGCAAACTGTGGATTAATTTTGAGTTGAGTTATTAATGCTATGCTACGGTAAAGAATTAAGGGAAATGAATGAGCTACCTCTGAAAAACGAATTCTGTTAGGAAATTGTAGGTAAATTTACGATTTAAATAACGCAATACTGTTGTTTTTTATAATTGGTGCTTTTATTTAAATAACATAATAGTAATAATAAATAATGATTTATGGCGGAATCAATGTAAGACCTTTAATTAAGTTTAATGCTATTTAAAAAAGTTTCTTGTAAAATATGATTTAATAAAAATGATTTCAGTTTAAATATAAAGCGCAATAGTATTTTAGACCACCGATAAACACTCAATTTCTCAATATATAAACATTGGGTAGTTTGCCAACATAATGAATATGAAACCAAAGCTCTTGCCACGTGGAGGCCATCTCTTGTAAGAGCCAAATGTTGAATTTTATATTACATGTTTTATTATTTCTGTCTGGTTGAGAAAAACACAAGAAAAAAAAAATATATAAAATCTAATACGTGTACGTAATTAATAAAAAGTAATATAATGATACGCGTTATGTTTTATAATTATGTTAAATGCGCGTGCCATTGAACGTTGAGTTAAGCGAAGAGATACACATAATTGAAAACTGATAAAAATGACATCTAACACAACGCCAGCAGAATGAATACACTGTGTAATAGCAAGCTGCTGTGATGATCACTATCTTAATACACAGGCACCTGGCTACTGTACTGGAACAATCGGTTTTACGGCCAAAATAACTGATATCGTTTTTAGCCTGAACAAATCCGTTGAATAAAAAAAGGATATATTTGAATATTTCATGTCATTTAAAAAAAATGAGGGAGTAGTCACATATTAATAAGATACATTTATGACACAGTGCAATATTAATACGACACATTATTTTCATTCAGATTTTCCGCATGCTGATTTAATTTCATTTCTAATAAAAATGAGATACATTTATGACACAGTACAATTTAATGTGACATTTCAACCATATCAGTCATTCACATCGTTCAAAACTCGTCGGCGTCGAGCATGTGGTGGACCGCCGTGGATGGTCCCAGGGCATTGATATGGCTGATGATCCTCAGTAGATCAGTGGTTGTCAGCTTCTCCTCTTCGTAGTCATCCCATGCTTGATATAGTCTGCCGTGTATCGCAACATATTTCTTCCGTCTGATCTTCGTGAGAAGTAGCTGGCTCACCAGCCGTATATGAAGATCAACTGTCTCAGATTCCTCTCTGAGAAGGTTGGCCAACTTGTACAGACCAAGGTTTGCGGAACACGCTCGTGCGTTGATGTCACCAGCAGTATTTTTTGTAAACATGATTAAAGAAGGAAAACGTTTGTTTATTTCACAGTTTGAAAGTTACTGATCGTGTATGTAAAAACTCGGCCACCAGTGTTAAAGCATGTTCACGATCTTAACATACATATCTAGATTATTTTAAGAATAATACCTTATGTGCTGATCTGATTGTAGGAAAAAGAAGCAAGAAATTTATTTATATAAGAAACAAACATATTTGATCTTAGTATTTTAAACCACCGAAAATTTCTCATTATATAAACATGAGGTAGTATGCCAACATAATGAATATGTTGCCCAGCTCTTGCCACGTGGAGGCCATCTCTTGTAATAGCCACATTATTATTTTTTTATCTGATACGCTTTAATTAAGGTTTTTATCAACTAATTGTTTAAAAACATATATAAAATACAAAACGATCATGACCTAAAGATAAACTTTTAATATATAATTTACCTCCCTTGATTAGAATATTAATAGGTTGCAAGCCTGGATTATTAATATTAACACTTTGCAAACATCTCTAAATTGATAAAATCAACTCCGTACATTTAAACAGATAATTTAATTAGTGCCAAACAACTCAATTAATGTACACGCTTATCGACAAAAGGTGCGATAATCCCTATTTAGACCAATTTACCGAAACCTCCACGGCATTTACTATATAAATCAATTTACCGAACTTGTCATTTACCGAAACCTCCATAGGTCTGGGAGGAAGCCCCCTCCATACTTTAATGTTGTTTTACATTTAATTTTGACGTTATTTGGTGCATTAGGATTATTCAAGAAAACAAAACATTGATTCCAGGGCTACACATCTGTATCAACCAGCCCTCTTAAATTGTGAATTTTTTTTTAAACGTCTCCGTTTCTTATTAGCTCATCTATTTTTTGAAAAAAAATTATGAGCTATTGTCGTCACCTTGGCGTCGGCGTCCGGTTAAGTTTTGCGTTTAGGTCCACTTTTCTCAGAAAGTATCAATGCTATTGCATTCAAACTTGGTACACTTACTTACTATCATGAGGGGACTGGGCAGGCAAAGTTAGATAACTCTGGCGTGCATTTCGACAGAATTATGTGCCCTTTTTATACTTAGAAAATTGAAAATTTTGGTTAAGTTTTGTGTTTAGGTCCATTTTATTCCTTAAGTATCAAAGCTGTTGCTTTCATACTTGCAACACATACTATCTATCATAAGGGGACTGTGCAGGCAAAGTTATGAAACTATGACTGGCATTTTGACAGAATTATGTGCCCTTTTTATACTTAGAACATTGAAAATTTGGTTAAGTTTTGTGTTTAGGTCCACTTTACCCCTAAAGTATCATAGATATTGCTTTCATACTTGCAACACTTATTAACTATCATAAGGGACTGTGCAGGCAAAGTTATGTAACTCTGACTGGCATTTGGACGGAATTATGGGCCCTTTATACTTAGAAAATTGAAAATTTGGTTAAGTTTTGTGTTTTGGTCCACTTTACCCCTAAAGTATTATAGATATTGCTTTCATACTTGGAACACTCACAAACTATCATAAGGGGACAGTAAAAGGACAAGTTGCATAACTCTGGTTGTCATTTTTACGGAATTATGGCCCTTTTTTGACTTAGCAACTTTGAATATATGGTTAAATTTTGTGTTTCGATCCACTACTTCTAAAGTATCAAGGCTATTGCTTTCAAACTTCAAATACTTTCATGCTATCATGAGGTTTCTGTACCTGGCAAGTTGAATTTTACCTTGACCTTTGAATGACCTTGACTCTGAAGGTACAATTATTAAATTTTGCTAAAATTGCCATAACTTCTTTATTTATGATTAGATTTGATTGATACTTTGACAAAACAACTCTTACCTGACATACCACAATAGACTCCACCCAAACCATCCCCCACGCTCTCCCCTTCTCCCCACCCACCCCCAATTTTTTTTTCTTTTTTTTTTTTAAGATCATCTCACAAATGACCACCACACCCTCACACTATACCCCCCCCCCCCCCCCCCCCCCCCCGAAAAATTTTTTTTTTTGCATTTTTGTTCGCATTTTTGGAAGATAATGTAATAAATGACCACACCCCCACACTATACACCCCTCTTCACTCCACCCCTCCCTCCTTTGTGATTGAAATTGAGAGTCCCTTCACCTTTAAAAAGAAATATAGATGAGCGGTCTGCACCCGCAAGGCGGTGCTCTTGAATTATCTTGGCATTCTCATTATATAACAAACTTTCCAGGACATGTGCCCCTTTTCCCATGTTGAAGCCCACCCTAAGTCAATCTTGTTCATTTCAAGCAGATTAAACACTCTTTAATTATTCTCCTCCAGGGAAAAGTTACCCCTACCAGCTGAAGTGGCAGGCCTGTTCATTGATAGGTCAGTGCAGTCTAAAGACAATCCTGCAGAACACAGTGGTCGTCTGCGGTCATTCAAGCATGAAGAAGGAAACTGGGCTACATTGGTGTATGCACTTTGTAAGGAGCATTACATTGTATGAATGTTAGTTGACTTTCATCCTGAAGTCTGATAGGAAACACAAACAGTCACTTTCTCCTATAACTTGATTTTTTGCTAAGAAGAGACTTCCGTTAAACAAAACATACCACACATGTGGAAAGTGTTGTGCCTGATAAGCAAATCTTGGGCACATGCATGAAGCAACTTTTTCCTGTGTTTTTTTCAGACAGTGGTTGTGAAGAGGACCATTTCGCACGCCTGCAATCTGAGCTTTTCCGATGCCTGCGTCCACTTGAGTTTCAGCCGATGGAGGATTACCACATGAGTCTGTCAAGGACTGTCACGCTACGACACCACTGGATAGAGGATATGAGAGAGATGCTTCGAACATCATTTGCTGAGCAACCTTCGTAAGTTAATGAGCCTTGTTCTGGGAAATCTGCGCTTAATCCAGATTAGCCTGTACAGTTTCAGCTTAACCCTTTGTATGTTGGGAAATTTGTCGTCTGCTAAAATGTTGTCTGCTGAATTTCTAAAATTAGCATTTTCTTTGATTTTATTTCATCAGAATAGCAAACAGTTTGGATCCAGATGAGACGCCACGTTCTGTGGTGTCTCATCTGGATCCAAACTGTTCTGTGGCGTCTCATCTGGATCCAAACTGTTTGCAAGGGCCTTCAAAATTCGGTTCCCGCACTGAAAGAGTTAAATGGAATTTTTTGGTTCGAAGGAGGTGTGTTTTTAATGAAAATCCAGTCTAGACAGAAAGTGCTGTCCGTGATTATCCTGTGATGACTGCACAGGCTAATCTGAGACAACACTTTACGCGCATGCATTGAGTCCAGTTTTCCCAGAATATAATATAAAAGATTCTGCTCCCAAGCAATCATTTAAACATATGTTGACTCTGGGTTATTTCTAACTCATCACTTAACAGGCTCTTAAAAGGAGCAGACAAAAAAAAAATTCTAATAAGCAGCAATTTATGTGGGCATCCAATCTGGATTATCACTAACTTTGTAAAAGGAGCATGCTAAAAGTGTTCCACATTAAGGTATAAATGGAAAATGAGTAATGGCCATTTCACACTAGTTTTATAATTTTTGTTTAAATTAGTTATTTTAGGCATTTCTCTGCATTCTGTATCTGATTGGGAAACTTTTAAGAAAAATAATGTAATGTACATTAAATTCTTTAAACTTGGCTAACATGTTAATGAGTGCTGATTTATATATATACATAATTTATGTCTTAAATATTAAATGTCCAGTATACTTGTGTGTAGGATTTGACAGTTCAAATTTTTATTCCAGGCAATACAAATTAGCCATATTTTTAGCATGCAGCAATATTTTCAGAATGACCATAAACTTAGTTTTTTCCTGAAACCATAAAAACAACTTTCATACTGTTTTTCTTTGCTTTGTTTAAGACACAATATCTATCAAAGTTTGTCCTAAAACCATAAATAAAACTTTAAAAATTATTTCTTTATGCTTTGTTTTGAGACACAATTGCTATCAAAACGACCATTTAAATGTATAGAAACAAAAAGCAGTTTAAGTCACATCTGTTTAATAGCTTAAAATGTTTTGTTACTTTTCAGTTCTTGCTGTGAGGTATGTGGACTTGCTGTTTTGTCCAATGATGAAAAAACAAGGTTTGTTATGTGTCATATATGTATTTACCTACAATATTCTCTATAATAATACTATGATCAACTATTTGTCATGGAAGTTGTAATCAGTAAAATTAAATCTTACAGTTAATTTATATGCATTTTCCTTCTTTCTATGTGTCTTATGTTACTGATCAATACATTGTGCATATATCCTCAGTGCAGTGTGATTGGCTTACATGGATTTTTTTGTTTGTTTTTTTAGTTTAATTTTTACGGTATACTTGTAACTATGAATAATTCTCAAATTGGTGTTGAGTGTTTAAAATGTCTAATACTTATTATGTTGTATAGGTCCATGTATTGTCTAAAACCTGACAAACTTAATAAAAACAAACTTAACTACATATCTTAAATTGTGGTTAAACAGTTGCTTCACCTTTTATATTTTTGCATAATATCTCATAACCAATATTCTATTGGTTATATAAATTTTGACTTCACTTGATAGTGATATGTTTTAAAAAAAACTGTGTAACTAATATATTTTTTATAAGAGTGGGTGTGTGCTTTGTAGATCATTTCTTACGCTGACTGTGAGTTGTGCAGACGACGTTCTGGAGTCATACACATCTGCAGTTGACAAATGCTTCAAGGAGTATAACTTGCCCCCTTACTACAAGGTATTGACATGTGACTGTTGTAACCATTAAAAAATGTCATGTCCAACAAGTTTTTGAAAGATTTTAAACGTTTGAAAGCACAATTTTGGGGAAAATATTACATCATTTTGTAAAATGCTCTTTTTAAGGTGTGTTGAATTTTTTTGGTATTTTTACACAAACTGGCATGTTTTACGTCAAAGTAAGTTGATGACCCTTATAAGATGTGTTTGATTTCAGCCTCCACTGTTTCACATCAGCATTGGTTGGTGTCTGGGAGATGTAACTAACCTGGTATCTATGCAAACCAAACACAGAATGCAGGTAGTGACAAAGTGTTCTAAATGTTTGCACGTAAAACTGTAAGTTATATGGCGTATGAAACATATTTTTTATGCTCCCGGATTAAAAGATCAGGGGCATATTGTTTTTGGCCTGTCTGTCTGTCTGCCATTCATTCATTCATTGTGTGTGTCCCAAAACTTTAACCTTGGTTAAAGTTTTGCAATAACTTTTTCATTATTGAAGATAGCAACTTCATATTTGGCATGCATGTGTATCTCATGGAGCTGCACATTTTGAGTGGTGAAAGGTCAAGGTCATCCTTCAAGGTCAAAGGTCAAATATATGGCTTCAAAGTGGTGCAATAGGGGGCATTGTGTTTCTGACAAAAACATGTCTTGTTTTGTTTTATAAGGGAGTGATGTAATGTATATTTCTCCAAACAGGTTCACAGGTAGAACTGTGTTTGAAATCTCAAATAAGTATTGCATAACAAAATATTTATGAATTCACACACACCTTAAATGGTAATAGCAGATTGTATGCAAAATATAATGAAATTGCAAACTATGTTTAAGAGAATTTCACCCAGCTTTAAATCACAGGAAACGAATTTGGCTTGTAGATGGTCCTAAGATGTGTGTGAACATTGGAATCAAATACTCTTTGAATTGATGTAGTTAATGAAAAAACATGACTGATAATGATCTCTAAACTCCTCAGTAGTTTATGTAACTACAAACAAGTCGTGATCAGTCTTTGGATACCTTAATTGTAATGTAGAGCTACAGTACAAATAGAAGTATCCTATACAATGACTTACTTTTTAGAAGGGTACCCTACACCGTTTTGGTCTACTTTGCGTACATATATTAGTAGCCAGTTATTTCATGGTAATTTATAGAACAGTAAAAACTGTGGCTTAGATTAAGAGACAGTCAACAATTTAACTTGATAAGTGACTCATAGCAAAAGTTTTTTTTCAGAAAGGCTAAATATATAATATACATGTATAACCATTCAAATTATGCTTTTGTTAATTATGTATAATATAAAAGGATTGCACTCACCTCTTGTGTTTCAATGCAAGAGGAATATTAGCATGTTTGTGATAAAATTGAATTAAGCCATTTAACCCTTACCAACTCAGAAGCAATGTGAAAATGGCTGTATGCAAAGCAGCAACCAGCATAAAACCAGAACAGCCTGCAAGTAACTCTTTGTTCAGGTTTAATGCTGTTTGCATCTCATCAGTATCTTAGGGTTGAAAATGAAGCCTTTAAAATTTAATCTAGTAAGAAAGATCTTAAATTAATTTTGATTTTCTTAGTGACTACAAAATTGTCAGAGTCCATTTCTAAACAGTAAAGTCTCAGTCTTTGCTTAACCCATTTATGCCTAGTGGACTCTCCCATATTTCTTAATTGGATCATTTATTTCAAAAATTAGGGATGTCTAGTATATTTATTTCTGTACATGTATTTAGAATATTTCTTACAGAAATTCCTTTAAGCAAACAGCGGGGACCCTGATGAGACGACGCATCATGCGGCGTCTCATCTGGGTCTATGCTGTTTGCCAAGGCCTCTTTTCTAGACGCTAGGCATAAATGGGTTCATTGTTTGCTTGTGTTTACAGGACATCTTAAACACAGCACTAAGTGAGGACGAGGAGCTGCAGTATTTTCGTGTTGACACGGTCTCCATGAAGGCTGGCAATAAATTGTTCACTTTTCACACCAGTGCGAAGAGAAGTTGTGAAAAAACAAGTGGTTTGGGTTTCACTTAGAGTGAATTGATTTCAGACTATTCTGAAATTTGTTGTATTGTATGGGTTTTTTTACATTAAATAAAATATAATTTAAAAAATGAACAATATTAAATTATAATTATTGTTAAAATAAATAAAAATGAATAAATAAGCACACCTTATAAAAGCATCAATTAAAGTTTATCTATATCACCAAAAGTGTGTATGTGGGTACGAAAAAAAATTGGGAATGAAAAATATTTGGGTACGAAACATTTTGGATACGACAAAAATTGGGGGCACGGGGAAGTAGTACCCGTGGGGAACTTGACCCATGCAGCGAAACTGGGAGACAGGTTATATTCAGGGGTGTCAATTGGCCAAAATCTAAAATCCTGAAAATAAGCCTATCGTTTGGGGGCTAGAGCAAAAAAGGGTTAATAATTCATGTAACTTTGTTAACTAGTGTTTATAACTTTGTAAACAATATGTCAAAGTAAAATAATTTGTGTTTAAGATAACATTTTGTGACAATAATCTTAAAATTCCAGAAAAAAAATCCTCTGATTTATATCAAAATTGGTCCTTAAGGGCCAAAATCCTGATTTCAGGAATAATCCTGAACTTTGACACCACTGTATATTCTTAATCGAATCTAACAAGAAATATGTTTAAAAAGATAATGGGCGTGTATTTTTCTGTACCACTTTTCGTAAAAACTTTCTATTACAATAAAATGTTTGTGGGTTATAAAAATTACGTTTCAGCAGATATGTACAAAACATGGCATGATCGTTAATAACACTTGTACATCATACCCTACCTTTATTTCATTGTTAAGTTCTTAATTTAATAATGTTATATGTACGGACATGATTTCACATGCCCATGGACATGGATATATGCTTTTTTCCTGTTGAATATTGTTTGTTAATTTAAGTTCAATACGCATAGGCATGTTTGTTCATTAAGTATGGCAATACTTTCATGATGATTCTCGAAAGTAGGTATGAGCATAAGCCGGACCAGGTGAGCTCAATAGTAAGAGCACTTGACTATCTTAGTTCGCCCAGGAACATATGGAAAAGCTAACTAACCAACGCGATATGACCTTATACATGTATATGCTGAAATCTAACAAACGAACGAATTATCAAACATGGTATGTACACTTAGGTGGTTGTGTAATTTCTGTTAGAATATCGTATTAAATATATAAATTTAAAATGATTGTGCCTGCACGTGAGTTTGTTTTGCTTTTTTAAGTCTATACGCGCCTAGGCTCCACCCAGTGTGTATTTCCAAAGTTATGAGTTGGATCCGCGCCTAAGGCTGCATAATGTTGGGACACGGAGTGTGTCCAGCACTCCTACCTAACAGGCTTAGCCGGACGACAGTTGGGACGAATTCTGAATTTCCAGCTATTTATTTTTATCCCCCACCAGAGGCGGAGGGATATTGTTTTAGCGTTGTCCGTCCGTCCGGCACTTTTGTGTCCGGAGCCATATCTTGGAAGTGCTTTGGCGGATTTCATTGAAACTTGGTATGAGTATATATATGCATAAGAGGATGATGCACGCCAAATGGCATTGTACACTATCTGTTAAAAACAGAGTTATGACCCTTTGTATCTTGAAAAAATGCTTTTTACTATAGGCACTTTTGTGTCCGGAGCCATATCTCGGAAGTGCTTTGGCGGATTTCATTGAAACTTGGTATGAGTATATATATGCATAAGAGGATGATGCACGCCAAATGGCATTGTACACCATCTGTTATAAACAGAGTTATGGCCCTTTGTATCTTGAAAAAATGCTTTTAACTATAGGCACTTTTGTGTCCGGAGCCATATCTTGGAAGTGCTTTGGCGGATTTCATTGAAACTTGGTATGAGTATATAAATGCATAAGAGGATGATGCACGCCAAATGGCATTGTACACCATCTGTTAAAAACAGAGTTATGGCCCTTTGTATCTTGAAAAAATGTTTTTTACTATAGGCACTTTTGAGTCCGAAGCCATATCTTGGAAGTGCTTTGGCGAATTTCATTGAAGCTTGGTATGAGTATATATCCCGCGCCAGAGGCGGAGGGATATCGTTTTGGCGCTGTCCGTCCGGCTGTCCGTCCGTCTGTCACTTTTGTGTCCGGAGCCATATCTTGGAAGTGCTTTTGCGGATTTCATTGAAACTTGGTATGAGTATATATATGGATAATAGGATGATGCACGCCAAATGGCATTGTACACCATCTGATAATAACAGAGTTATGGCTCTTTGTATCTTCAAAAAAATGCTTTTTTTAGTGTCAAATATAACACTTTTGTGTCCGGAAGTATATAAGCAGGGGATATCAATTCAACGAATTTGCTTGTTTTTACTGTAATACTTTTTAATTTTGTATATGGTCTTGTGCTGCGGGGGGATAGAATAATCTGGAGAAAATCCCTCCTGTCCGGTATGGTGACCACAAAACAAAAACAAAAAAAATGCGCCGGGAGCGGGAATCGAACCGGTGTTGTAAAGGTGAAAAAGTGTACGTGCTGACCACTGCGCTAGCAGGACGGACAACTACGTTACAAATGTTTTATCTATATAGATCATGGCAGTTCAGCGTTTACAATTTGCAGGCTCGAAGTTATTCGTATTCTTTAGATTTGTGATCGCGTAAAAAGTTTATTTTACATGTTTTAATTCGCAATTTAAATTACAAAATCGAGAACAAATATCAAACACAATAAAGAAAATATATAGTTGTTTCATTGGTAAATAAAGATAAAATGGATGTAAAATTACCAATTTAAAATTTACGTTTTGATACACTTATTGAATCTGTTTCCCCAGAATATGCTGTTCTATTAATATTTACCTTTATCAACGATAATCAGCGAGGTATGCCGATCAGAAAAATCGAGCTATCTCAATTGGACTGGCTCGGTCTTTTACATAGGTCGCCATTGTGAAGAATTTTTTCATAGTATGATAACTTAGACGAGCTGCTTTGCAGCATCGTCAAAAATGAAACCTTATTCTTGTTTCAAACATTGATGTGATACAGACGAAAGTATTTCATAAATATATTATCAGATACATTAGGAATTTTGATTTACTGTGGTGTTTGGATGGGTTGTATGGTACAAGTTGATTGCTGTTTCCACAAGTCTGCAGAGGGGTAAGAGTATGATTTCGCACAATCGGTGCTCCACCAAAATTTGGATACCCACAAAGTAGGTATTTATTATATACCTTTACTCGCTAAAATCAACACTACAAGTCAACAGCCTTGTGAATCTTGTGAATAATGCATACATTCAGGAAACAAACGTCATATATTTAACGATCCATATATTAACATGCCAAGATGATGTGTACATTAATGACATTAAAGGGTATGCTTTTTCCAGCATTCATATACAACCAGAGTTCAACTGAGTTACTGAAATTTCATTTTCTTCTCGTTTTTTTTTTTTTTTTTTTTTAAAGAAGCCAGATTTGAGCCAGATTATCAATAGGTAAATGTATAATATATAAATATTTTGTACTTTTAACATTTGATTTGTTGTGTACTCCTTCAAGTCATTTTTCAAAACGGAGTGAAATTAAGGCACCGCAAACTTCAACAAATTTAACAAAACTATTGCCTAGCAATAAAATCCCCCACCATTGTCAGAAATTTCACCATTTTCAGAATATTTTTTGTTTGTTTCCATAGCAACCACAATTTTTGACATAGGAACAAAATGAAATTACGTGCATAATGTCCATATTGCCATCTATCCATGTTCCAAGTTTCTTGAAAAAATATTAGGAACTTTTAAAGTTATCGCAGGATCCAGAAAAAAACACTATTTTCAGCAATATTTCTAGTCTATTTGTTGCCATAGCAACCACAATTTTTGAGGTAGGAACAAAATGAAATGACGTGCATAATGTCCCGGTATTATACTAATTTATAGCCTCTTGACTAATGGTTTCTACATGTCGTATTTAGTCCCTTCCCATGTCGATGTTAGTCGTGATGGCGGATAGTTGGCCTGCCAGTGTTTTGTTGCATGCTGCTAAGACACGCCTGTTCAGCAAGTCGAGTTCCCCACCTTTAATGTACCAATATATCAATGAAAACTCTGCATTAACCCGTTCCCACTCAGAAGCAAAGTAAAAATGGCTGTGTGGAAACGGCATAAAACCAGAGCAGCCTGCAAGTAACTCACAGGCTGTTCAGGTTTTATGCTGTTTGGCACAGTGTGCTGCTCATCAGTATCTTGGGGTTGGAAATGAAGCCTTTAAAACTTTAATCTAGTAAGAAAGGTCTTTAATGAAATTTAACTTTCTAAGGGACTACAAATGCGTAAAAATACGTATCTCAAGTCGTAGAGGATTAAGAATGGTCATACCTGATGGGCAAAAAGTGAATCCAGTCCACTTGAAAATAAACTACCGCATTCAAAAATACTACTCCTAACAAAGTTTTTCCAGTTGTGGACCAGCAGGATGACAAAGAGAAATACGACAAAGGATTTAGGGGGGGGGGGGGGGAGTCTATTATGATCCAAAAATACCCAAAATGAAAGATTGAAAGAATATGCTAACAATATGGCCAGGGGAAGGTAGAGGTACTATGTAGCGTAGAATTTAGCGTACTCCCAAAGTTTTTTAGACTGAAATCACTCAGCCTAATGCATGTTATCCCCAAACACACACACCTCACACATTGACAGACTAAAAAGTATGCATGCAATACATGTAATTGCAGGAACATTGCACAGCTTTCACACGTGACTTACACATCCATCTGGCTTTGTCAGCTATGAACATAGGCAAACAACCCCGGAATAATGTGTCAATCATTGGGGATGTGAAAAAATGTCTTGCACATCTCCACTTCATGTTGATAACATATTTTAAGCTTCAATTTATTCGCTTCAGAATTGTGAAAGTACTAGTAGTTTATTCCACAAGCTTATGATGACAAAACAACCAAATAACAGATTGCTCCCTACATACAGAATAACAGATAACTGCACAATCATTGTTTAATATCTCAGGTGATGCTTAGAATAAATTGTTTTATTTGTGCAGAGTCTGATTTATTAGCATATAGCCTAATATTATTACACAAAGATAGGGCAGTAACCCGTATTCTGTTTATCATAGCTCTGTGTCCCCATTTTAAAAGAAATTATGAAATAAAATCGCTACATATATGACCCTGCATTTTTGCAGTAATGAAAATGATGTTTGACATGTTAACAATTATGTCACCAGCATTTACGCTAAATAATTGTAAAACATGTTCTTTACTGTTGTTTTGTTTTATTTTGTGTCTAAAATATCTTGGTATCAATGTGTTTGTTATGTTCAATCTGATTCTATTTTACCGAAACTGATGGCTTTCTAGTTTATTCCGAGTAATATGATCAACCTCCAAACATTAATTAACAACTTGTTTATGATATAATACAAGTAATGTGTCAGAGACACAATGCCCCCCCTTCTGCGCCGCTTTGAAGCCATATATTTGACCTTGAAGGATGACCTTGACCTTTCACCACTTAAAATGTGCAGCTCCATGAGATACAGATGCATTCCAAATATTAAGTTTCTATCTTCAATATTGCAAAACTTCTGACCAATGTTAAAGTTTTCCGACGGACTGAGAGACTGACTGACGGACAGACAGACGGAACGACAGTTAACAAGAGCACCGCATAACGGGTGCCACGCTCGGCTGCGAAAGTTTGTTTTTTTAGAGGTCACAGTGACCTTGACCTTTGACCTAGTGACCCAACAAGAGATGTGTTTGTCAGAAACACAATGCCCCCTACTGCGCCGCATTGAAATAAAATTTCTATTTATCATTTGGCAGGTATAGAAATCATCTCCCTTTAAAGGTTATTACTTCCCTTGAATTTTGTCCAATACAACCGGGATGGGGGATTGGTTGGGGGTGGGGAGGGTCTCACAGTCAATTATGACCATGTCAGACATCACTGACAACCAAGGCCTGTGGTTTAAAAGAGATCATAGCCAGAGTTGATCATGTACAGTGGAAACCCTCAAAACCGGATCCTCTTTATACCGGAATCCTCTATAAACCGGACAAATTGTCCAGTCTCATTTTTTCCCTATAATACCATGCGTAAAATATCTCCTCGAGACCTGAATCCCCTTAATTCCGAATACCGGTCATTCTTTGGATCAAAGTTCATTCCATACGTAATTGTACCCCTCTAAACCGCTCAGTGCCGGTTTATCCCACCTCAGACCTAGTGTCGAAAAGTTGTGAATAGCGGATTAAAGACGCATGAAATTAATAAAGGTGGTCGAAAATTTGTAAACTGTAAAAATCGCAAATTAATTTAAAGTTACTTGCCCTGTGATGTATTTATCGATCAATAGAGGTGATAATACTGATTATAATTACTGATAACAAAGATAGAGTTCTTTAGTGTGTTTTGTTGTTGATGTAGGAAGCCGTGTTAAATTTTAATAATCGTAATGCTATTATATTTTGTGTAGTTAAAAAAAATTCTAATTTAGTGTCATATAAAATGGTGATTTGCAGAGTTCTTGAAGCAGTTGCATTTAGATATTCATTTAGATTTTAAAATTGGTAATAAAGATAACTAAGACTAAAAATGTCCGAACCTCCTTCTAAGCTAAGACGCGTGGAATTGTCTCTAGAAGACAAAATCAAATTGATAAAAGAATCAGAGATGTTCCCTAAACCAACACTCAAGATTCTGTCAGAGAAATATAGGGAAGGAAAGTCGACGATCGGGTATATCATGCGAAAATAGTCTGCGTACATATCTCATTGGGAAAACTCTTCACCAAACAAAAGTCGGTTTAAAAATGAAATTAAATTTAGAAACATCAACAAACTTGTATGGGACTGGTTCTGTATTGTAAGGGCTAAGTCATTGCCGATCTCTGGTCCCCACAGGTATGTAATGAACATCAAAGAAATTATAATTATATCATTTAAAAAAAAAACTTTGACAAATCAATCGTTTGGGTTATAAATAATCAAAATAATAAATCTGTACAGTAACTGTGATAAGAACTTCAATTCTTGGTAAGGAAATATATAATATGAGATTTATAATTATATAAATTACTTCCCATGAAAATAATTGTCTGTAACAAATGTCTATTTTTAGTAGCAAATAATAAAAAGCCACTACCGTGACTGTAGATTCACCACTCAAAATGTGCAGCTCCATGAGATACACATGCATGGCAAATATATAAAGTGGCTATGTTCAATATTGAATAATTTTCTCCCTTTTTAAAGCTTATTACTTCCCTTAAATCTGTATTTTTTACCGTAGACCGTAAGGATGACCTTGACCTTTTACCACAATGTGTTTGTCAGAAACACAATGCCGCCTACTGCTCCGCTTTGATTTATTTAACAAAAATATATACGTGGGCAGGTCAGATAACTATGTCCATTTAAAGCTAATTGCTTATAACTTCCCTTGACTTTGTTTTTTCGACCCTAGACCTTGAAGGATGATGTTTACCTTGAAATTTTACCACTCAAAATGTGCAGCTCCATGAGATACACATGCATGCCAAATATCAAGGTGCTATCTTCAATATTTAAAAAGTTATGGCCAATGTTAAGGTTTTAGCACGACGCCTACGGCGGACAACGAGCTGACTATGACAATAGCTCGGGTTTTCTCCGAAAACAGCCTCGCTAAAAAACTATATGCCACCCTTCAGGGGCATAAAAATATTTTAGACAGGTACGGTATCAATTTGGTGGTATGATAAATAACAACTCCTAGTTGGGGTAAAACAATCTTAACCAAACTCTGACCAATAACAGGGCATCACTTGGCATACCTGAAGGGTCACAGACCACACCACCCGCCTCCTGCACGATAACAGCTGCTGCAGCGATGTCCCACACATGAATCCCGTGCTCAACATAGGCCTCGTGAGACCCGCGGGCTACATAGCACATGTTGATGGCTGCTGACCCGTAACATCGGATACTGAAATGAAGGTTTTGTGGAAAAAATACTCTTCATGAAGTGTGTAAGGAGGTTTTCGATGACATTGTGTAATCGTCATTTATACCTTTTCATTCCATAAACATTGATGAGTAGTATAATTGTAGTTTTCTAAATGAATATCTTTACTGTAAAATAGTGGTATATGAGATGTCAAATCTTAATCATAATGTAAATATATGTTAAAGTCATGTATACAATTATCATGGAAAAATGCTCTTTTCAAGATATAATTTAGACCTTATATTGACATTTCATGTTTCAAATACCCCCTTGCAGGAAGCTTTTTGATGAGAATATAGACATATAAATATCTAACAACTCATAAAGTTGTTATGCATGTTCTTCATCTTATTAACAATATTCATGACTCAATAATAGGTTAAAACCATAATTCAGTTTGTTACTTTTTTTCCGCAAAAAAATTCTCTTCAAAGAAAACTAACAAAAAAGAAAAGAGACAATGTGGAATGACTCCATAAAGTATGCAGCTCAAATTATACAAATTGTGCACAGTTGTTCTACCCCATGTTTGTCTATTCATGTTTTAAGTTTTTATCTTTAAGCTTATTACAGAAATGCTTTGGCCAAATACAAAATTGCCAATAAAAATGCAACTAGTGTTATCCTCTACTAAATAATCCCCAACATGAACCCGTCAATCTATCACAGATTACTCTGTGTTCCGCCCCTTCCCCCTACCCCCTCCCATACCCACGTATCCAACAACAAAGCAGGGTATACTGGAGTCATATTTGGTGTGTCTCTGTTCATATGTAAAATTGTTGTGTTTTGTTTGTCAGTATTCCTTATAACAATAGCCAAAACGCTAGATGTGTTATGGTAAAATAAATTTTACGAGATACAAAATACTCCTTTTTTATTTTTTGTGCCACAATATATTCCATGTAAATTTCCCGCATCGATTTTCAAACATTTACCAGCAAATGCAAGACTGGCTTCTGGCAGCGTCAGAAGAACGACGTTATTATGGGAACTACTATTGTACGAAATATTTGTTGATTTTGAGTGTTCATGGGCTTTTAACTGTGGGAAAACTACTTAAAGCTTTTAAAATAAGCTACTCATCCAGATGGACTACCAAATTATGAAATTGACTTGCCCGGACCTACATCAAACTCATCCCGAAGGAATGGGCCACCCTATACAAAATGTATTTCTTTTCCTGCAATGCAAACTTTCTTACCCATGGCAATGTCCAATGACAGACTTTATGTTGGCTATCTTAGTGTCCAGAATCTCTGGAACTCTTGAAGTGCCACCCTCCAGAATCACAACACTCCGGTTCAGTTCTGCAAGTATTATTAAACAAACGCATTGGCAGTGTATTCATGTTATGTTGTAATGACAAATATGTACAGAACAATACATGGTATAATTCTTTGGATGATGAAGACCAGCTATAAGCATCAGTTTAAAATGCAGACACAAATTGTCTACCAACCCATGTTCTTAGCATGGTTAATCATTTAGTTATCTGTATGTTAGCTTCAAGTATGTACAGACAAAATTTAAATGCAAACTAAATGTATCAAGCCCATGCCATTGTTCTGCTTTTACTTACATGCCGGGATAGCCCAACCAACATGCGGGGAATAAAAGCCCAAGCTAGATCCCTTGATTGCTATATGCAAAGTTAAATAATTGATGGTAAACCACTTGTTTGCTGTTTTTCAGTTTATTGTTGCAGTGACCTTGACCTTAACCCAAATGGCCTTAAAAACATAACCCAAGATAGGTCCTTATATAAGCTACCTACATTTCCAGTTAAATCTCTCCATCCAAAACAACATTTTTGAGCACAAACTGTCTATTTTTAGTAACACTGACCTTAATACAATTCCAAGCTAGTCACCATGCAAGCTTTCTATATCCAAAGTTTAATCAAGACTGGTCAATGAAAACTAAAGCTAGGAGACAAGAAACCACCTGTTTGGCTCCACAACCTGCACACCTGCCTGCTATATATACCCCAAACTAATAACCATATCAACTTTTTTTGAAAACCTTGTTATAAATTATTTCGCTATAAGTAATGTATGTATTCCAAAAATTATGTATGATGTTTTCACATTTTGATATTTTAATATCAAGTACAATTCAATTATATATTAATATTTTTTCCATCTAGGACATATCAATTTTTTCATTTGATATCAAAGAAGCACAATACCATTTAAGGTCACTTCAACTAGCAACTGGGAGATACAGGGGTCGTATTACAGTAGCATCTTAAGTTATATTTTATTCTTATCCTTAAATTGGGAAATTTTCTTAAGTGTTTCATTTCATATTGCAATAGATTGGCATCAAGATATATATTTAAATACCATCATAATGCCAATGTTATTTTAGGAACACCAAAAATAACATGTGTTTCCTTATTTAGTAAAGAAATACAAAACATTGTAATAATGAACTTAAGTGAAATTATTAAAGAAATGACTTAATATGTTTCTGGAATACCACCCCAGGGTTTGATTCCCACTGTGGGAGTGTTCTTGAGATCAAAGTACTTGTTCTACCCAGAAAACAGACTCGACATCTTTTCAATAAACCTTTGGCTTTCAATGCAATGCTACTAAAATAAATACGTTTAAACTAATACCATTTATGGTTGATACACTCAGCTTTGTCTCGTTGCAGAAAGCTCCATGCCCCTTCATTGCACTAAACGTCTCCTCTAGTATCGGAGCATGCACTATACCAAGCATGGGCTGAAATATGAAGACCAGTAGTTTTGTTGTTTTTGCTAAACCCTTACCCACTCAAAAGATGGGTGAGAATGGCTGTATGCAACCAGCATAAAGCCAAAACAGCCTGCGAGTAACTCGCAGTCTGTTCAGATGTTATGCTGTTCGCTGCTCATCAGTATGTAAGGGTTGGAACTGAAGCCTTTAAAACTGTTATCTATTCAGAAAGGTTGTTCAATTAGATTTTCTAATGGACTACAAACGAGTCAAAATGCATATCTGAGTGCTAAAAGGGTAAAAACAGCAGTTGGGTCCAGCACACCTACATTGTATGTACAGAATTACCTGTATGAGATTAGTAGATCATCCACTGACCACTGTACATATAACATAAACATTTACATGTATCAGTTTTTGTTCCAACAAAAATAATTTTTATTAGAACAGATTTATAACAATTTATTAAAAGCACCCTTGCAAATTGTATGGTTATCTCTGACAAAACTGGTCCTTAAAGTCTAAGTATAAAAAAACTTTCAAATATCGCAGTCAATTTACAAAAATTTCAATTTTACCAAATAAACGTTTCCTGTAGCTAAGGTATCGTATTTCTTGATTGTTATATTTTATTTTATTATACAGATATAACAAACAAGGCATGTCTAAAGTGCTATTTAACTGCTTCATAAGAAAAACATCATATGTCTGTCTATTTGAAAAAGTTTCATCCACGCTTGTATACCTTAATTGTAAAGTTGGTACCTGTTTGTTAATTGTCAGGCCAATGGAAATGCATGTATGTGGTACACTGTAAAAGGAAAACAAAAACAAAATTCATGGATGTGCACAGTTAAAATTAACACTGTGTTATCTTAAAATAAAAATAACTAAACATACATAACCAGTAAATTACATATTGTATTATCCTTTAACTAAATTCTTGGGTTTGACTTTTTAAAAACATGTACCCCGTATATGTTATTGTGGAAAGATTTTGGAATCTGTTTTTCATTTGCATGACACAAGAATAATATATGGGCTGGGCTCTGTGAAAAAGGGGTTTAATGCATGTGCGTAAATGTCATCTCAGATTAGCCTGTGCGGTCTGCACAGGCTAATCAGGGATGACACTTTCCCCTTATATGATATTTTATGTTTCAAGAAAGATTAGGCGGAAAGTGTCGTCCTGATTAGCTTGTGCGGGACAACACTTTACGCACATGGATTAAACAACCTTTTCACAAAGCACGGCTCATATATAATAACATACAGTTTGAAGCCTTAGTTCTGTAACTGCCAAGAATTGGTTTTTAAATTTTCAAAAGAAAATATTTCCCCTTTTACAGAGTGGCCTGCTTTAATATTTTAAATATTTAATATAATACGTAAATGATTTGGACCAATCCTATATGCCCAGCTTTATAAACCCCAATGGTTTCATTTCTCACAGAACAGATTATTGGTCTAGTTGCCTACATGTATAATAACAAGAGCTATGTTACCAATACCCCCTTACCATGTATATTAACAAGAGCTATGTTACCAATACCCCCTTACCATGTATATTAACAAGAGCTATGTTACCAATACCCCCTTACCACATGTATATTAACAAGAGCTATGTTACCAATACCCCCTTACCACATGTATATTAACAAGAGCTATGTTACCAACACCCACTTACCATGTATATTAACAAGAGCTATGTTACCAATACCCCCTTACCATGTATATTAACAAGAGCTATGTTACCAATACCCCCTTACCATGTATATTAACAAGAGCTATGTTACCAATACCCGCTGACCATGTATATTAACAAGAGCTATGTTACCAATACCCCCTGACCATGTATATTAACAAGAGCTATGTTACCAATACCCCCTTACCATGTATATTAACAAGAGCTATGTTACCAATACCCCCTTACCACATGTATATTAACAAGAGCTATGTTACCAATACCCCCTTACCACATGTATATTTACAAGAGCTATGTTACCAATACCCCCTTACCATGTATATTGACAAGAGCTATGTTACCAATACCCACTTACCATGTATATTAACAAGAGCTATGTTACCAATACCCCCTTACCATGTATATTAACAAGAGCTATGTTACCAATACCCCCTTACCATGTATATTAACAAGAGCTATGTTACCAATACCCCCTTACCATGTATATTAACAAGAGATATGTTACCAATACCCCTTTACCATGTATATTAACAAGAGCTATGTTACCAATACCCCCTTACCATGTATATTAACAAGAGCTATGTTACCAATACCCCCTTACCATGTATATTAACAAGAGCTATGTTACCAATACCCCCTTACCATGTATGTTAACAAGAGCTATGTTACCAATACCCCCTTACCATGTATATTAACAAGAGCTATGTTACCAATACCCCCTTGCCATGTATATTAACAAGAGCTATGTTACCAATACCCCCTTACCATGTGTATTAACAAGAGCTATGTTACCAATACCCCCTTACCATGTATATTAACAAGAGCTATGTTACCAATACCCCCTTACCATGTATATTAACAAGAGCTATGTTACCAATACCCCCTGACCATGTATATTAACAAGAGCTATGTTACCAATACCCCCTGACCATGTATATTAACAAGAGCTATGTTACCAATACCCCCTTACCATGTATATTAACAAGAGCTATGTTACCAATACCCCCTTACCACATGTATATTAACAAGAGCTATGTTACCAATACCCCCTTACCACATGTATATTTACAAGAGCTATGTTACCAATACCCCCTTACCATGTATATTGACAAGAGCTTTGTTACCAATACCCCCTTACCATGTATATTGACAAGAGCTATGTTACCAATACCCCCTTACCATGTATATTAACAAGAGCTATGTTACCAATACCCCCTTACCATGTATATTAACAAGAGCTATGTTACCAATACCCCCTTACCATGTATATTTACAAGAGCTATGTTACCAAAACCCCCTTACTATGTATATTAACAAGAGCTATGTTACCAATACCCCCTTACCATGTATATTAACCAGAGCTATGTTACCAATACCCCCTTACCATGTATATTAACAAGAGCTATGTTACCAATACCCCCTTACCATGTATATAAACAAGAGCTATGTTACCAATAACCCCTTACCATGTATATTAACAAGAGCTATGTTGCCAATACCCCCTTACCACATGTATATTAACAAGAGCTATGTTTCCAATACCCCCTTACCATGTATATTAACAAGAGTTATGTTACCAATACCCCCTTACCATGTATATTAACAAGAGCTATGTTACCAATACCCCCTTACCATGTATATTAACAAGACCTATGTTACCAATACCCCACTATGTATATTAACAAGAGCTATGTTACCAATACCCCCTTCCCACATGTATATTAAAAAGAGCTATGTTACCAACACCCCCTTACCACATGTATATTAACATGAGTTATGTTACCAATACCTCCTTATCATGTATATTCACAAGAGCTATGTTACCAATACCCCCTTACCATGTATATTCACAAGAGCTATGTTACCAATACCCCCTTACCACATGTATATTAACAAGAGCTATGTTACCAATACCCCCTTACCATGTATATTCACAAGAGCTATGTTACCAATACCCCCTTACCACATGTATATTAACAAGAGCTATGTTACCAATACCCCCTTACCACATGTATATTAGCAAGAGCTATGTTACCAATACCCCCTTACCATGTATATTTACAAGAGCTATGGTACCAATACCCCCTTACCATGTATATTAACAAGAGCTATGTTACCAATTCCCCCTTACCATGTATATAAACAAGAGCTTTGTTACCAATACCCCCTTACCATGTATATTAACAAGAGCTATGTTATCAATACCCCCTTACCACATGTATATTAACAAGAGCTATGTTACCAATACTCCCTTACCACATGTATATTAACAAGAGCTATGTTACCAATACCCCCTTACCATGTATATTAACAAGAGCTATGTTACCAATACCCCCTTACCATGTATATTAACAAGAGCTATGTTACCAATACCCCCTTACCATGTATATTAACAAGAGCTATGTTACCAATACCCCCCTTACCACATGTATATTAACAAGAGCTATGTTACCAATACCCCCCTTACCATGTATATTAGCAAGAGCTATGTTACCAATACCCCCTTACCATGTATATTAACAAGAGCTATGTTATCAATACCCCCTTACCATGTATATTAGCAAGAGCTATGTTATCAATACCCCCTTACCACATGTATATTAACAAGAGCTATGTTACCAATACCCCCTTACCATGTATATTAACAAGAGCAATGTTACCAATACCCCCTTACCATGTATATTAACAAGAGCTATGTTACCAATACCCCCTTACCATGTATATTAACAAGAGCTATGTTACCAATACCCCCTTACCACATGTATATTAACAAAAGCTATGTTACCAATACCCCCTTACCATGTTATTAACAAGAGCTATGTTACCAATACCCCCTTACCATGTATATTAACAAGAGCTATGTTACCAATACCCCCTTACCACATGTATATTAACAAGAGCTATGTTACCAATACCCCCTTACCATGCATATTAACAAGAGCTATGTTACCAATACCCCCTTACCATGTACATTAACAAAAGCTATGTTACCAATACCCCCTTACCACATGTATATTTACAAGAGCTATGTTACCAATACCCCCTTACCGTGTATATTAACAAGAGCTATGTTACCAATACCCCCTTACCATGTATATTAACAAGAGCTATGTTACCAATACCCCCTTACCATGTATATTAACAAGAGCTATGTTACCAATACCCCCTTACCATGTATATTAACAAGAGATATGTTACCAATACCCCCTTACCATGTATATTAACAAGAGCTATGTTACCAATACCCCCTTACCACATGTATATTAACAAGAGCTATGTTACCAATACACCCTTACCACATGTATATTTACAAGAGCTATGTTACCAATACCCCCTTACCATGTATATTGACAAGAGCTATGTTACAAATACCCACTTACCATGTATATTAACAAGAGCTATGTTACCAATACCCCCTTACCATGAATATTAACAAGAGCTATGTTACCAATACCCCCTTACCATGTATATTAACCAGAGCTATGTTACCAATACCCCCTTACCATGTATATTAACAAGAGCTATGTTACCAATACCCCCTTACCATGTATATAAACAAGAGCTATGTTACCAATAACCCCTTACCATGTATATTAACAAGAGCTATGTTGCCAATACCCCCTTACCACATGTATATTAACAAGAGCTATGTTACCAATACCCCCTTACCATGTATATTAACAAGAGTTATGTTACCAATACCCCCTTACCATGTATATTAACAAGAGCTATGTTACCAATACCCCCTTACCATGTATATTAACAAGACCTATGTTACCAATACCCCACTATGTATATTAACAAGAGCTATGTTACCAATACCCCCTTCCCACATGTATATTAAAAAGAGCTATGTTACCAACACCCCCTTACCACATGTATATTAACATGAGTTATGTTACCAATACCCCCTTACCATGTATATTCACAAGAGCTATGTTACCAATACCCCCTTACCATGTATATTCACAAGAGCTATGTTACCAATACCCCCTTACCACATGTATATTAACAAGAGCTATGTTACCAATACCCCCTTACCATGTATATTCACAAGAGCTATGTTACCAATACCCCCTTACCACATGTATATTAACAAGAGCTATGTTACCAATACCCCCTTACCACATGTATATTAGCAAGAGCTATGTTACCAATACCCCCTTACCATGTATATTTACAAGAGCTATGGTACCAATACCCCCTTACCATGTATATTAACAAGAGCTATGTTACCAATTCCCCCTTACCATGTATATAAACAAGAGCTTTGTTACCAATACCCCCTTACCATGTATATTAACAAGAGCTATGTTATCAATACCCCCTTACCACATGTATATTAACAAGAGCTATGTTACCAATACTCCCTTACCACATGTATATTAACAAGAGCTATGTTACCAATACCCCCTTACCATGTATATTAACAAGAGCTATGTTACCAATACCCCCTTACCATGTATATTAACAAGAGCTATGTTACCAATACCCCCTTACCATGTATATTAACAAGAGCTATGTTACCAATACCCCCTTACCACATGTATATTAACAAGAGCTATGTTACCAATACCCCCTTACCATGTATATTAGCAAGAGCTATGTTACCAATACCCCCTTACCATGTATATTAACAAGAGCTATGTTATCAATACCCCCTTACCATGTATATTAGCAAGAGCTATGTTATCAATACCCCCTTACCACATGTATATTAACAAGAGCTATGTTACCAATACCCCCTTACCATGTATATTAACAAGAGCAATGTTACCAATACCCCCTTACCATGTATATTAACAAGAGCTATGTTACCAATACCCCCTTACCATGTATATTAACAAGAGCTATGTTACCAATACCCCCTTACCACATGTATATTAACAAAAGCTATGTTACCAATACCCCCTTACCATGTTATTAACAAGAGCTATGTTACCAATACCCCCTTACCATGTATATTAACAAGAGCTATGTTACCAATACCCCCTTACCACATGTATATTAACAAGAGCTATGTTACCAATACCCCCTTACCATGCATATTAACAAGAGCTATGTTACCAATACCCCCTTACCATGTACATTAACAAAAGCTATGTTACCAATACCCCCCTTACCACATGTATATTTACAAGAGCTATGTTACCAATACCCCCTTACCGTGTATATTAACAAGAGCTATGTTACCAATACCCCCTTACCATGTATATTAACAAGAGCTATGTTACCAATACCCCCTTACCATGTATATTAACAAGAGCTATGTTACCAATACCCCCTTACCATGTATATTAACAAGAGATATGTTACCAATACCCCCCTTACCATGTATATTAACAAGAGCTATGTTACCAATACCCCCTTACCACATGTATATTAACAAGAGCTATGTTACCAATACACCCTTACCACATGTATATTTACAAGAGCTATGTTACCAATACCCCCTTACCATGTATATTGACAAGAGCTATGTTACAAATACCCACTTACCATGTATATTAACAAGAGCTATGTTACCAATACCCCCTTACCATGAATATTAACAAGAGCTATGTTACCAATACCCCCTTACCATGTATATTAACAAGAGCTATGTTACCAATACCCCCTTACCATGTATATTAACAAGAGCTATGTTACCAATACCCCCTTACCATGTATATTAACAAGAGCTATGTTACCAATACCCCCCTTACCATGTATATTAACAATAGCTATGTTACCAATACCCCCTTACCATGTATATTAACAAGAGCTATGTTACCAATACCCCCTTACCATGTATGTTAACAAGAGCTATGTTACCAATACCCCCTTACCATGTATATTAACAAGAGCTATGTTACCAATACCCCCTTGCCATGTATATTAACAAGAGCTATGTTACCAATACCCCCTTACCATGTATATTAACAAGAGCTATGTTACCAATACCCCCTTACCATGTATATTAACAAGAGCTATGTTACCAATACTCCCTGACCATGTATATTAACAAGAGCTATGTTACCAATACCCCCTTACCATGTATATTAACAAGAGCTATGTTACCAATACCCCCTTACCACATGTATATTAACAAGAGCTATGTTATAAATACCCCCTTACCACATGTATATTTACAAGAGCTATGTTACCTTATACCCCCTTACCATGTATATTGACAAGAGCTATGTTACCAATACCCCCTTACCATGTATATTGACAAGAGCTATGTTACCAATACCCCCTTACCATGTATATTAACAAGAGCTATGTTACCAATACCCCCTTACCGTGTATATTAACAAGAGCTATGTTACCAATACCCCCTTACCATGTATATCAACAAGAGCTATGTTGCCAATACCCCCTTACCATGTATATTAACAAGAGCTATGTTACCAATACCCCCTTACCATGTATATTAACAAGAGATATGTTACCAATACCCCCTTACCATGTATATTAACAAGAGCTATGTTACCAATACCCCCTTACCATGTATATAAACAAGAGCTATGTTACCAATAACCCCTTACCATGTATTTTAACAAGAGCTATGTTACCAATACCCCCTTACCACATGTATATTAACAAGAGCTATGTTACCAATACCCCCTTACCATGTATATTAACAAGAGATATGTTACCAATACCCCCTTACCATGTATATTAACAAGAGCTATGTTACCAATACCCCCTTACCATGTATATTAACAAGACCTATGTTACCAATACCCCCTTACCATGTATATTAACAAGAGCTATGTTACCAATACCCCCTTCCAACATGTATATTAACAAGAGCTATGTTACCAACACCCCCTTACAACATGTATATTAACGAGAGTTATGTTACCAATACCCCCTTACCATGTATATTCACAAGAGCTATGTTACCAATACCCCCTAACCATGTATATTCACAAGAGCTATGTTACCAATACCCCCTTACCACATGTATATTAACAAGAGCTATGTTACCAATACCCCCTTACCATGTATATTCACAAGAGCTATGTTACCAATAACCCCTTACCATGTATATTAACAAGAGCTATGTTACCAATACCCCCTTACCACATGTATATTAACAAGAGCTATGTTACCAATACCACCTTACCATGTATATTAACAAGAGTTATGTTACCAATACCCCCTTACCATGTATATTAACAAGAGCTATGTTACCAATACCCCCTTACCATGTATATTAACAAGACCTATGTTACCAATACCCCCTTACCATGTATATTAACAAGAGCTATGTTACCAATACCCCCTTCCCACATGTATATTAACAAGAGCTATGTTACCAACACCCCCTTACCACATGTATATTAACAAGAGTTATGTTACCAATACCCCCTTACCATGTATATTCACAAGAGCTATGTTACCAATACCCCCTTACCACATGTATATTAACAAGAGCTATGTTACCAATACCCCCTTACCACATGTATATTAGCAAGAGCTATATTACCAATACCCCCTTACCATGTATATTTACAAGAGCTATGGTACCAATACCCCCTTACCATGTATATTAACAAGAGCTATGTTACCAATTCCCCCTTACCATGTATATTAACAAGAGCTTTGTTACCAATACCCCCTTACCATGTTTATTAACAAGAGCTATGTTATCAATACCCCCTTACCACATGTATATTAACAAGAGCTATGTTACCAATACTCCCTTACCACATGTATATTAACAAGAGCTATGTTACCAATACCCCTTTACCATGTATATTAACAAGAGCTATGTTACCAATACCCCCTTACCATGTATATTAACAAGAGCTATGTTACCAATACCCCCTTACCATGTATATTAACAAGAGCTATGTTACCAATACCCCCTTACCACATGTATATTAACAAGAGCTATGTTACCAATACCCCCTTACCATGTATATTAGCAAGAGCTATGTTACCAATACCCCCTTACCATGTATATTAACAAGAGCTATGTTATCAATACCCCCTTACCATGTATATTAGCAAGAGCTATGTTATCAATACCCCATACCACATGTATATTAACAAGAGCTATGTTACCAATACCCCCTTACCATGTATATTAACAAGAGCTATGTTACCAATACCCCCTTACCACATGTATATTAACAAGAGCTATGTTACCAATACCCCCTTACCATGTATATTAACAAGAGCTATGTTACCAATACCCCCTTACCATGTATATTAACAAGAGCTATGTTACCAATACCCCCTTACCACATGTGTATTAACAAGAGCTATGTTACCAATACCCCCTTACCATGTATATTAACAAGAGCTATGTTACCAATACCCCCTTACCATGTATATTAACAAGAGCTATGTTACCAATACCCCCTTACCACATGTATATTTACAAGAGCTATGTTACCAATACCCCCTTACCATGTATATTGACAAGAGCTATGTTACCAATACCCCCTTACCATGTATATTGACAAGAGCTATGTTACCAATACCCCCTTACCATGTATATTAACAAGAGCTATGTTACCAATACCCCCTTACCATGTATATTAACAAGAGCTATGTTACCAATACCCCCTTACCATGTATATTAACAAGAGCTATGTTACCAATACCCCCTTACCATGTATATTAACAAGAGCTATGTTACCAATACCCCCTTACCATGTATATTAACAAGAGATATGTTACCAATACCCCCTTACCATGTATATTAACAAGCGCTATGTTACCAATACCCCCTTACCATGTATATAAACAAGAGCTATGTTACCAATAACCCCTTACCATGTATATTAACAAGAGCTATGTTACCAATACCCCCTTACCACATGTATATTAACAAGAGCTATGTTACCAATACCCCCTTACCATGTATATTAACAAGAGTTATGTTACCAATATCCCCTTACCATGTATATTAACAAGAGCTATGTTACCAATACCCCCTTACCATGTATATTAACAAGACCTATGTTACCAATACCCCCTTACCATGTATATTAACAAGAGCTATGTTACCAATACCCCCTTCCCACATGTATATTAACAAGAGCTATGTTACCAACACCCCCTTACCACATGTATATTAACAAGAGTTATGTTACCAATACCCCCTTACCATGTATATTCACAAGAGCTATGTTACCAATACCCCCTTACCATGTATATTCACAAGAGCTATGTTACCAATACCCCCTTACCACATGTATATTAACAAGAGCTATGTTACCAATACCCCCTTACCATGTATATTCACAAGAGCTATGTTACCAATACCCCCTTACCACATGTATATTAACAAGAGCTATGTTACCAATACTCCCTTACCACATGTATATTAGCAAGAGCTATGTTACCAATACCCCCCTACCATGTATATTTACAAGAGCTATGGTACCAATACCCCCTTACCATGTATATTAACAAGAGCTATGTTACCAATTCCCCCTTACCATGTATATTAACAAGAGCTTTGTTACCAATACCCCCTTACCATGTATATTAACAAGAGCTATGTTATCAATACCCCCTTACCACATGTATATTAACAAGAGCTATGTTACCAATACTCCCTTACCACATGTATATTAACAAGAGCTATGTTATCAATACCCCCTTACCACATGTATATTAACAAGAGCTATGTTACCAATACTCCCTTACCACATGTATATTAACAAGAGCTATGTTACCAATACCCCCTTACCATGTATATTAACAAGAGCTATGTTACCAATACCCCCGTACCATGTATATTAACAAGAGCTATGTTACCAATAACCCCTTACCATGTATATTAACAAGAGCTATGTTACTAATACCCCCTTACCATGTATATTAACAAGAGCTATGTTATCAATACCCCCTTACCATGTATATTAGCAAGAGCTATGTTATCAATACCCCCTTACCACATGTATATTAACAAGAGCTATGTTACCAATACCCCCTTACCATGTATATTAACAAGAGCTATGTTACCAATACCCCCTTACCACATGTATATTAACAAGAGCTATGTTACCAATACCCCCTTACCATGTATATTAACAAGAGCTATGTTACCAATACCCCCTTACCATGTATATTAACAAGAGCTATGTTACCAATACCCCCTTACCACATGTGTATTAACAAGAGCTATGTTACCAATACCCCCTTACCATGTATATTAACAAGAGCTATGTTACCAATACCCCCTTACCATGTATATCTTAACAAGAGCTATGTTACCAATACCCCCTTACCACATGTATATTAACAAGAGCTATGTTACCAATACCCCCTTACCATGTATATTAACAAGAGCTATGTTACCAATACCCCCTTACCATGTATATTAACAAGAGCTATGTTACCAATACCCCCTTACCACATGTATATTAACAAGAGCTATGTTACCAATACCCCCTTACCGTGTATATTAACAAGAGCTACGTTACCAATACCCCCTTACCATGTATATTAACAAGAGCTATGTTACCAATACCCCCTTACCATGTATATTAACAAGAGCTATGTTATCAATACCCCCTTACCATGTATATTAGCAAGAGCTATGTTATCAATACCCCCTTACCACATGTATATTAACAAGAGCTATGTTACTCATACCCCCTTACCATGTATATTAACAAGAGTTATGATACCAATACCCCCTTACCATGTATATTAACAAGAGCTATGTTACCAATACCCCCTTACCATTTTGTCAGCTATGTTCAAAGGCTTATAACTCAGGAATATGTCGATCAGTTGACATGAAAAAAGATTCTTGCACATCTTCACTTAGTGGTAATATTAAATGTTTTTAGTTTGCAGTTTCCCTTTCTTAAATGTTTAACACAAGTTTGAGAAATGTACATGAAATGCACAAAGTTATACAAATTGTAAACAAACTGACCATCAAATGTTACTCCAATATATCCCTTTTCAAAATTTGCTTGAAGGGGTATAATCAATTCCATGTGATTTAATTTTAATACATTAATAATAACAAATCAATAATTTAAGTTTACATCAACAACAAGATATGTTTTACCAACCCACTATGTCCTATAAAATTAATAGCTACAATAGATAAATGTTTCCATAATGGAGGATTTACATTTACAACAACAAGAAGATATGTTTTACTTACCCATGAACAAAGTTGGTGGTGCCATCTACAGGGTCAACTATCCAGGTGGGTTCGTCTGTGAGCTCACAATGGCCACTTGCTGACACCGTCTCCTCACCAATGCACCTGGTATTGCAAGTAGTAAGTACACTATTGCATGTAACAATCAACTATCGCAGGTAATAAATCAATTATTGCATGAAATAGTCCACTACTTGCATGAAATAGTCTACAACTTGCAAGTAATAAGTCCAATATTGCATGTAAAAGTCCATTATTGCAAGTAATTAATCGATTATAATATGAAATAGGTAGTCCACTACTCGCAGGTAATAAGTCAACAATTACATGTATTAGTCCACTGCTTGCAAGTAATAAGTCCACAACTGCATGCAATAGTCACTATTGCAATTAACTAATCCACAATTGCATTAATTGTCCACTACTTGCAAGAAATAATTCCATTATTTGGACGCAACAGACGCAATAAATATTGATATTGATTAGAGACCTTACTTATGGGTTGGGTACTTTTCCTTGATTCTTCCAAATATCAAGTCCTCGACAGCTTTATCGGTCTCCGTAACGAGATCAGCAAAGTTCTCTTTTACTAATATATTCTTGTTCTTGTAAAAATCTGTTTTCACTCTCTGAAATGAAACCAAAGTATTTCAAGGAAGTGGATGTGTCCATCAAAAATACGTTCCAAAAACTTGCTCAGTGCAAAAGAAACAATCTTATGTTAGCACCCCCTGCAGATTCTTATCTTATCAGTGAGTTCATCTCCGCTGAAAATCTATATTTTCATATTCCATTTACATAAAATTTTGTTTCATTAGCAAATGATTACGTTTAGGAAAAAAATTATCAGGCATTTACGGCACATTAACAACAATACATAGACATAATTTTATGTCATTATGTAAATCAAAGAGTGGTACCTTTCCAGCTTCATTTGCCATTTCCTTTGCAAATCCGAAATATTCTTCAATGTTGTGTGCCATGCTGAAGAAGTGACTTCTTGTTCTTATGTGGTAACTGTACAATACATGAAAGATAAAACATTGAGATTAAATATCTATGGAAGCATCTTTGTTAAACAGTCAATATAATTATTTGTATTATTACCGGTAATTAAATATTTATTTTTGCATTCCATTATCTTAGTTTGGAGAGTATAACCTTATCACTGGTAAGTTTCTCCTCATTACAAGATACAATGTCCCTATGTCCCATTCAAAGACATTAAGTATCTCCTAGTGAATAGAGCCTATAGAGACTATTTATCAAGTCCTATTTAGAAGACACTAATTTCTGATTAAAATTGACTTTGGTATATCCTTATCAAGGGGTGTAATGTTCTAGTAAGGACTAGACATCTCCAAAGAAAAAGGAAAAAGTTACAATCTCCTAATTAGCATCTTGTTAGTGTTAGCATTTCCTTATACCAATAGAGTGGAATAAAAAAAGGATTGTATCACATACTACTTTGTCCATATAGACGGACTCCCAGAGCCTTTGATAATTTTTGCTATGACAGCTCTCGATACTTTGGGTTATAAAGCTGAGAGTTGAATCATTGCAACTACCGGTAACCAAAAATATGATTATTGTAGATAAATGAATGATTTACTGTGGATACAGCCATACATTTCCTGTATATTTTGTATCCTAAGACGTTTATATATTGATTTCAAGAGCACCTAAGAGGCATAATTTGTGCACAGGATACATTTTCTAAATCTAAATAGTCTCCCAAAACGATTAGATCTCCACCGAACCAGTGCCCTTAAACACTGTACATATTACACGTACGAAATAATGCTGTCCGAATCGCATGCATCTTTCAATAATCTTTCGATTACTTCTATTGTTTGACGATGAACTATAAAACAACACTCACAAACGCCAACATGGTTTAAGTGCTTTTGGTTTTTAAACAAGCATACGACATCAACGTATAAATACGTACCGGTAAACAGGTAGATATTCGATGTTGATGTATCGATCATCAGTGCGGAACTTCAAAATTGGATAAATTTATTTCCAAAAATAGGGACGTCTAGTACATTGTATATTTATTTCTATATTTAGAATATTTCTTGCAGAAATTCCTTTAAGCAAACAGCGCAGACTGCGTCTCATCTAGGTCTTCGCTGTTTGCCAATGCCTTTTTTCTAGACGCTAGGCATATATGGTTAAGTGTAAGGAAAAATTTGCTGACAATATTTCCCATATAAAAAGAAGCTCAATTTTGTCAACAAGAGCCGTACTAGTAGCGCTATGTCTCAGTTATACTGAATACATCAGATCTATTTATAGGCAGTTATACTTTTTATTTAACAGCTTATTGTGAAGTCTTTTCTTTGGGAAAATAATGTTAATTTTGAAAGTGACACTTAATGCGAAGCTCACTCATATTCTGCGATTATAAGTTGTTCTTCAAGTGACAATTATATTTAAGTATTGAACAATACGTTTTACAATATTTATAAAATCGCAAATTTCGTATCTAGTTCAACATGTACGGGTAAATGCATTTTCACAATTCAACTGTTTAAAATGTTGTTGTTGGCCGTTTAAATTCATATGCTTTCGTTGTTGATTAGAATGTACTATGTCGGCAACGTGTCGAGTCCCATGTCAATAATGCATTCTGTACGGTTATACGATCACTGATATGTTATAGTCTCCTGGAATTGTATGATGCTTACATTTGATTGCTTGCTTTCAAGAGGTACATTGATCTTTGAGCGTGGCACACTTTGAATAATAACTGTCAAGTAACTGAAAATTTATTGATGAATGACGAAGTGATATGATACGCTAATGTCACATAAACGTACTGTAAATAACGGGTGTGACTTTTGCCTTTGTTCAGAAAAACAGACATTACGTGCAACGTGTCCTCATGAAATGGTTAACATGGTGTAAGTCTTGCTGATCGTTTTAACATCGCCGTTCAAATAATTGAGTTTGCGTCCCCATAGCTGAATTGAAAGGCGTTTTAGATGCCAACTAGTAGATTATTATTGCTTATGTAAATATTTAAATGTCGGATATTATTCATTGAACATTAATTGTATTATAACACGTCGGTACACGAAGAAAATCGCAAATCATACCGGCGCAAAACGTGGACAACAACGGAATCGCGTTGTCTGCCAGAGCATATGAGTGCATTGGACACATACTATCTAATCCAGATCCTGTTCCCATGCTCCGAAGTAGATGCGCGGCTAGAGGAACTACTGAAGCTCCTTCGCTTATTAATATTTGCAAAGTATACAAGACCTTCAACATGCACGGAAGCGAGGGTGATAGTGGATTGTAACTGTCGCCCTGTGACAATTTCCTCGCTGACGAGACCGCTTTGGAACTGGAATACGCGATTGAACAGTGTACTCTGGTCGCCGGAAATTATCTCTTCAATTTCTTCCTAATTGCAAGACCAACTATCGACATATATGGAGCTCCTTCCACGAAAATTCCAAGACCCGTTTTTAACGTACTGGTGAAGATAATACAGTCGAGAGTATGTGTGAACTCATCATCATCATCATCATCATCATCATCATCATCATCATCACCACCACCACCACCACCACCATCATCATCACCATCATCATCATCATCATCATCATCATCATCATCATCATCATCATCATCACCATCATCATCATCATCATCACCATCATCATCTTCTTCTTCTTCTTCTTCTTCATTATCATCATCATCATCTTTATAAGTATTTCGGGAGCATGCTGGTAATAAACGATTTTGCTCATAAAGTTATCAAAAAATGTATACAAAAACTTGCTAAGAAGAACCATGTAGATCTGCCAACTGTAAACGAGGTGTTTTGAATCATCCCTTTTTCGTGTTCGCAGTTTTGTAATTGCTTGATAATGAACTCATTCCGTGTATAGTACAGCGTCGTGACGTCGCAATCTGAGTGACATAATATACTACGTACGTCAAAAAGCGACATAGAAACAGCGTCATTTTAGCACAAGCTATCGAACGAGCAACACGCATTTTAAAGCTGTCTTACAAAATGGTTTTACACACTCCGTTTCCCTACAAAGGAAACATCACCATTAATCCATTTGGATGCACCGGCTATTCTAACGCTGGCCCAGTTCAGAGAGACGGATTTTCTGTTCCTTGGCCTAAAAGCGACGGACAGAGTCATGTCAAGAAAACGTGGGAAACCTTCTTTCAACAGAAACTGAGATTCCCAGAAAAGAAAAGGTATTTGCCAATTGGAGTTCGTGCTGAGTTGGTCGCAAGGGGTTTGTTAAACCCAGAGAAAACAACCACAATGGAAGCTGATCACAGACCAAATGAAACAAATGCTCCTAATCAAAGCGAAAAAGTGATGAACAAAACAGCTCTTAGAGCAATAAAAAGCGACAATTTGAAGCACATGAATGTCACTGTTGAAAAAGAGATCGACAAGAGAAACAATCACGAAGCACCAAACAATGATTCCGAACTAAAACATGCAGACAATTTTGTAGAGTACGCTCACAAACAGCTAAAAGAGCTGGATGAATTCCTAAAAACAGTTGATGCGATTCTTACAGAGAACAAAGCGACTCCAATAGTGTACAAAGACATTCCAGTTGACGCATTGATTAATGAGATCGATGAAGTTCTTAAAAAGAATGACATTCACTCATTGGATGATGGTGTCAATGATGCTAGATTTGCAAAAACCGCAACGCAAATTAATGCTAATGTTTGTGATATGTTCCAATCAGCCAGTCAAGCAAAGATAACCTTCTCAGACGAGGCATCTCAAGCTAAAGATCTTCTTGAAGATATCGTTGAAAGTTCCAGCTGCGAATCATTTGATTCTACAGACAGCAATAACAGTAACTCTGGCTACAGTACAGTTCAAACCATAAGAAAACGAGATGTAACGGATCTAAGCTTTTCTGATTATCGTGAAAAGAAGAAGTTCGCATATGAACGAATTACATTTGACGTTGATAAGAAAAATTCACCTGCAATCATTTTATTGGAAACAAACTGCACAAGTCAACAGCGAGTTAGACTTACTACAAAGCGAGCAGCTACAAAGGGCGAGACAACTCTTCAAAGCGAGACAACTCCGCCAAAGAAACGTAAATTCTCTTTCCAGCCTGTTTCCTTCCCGTAAAAACGTCCACTTTAATGAATCATTAAACTTTTAAATGCGCTTCCGAAATTTCAGAATTAATTTAACGCTTAAATGGTGAAAAAAATGCAGCTCAAAATGAAAGACTGAAAAAGAAAAAAAAACCTATCGTGGGGAAATCTGTCCACTGTGTCACGTGACTCAGTGGGCCACCACCTGATGAGGCCCGCGGAGGGGTCGAAATAGGTTTAAACATTCAAACGGGACGAATAGCTGGGCATCTGCTTATCGGTCTGATATCCGGATGGTTAAAAAGCATCACCATACCCGATTGAATTAAAATGGTCTTATTGTATGAACCCCTTAATTATTTCGTTTACCAGTTGTTGTTTTTTAAATTTGATTCCTTTTTTTATCTTTACATTTTGAAAGTGAAGCATTTAATAAGTTAAGAATCTACTGAAAGTGAATTTTTAGAAAATTTATGAAAAAAAATGTTATGAAAGAAAACGCTTGTCAACTGATACATTTAAAACAACTGGTAATGTTTGCTCTGCAACATCGTTTTACTTAAATTTAGCGCAGAAATGATTTAAATATTTCAAACGATCTTGTATATTTATATTCATTAACGGATTCATTTGTTTTTTCATCTCTCATTTATTAATTGTGTCATTGCTTTAATCTACCTCCTCCTCATCATCATCTTGATCATCATCAGCAGCAGCATAATCATCATCAACATATTCATCATCATAAATAGTTTATGTCAAAATATTTTTATAATAACAATGCACTGCAGTCTGAACTGCATTTGTTTAGGCTTCACTATGGTTTGTAACGCATGGGAAAAAATTGAAAGCCTTATCATTGCCTACACGATTACTTTCACAAATTATAACACATACAACTGTTTAGTGTATTTTTATAAATAAAACCTGTTCAAACTGTGTTTTTATTTTGCTTGGTTTAAAGTAACGGTGTCAAACGCTGACTGGTCACCTTTAATCATTGATAACCTAATGCTTACATGAAGATGCAGACAACTGTCCTTTTACTGGTCCGCATAGTGGAATGCTAGTATATAAAAGTGCAGAAATGAGACTTGAGCTTCTGGAAAGTTTTGTCGTATGATAGAAAGGCTATACACTAGCAAATTCGGCAGTGAACACGTTTCATTTCGACTGTTAGTTGCAGTTGATTTTGTTTTATAACAATTTGCATTGGTGGTGTTACTAACAGCTTCGCATTTAATGATGATGATGATGTTGATGATGATGAGGAGGAAGAGGAGGAGGAGGAGGATAAGCATGTCTAGTTCGCATATTGAGCAAATGAATTGAGTCTAGTTCTGGGAAAACGGGGTTTAATGCATGCGCGTACAATATCGCCCTTGTCCGCACAGGCTAATCAGATACGACTTTTCTGCCTAAACTGTATTTAAAGCGGGTATATACGATTTTTTATATGTGTTTAATTGTAATATATTGATAAAATATGTTACAATAACACAAAATAGGCAAGAAAAATTATACATTAAAGCCGAATTTCATAAAATGCAGCAAAGACAAATTAGCGCCCCGAGCCGATACTGACGTACATATTTTCCTACAATAACCGAAGCATTCGTCTTTGTATTAGGACCGGAGATAGTGTTCGTGTGTCGTATGAATAGATATCGTTGCAGGAATTCAAATAAACCGTAAAATTAAGTTTAGATGCACATCGTACATGTATGGTATACATGCTGGCGAATTCGGCTGTACAGCCGTTTTCAATTTCAGAATTAAATATCTGGCTTATTTCGCATTTTCGACACATGTTCTTTTTAACTTTTCTTTTAATTTATATTGAAATATATATATAATAAGTTTTTTTTAACACAGTTTATATAAATTCATAAATATTTGACAAAATCGTATATACCCACTTTAAAATAAGAAGATGCTTCCCTTCAACGAAAATTACCTTAAATACGGAAAGTTCGTCTGTAATTAACATTGCAGTCATTAATGGCTAGTCTGGGACAGCACTAAATGCAGATGCGTTAACCACTTTTTCCAGAACAAGGCCCAATTATAAATGTAATGACTCGAGATAGCCAAAATAATAAACACAAAATAAGTATGGTTCGGGTTAAGGATCTTTTTGGAGGCTAAGGAATACCATAAAATCTAACTAAAATAAATAGGCACATGTATTATTTTGTTCTATTCAAAATAGCATATTCACATTTTCAAATCACAATCATCTGCCTTCATTATATATACCAGAATTGAAATTTGATTGACTTCATCCTCTATTCGCTTTCTTGATCTTCGTTTGAGAGCAAGTTCTTTGAAATGCCAACACCATGTCCCTTCTAAAACTATTCCGCATCTTCTGTAATAATTGTTTGTCGGAAGTCACGTTTTCCGTTGGCATGACTTCTACAAAGCCCTGAAAATAGTTGAAATCGTTTTTCTTGTACATACCAATTGAAACATATATACATTCAATAACCAAGAGTCCAAAAAAATCACAACCTGGAGCCTGGGGACTACCAAATTTTTGTGTCGGGCTGCACAACAAATCACACAATCGTTAGAAATTGACACATCTTAACAGCGATATGATATTATGCGCATATGAAAATAAATAGGTAATAGGAAGTTGATTGCATAATTCAAGATAAAAAATTATGTTACATATCTTTGTGTATGTGTTAAATCTTCATTTGACATGGAAACATATGCTTGAAATAGTTTTATCCCACTTTTACAGCGAATTCGGTTGATTAAAGCCCCGTTGATTAAATGTCATTTATAATCAACGGCACGTGCTGCGTTGTTAAGCTACGTTGTAAATAAATGTAGTTCCTTGTATATAACAACTAAATATTATTGATGTTATAAAACTTTTAGATTTGCAATTCAATATGAATAAAATTGTAATTAATAACGCACGCTCTTTGTCAAAGAACGATATTCTGATTAAAAAAAATAAATTTGATCAGCAGTTATTTTTGGAACGCGGTGTAATAAACTGACATTGGTTACACTACAGTCATTATAAAAGTACGACAAACTGTAATGAAAATGCGAAATTATTCAGTTAAAGGGATCTTTTCACGCTTTGGTAAAATGACAAAATTGAAAAAAGTTGTTTCAGATTCGCAAATTTTCGTTTGAGTTATGATATTTGTGAGGAAACAGTAATACTGATCATTAACCATGGTCTAATATAGCCATTATATGCATATTTTGACGATTTTAAAACCTAAAAATTATAAAGCGTTGCAACGCGAAACGATTGAATAATTTGGAGAGTTCTGTTTTTATCGTTAAATTTTGTGAAACTACGAAGATTGCTTATATAAGGTATAAAATACGTAAAGTATGTGTATTTGGCGGAATAGCTCAGTAGGCTAAAGCGTTTTTACTTAAGGACTTTGGCAGGACTCCAGGGGTCACAGGTTCGAAACCTGATCCGGGCAATGTTCTTTTCCTTTTTTTAATTTTATTCTTGATTTTTTACTGGAGCTTTTACGATCCAATGTTTACATTTATCGATATAAAGCATTTAATGAATAAGTTAAAAAATGCCAAAATCTGTGAAAAGGCCCCTTTAAAGTAATTTTGTTTAAATAAAAAGGTTTACTGAATAAAAAGTGGGATAAATAGAATAATAGGTTAGTGTTGGTTATACATCAGGTTTACGAAAACGAAAACGAAAAAGCACTCGCCATGGCTCGTGCTTTTTGTTTACTAAGCCTCGCATGATAAACCTGATCTATAATCAACACTAACCTATTATTCTCTATTTAACTATTTAAAAAAAATCAGTTTGTAATAAAGCGACCATACTGTACTTATACTGGATATTAATACGGAAGTCTCGTTTGACATTTGTAATCATAATAAGTATTGTAGATAAATTATGAATTGAAAATCCATTTGTCGGGCATTAGTTTTCCGCTGCAGTCAATCGATATATATTAATAATAACAAATACATCACACATGTATTTGCGCGCGAATCAACATGGACAAGTGTTGACTCTACATATGTCAACCTTTTTCATCCATGCTTTCGGGCTTAATTGAGAAGAAGATGAAGAAGAAGGAGATGATGATGATGATGATGATGATGATGATTATGATGATGATGATGGTGGTGATGATGATGATGATGATGATGATGATGATGATGATGATGATGATGCTGCTGATGATGATGATGATGATGATGATGATGATGATTATCAGATGATGATAATGATGATGATGATGATGATGATGATGATGATGATGATGATGATGATGATGATGATGACAATTTTTTAGTTATTTGAAGTAAATTTTAGTTGCTACATATTGTCAAATTGAAATAAAGTTGCTGAGGGAAAAAAATGTTCTAAAGTCGGAAATATCCGTGAACAATGTGCATTCATTCTGCAATAAATGCCGCCCTAGTAGTGTAGTTTAATCGTTGTTTCTCTTATACATACAAACATAACATATATAAACAACTTCCGTATTATTGAAAAATTAACGAAAACATTCCGCACAAATCGTGTATTTAAAACTTAATCTTTACTTATTATACTTAAATGATGTTCATAAGAAAAATCTGTTTTAAACAGTCTTTGCGATTTTGTGACAAAACCACAGTATATATTATATATTATAGTTCAGTAATAATGCAACACATAATTGTTATTATAATCATATATTTTTTTTTTAAACAATTTTACTTTCTCAACGCAACTACTATCCAACTCGGAACGCCGTACAATAATGTAACATTTATAATTGATTAATATGATATTTAAGATTTAAAGTATTTCTTTGACGTTTTAGCTATATTATATTTTCATTAATCTGAAGTAATTTAAACGATTATTCTATATCCAATAAATTCATCCAATGGGCATTCTTCATAAGAACCACGTGACCGTCCAATATATTCCGGTATTGGATCCAAAGTCTGTATTTTTTCCATATTGGACAGTTGAGTACAAGTGCACTAAGCAATTGTTTTATAACGATAAAAGCCGTTACCGAGTAAAAGTATCCGAATGTACAATATTCGATTCACACAGGCGATATTTAGATTGTATTTCTTAAATAAATAAATTGGATAAATGTTAGAAATTAAAAACAAATGCAACAGCAAGTGATATTGTTATTATTTGAAATTGAAAAACAAATGCAACAGCAAAACAAAAACTCTATTTTATAAACCTCAATGACAGCTTTAATCCAATGCTTATAGCAACACAGTTCAATGATATGCCCTTCTATTTTCTGTTCTTCCATCCCTTTATCGAAATGTATTTAAATCCACACTTTCTTTCATAGCGTTTGTATCCCATGCTAACCATTCTGACCCAAAACACGATTTACGAATTCGTAATCCTGTCGGAGCGAGTTGTTTTATTCCTATCGAAGTTAACAATTATGCATTACAAACACACAATCCGTGTCCCTAAAATGCAGAAAGTCTTGCTTATACTAGTATGTTTCGTCAGAGAAATGACGTTACACGAGATACGTCATAAATTGCGTAATCAGGTGAATGAAAATAAAAATACGGAAAGCTGGTTTGGTAATATAATTTAAAGAAGAAACAAAAGAGCGTTAGAAATGGATATAGAATAAAAAGAGCCTAACGGCTCGTCCAATATGACTTAAACTGTGTGCTCGTCCAAATATATCTCCGTATTGTACAGTGAAACGTCTAATAACCTATAATTATTCTATATCCAACTAGAAATGGCGCGGCAGAGGCCGACGCGTATCCCCACGCCGAATGTTTGACCTAGGTGTGCCCCAGGGTTGGTAATGGGGCCATGCATAGCTGAGATTGACCGTATTGTCATAAGAGAAGTTCATCATCAATTAGAAGTGAATTGGTGTAGAAATGAAGAAGTTATAGTAAAAGGCAATTTTGGGTGGGTGTGACATATGTGGGCAGGGCGCCCCAGGGTTGGTAATTGTGCCATAGTTGAGATTGACCGTATTGTCATAAGAGAAGTTCAGTATCAATTTGAAGTGAATCGGTGTAGAAATGAAGAAATTATAGTAAAAGGCAATTTTGGGCGGGTGTGGTCTATGTGGGCGGGGCCCCAGGGTTGGTAATGGGGTCATGCATAGTTGAGATTGACCGTATTGTCATAAGAGAGGTTCAGTATCAATTTGAAGTGAATCGGTGTAGAAATGAAGAAATTATAGTAAAAGGCAATTTTGGGTGGGTGTGGTCTATGTGGGCGGGGCGCCCCAGGGTTGGTAATGGGGCCATGCATAGTTGAGATTGACTGTATTGTCATAAGAGAAGTTCAATATCAATTTGAAGTGAATCGGTGTAGAAATGAAGAAATTATAGTAAAGGCAATTTTGGGTGGGTGTGGTCTATGTGGGTGGGGCCCCAGGGTTGGTTATGGGGCCATGCATAGTTGAGATTGACCCTAATGTCATAAGAGAAGTTCAGTATCAATTTGAAGTGAATCCGTGTAGAAATGAAAAAATTATAGTAAAGGCAATTTTTTGGTGGGTGTGGCCTATGTGGGCGGGGCGCCCCAGGGTTGGGATTGGGGCCATGCATAGTTGAGATTGACCCTAATGTCATAACAAAAGTTCAGTATCAATTTGAAGTGAATCCGTGTAGAAATGAAAAAATTATAGTAAATGGAAATTTTTGGTGGGTGTGGCCTATGTGGGCGGGGCGCCCCAGGGTTGGGAATGGGGCCATGCATGGTTGAGATTGACCGTATTGTCATAAGAGAGGTCCAGTATCAATTTGAAGTGAATCGGTGTAGAAATAAAGAAGTAAATGTAAAATAACCTAAAAAAATGAGTGATAATTTCTGACGCGGCCCCACCCCAACCGCTATAACTTTTGACCCAGGGGTCAGATCAAAATTCCAAATAGTGCAGGGTCGCACATATCCTCATAGCTACCATGTGTGTAAGTTTCAAGGTTCTAGTGCTTTTAGTGTAGGAGGAGATAGTGGCCAGGACGGACGGACGGACGGACAGACGGACGGACGGCGGAGATAACCACAATATCCCCACCTTTTTTTCAAAAAGCGTGGGGATAATAAATTCATCCAATCGGCATTCTTCATATGTACCACGTGACCGTCCAATATATTCCGGTATTGGATCCAAAAAGTCTGTATTTTTTCCATATTGGACAGTTGAGTACAAGTGCACTAAGCAATTGTTTTATAACGATAAAAGCCGTTACCGAGAAAAAGTATCCGAATGTACTATAATCGATTCACACAGGCGATATTTTGCTTGTATGTCTCTTTTTAATACTTTCCTATTGAAAATATGAGAGGAAATAAAAAAACGAATCGAGAATGTGATATTTAATTATTTTTTATTGTTAGAAATAAAAAAAAAATGCAAAAGCAAGTGATATTGTTATTGCTATAAATTGAAAACAAATATGCAACAGCAAAACAAAATGACAACTTTAATCCAATGTTAGCCTAATAACATCTAAGTTACAATGATATGCATTTCCATTTTCTGTTCTTCCATTCATTTATCGAAATGCATTTTAAACCACAGTATTTGTTGATAGCGTTTGTACACATGCTCACCATTCTGACCCAAAGGCCAAAACACAATTTACGAATTCGTAATCCTGTCGGAGCGAGTTGTTTTATTCCTATCGAAGTTAACAATTATGCATGACAAACACACAATCCGAAATACGTTTTGCTTTTTGGATTCGTTCAATGCTATCAAAATGGTATAATTTGCTACTAGATTTATTAAACACTACCACCTCCATATTGTTGTCCATAAAATGCAGAGTCTTGCTTATACTAGTATGTTTCGTCAGAGAAATGACGTCACACGAGATACGTCATAAAATGCGTAATCAATGAATGAAAATAAAAATACGGAAAGCTGGTTTGGTAATGAGGATATAGAATAAAAAGTTTATTAGACGTTTAAACTGTACAACACGTGATATATTTGGACTCGCACACAGTTTGAAGTCATATTGGACTCGCCTTACGGCTCGTCCAATATGACTTCAAACTGTGTGCTCGTCCAAATATATCTCCGTATTGTACAGTGAAACGTCTAATAACCTATAATTATATGTAAAATAAAATATTAGATTATCTTCGTTTTATGTTCTTTAATCTATACCGATTTTGAAACGTATTCCATGTTATGTGTCTGCGCCACCCCGCAAATCCCCATTATTTCATCGGTCACTCGCTCTTCCGGTTCATCTGAAATAGGGACGCTAACTATGCAGGAGAAATAAATCGTCACCATATCATCACTGCAGCACTTTATATTTCGGTAGATATTTGGCCCGTTTTAAAAACATTTTTCAAGTATTTCGTAAGAATAAAACGGACCCGATATGCATTTTTTTTTTCTTGTAACATCTTTGTAACACAGGAATAAATACATGCAATTTAATGTCACGACTATATATTTTAAATACTCTATCACCTTTGATTTAAACAGTTAAAAAAAGATAAATTATTAATAAATGTTGTCTTAACGTTGAATCCATCATTACAGTAAATTGCATTAATACAGTGAAATTATTTACCTCAGTTTAAAGGAAGCCTTAAACTGTCCGTAATGTTTCTGATTTTGAATATAGCATTGATTTGTAAAGAGATGTAGGCTTTTGCGTTTCAAAAGAACGTGTTTATCTATTGCAAGATTAATTGGGATTATTCAAACAATGAAATGTCTCAGCCATTGTCCTAACGTTAAATTGCAATACATTTACAATAAGAAACACGTTTCTAGCATTTGCGAAAGATAGCGAGGATTCAACGCTCTTTTTGTAAGGCGCAGACATTAACTTTGTTTCCCATTTTACAAAGCAATGATTGCTAAACCTATAATTGGTAACCTGGTAAATCTGCCTATGAATTTCATCAGTGAGATCGAAAGAATATATAAGTATCGAAAGTGCTAGCGTACATTAATTGTTCTTATAGCATTAATTTATGCGGGCTATTTATATAATTAATTTCGCTCGTGTACGAACGGTACTGAGTAAAAGAATGGTGGCATCATTTCCATGACGGCGAGGACGGCCACGAGGATGTTGTTGATGGTATATGTACATATTATAATGCCGCGTAAAGTTTAATAGCCTTTTGTTTCGTAATATTCTGATCAGACAAAAATTGATATTGGTGATGGCGATGATGATATATTATTAGGCTGCGAAAAGTCACATAGTCTTTTGTTTCGTCATATTCTCATACAAAGTTGATACTTTTGATCTACACGTAAATTCCTTCATGTACAATCACAACCCTCACATTGCTTTACTATTCACAGTGTATTACAATTACAGTCTTCACACTGTGTTGCAATTACAGTCTTCACAGAGTGTTAGAATTATAGTCTTCACAGTGTATTACAATTACAGTCTTCACAGTGTGTTGCAATTACAGTCTTCACAGTGTGTTGCAATTACAGTCTTCACACCGTGCTGCAAATACATTATTCACATAGTGTTAGAATAACAGTCTTCACAGTGTGTTGCAATTACAGTCTTCACACTTTGTTGCAATTACATTATTCACAGAGTGTTAGAATTACAGTCTTTACAGTGTGTTACAATTACAGTCTTCACAGTGTGTTGCAATTACAGTCTTCATACTGTGTTGCAATTACAGTATTCACAGAGTGTTAGAATTACAGTCTTCACAGTGTTTTGCAATTACAGTCTTCATACTGTGTTGCAATTAAAGTATTCACAGAGTGTTAGAATTATAGTCTTCACAGTGTGTTACAATTACAGTCTTCACAGTGTGTTGCAATTACAGTCTTCACACTTTGTTGCAATTACAGTCTTCACAGAGTGTTAGAATTACAGTCTTCACAGTGTGTTGCAATTACAGTCTTCACACTTTGTTGCAATTACATTATTCACAGTGTGTTAGAATAACAGTCTTCACAGTGTGTTTGCAGCAGCGTGAGCAAAACTACGTTTATAAACACAGCCCAATACTCAATAGCGCTAGTCGAACAACATGTAAATGTTCATCGACTATGAATTATATTAATCTTTGCTCAATACGACTTTTTGGTAGGAAGTTTCAAGGCGTTGACCCGTTTTATTAATTGGTATTTGTTTTGTGCCTTTTTCTTTGTCTTAATGTATGCATATTGGTAAGACGATTTACGTAAGGGAAACATGAAAGCAATGATAAGAATGATTTTATGCTAATGCAACTGATGTTTCAGTTTGTTTATAGTTTATACCCACCGTTTGAAAATTCATCATCTATACATTCCCCTTCGTCATCCTTACTGGCAACGGAAGCTCGCTCTTGAATTTCAGAAGCATTGTCGTCGTTGATATTCTCCACTTCAGGATTGCTGCGCACGCTGGCACGCAAGGCGCTTTTTTTCGGATGCGAAGCGCGCGAAATTTGATGTTTACTAGAAAGATTTCCCATAGGTTCTATGATTTGTAATAATCTCATACGCCGTGGCTTAGAAACGACGTATACCCGGTACGTCACGTTATGACGGTATTGTGTTACGTTTTTGTGATCACGTGCTATGTAGCGTAAAATTGTCTGAACTAATGATCGAATACATGCGGAATTAGTTATGTTTTATGAGTTATTATTTGTCCATCATTATTTACATAAGTCTGAATGCACAATTGGCCGTTATTCGCATAGGGAATATTATTCAATTGCAGAGGTAATAATATACGTGAAAAACATAAGTATTTTGTCATGTATAAATAATACGTTTCTAACGTTCAGTAATTTAAAGTGAAATCAGTTTTTTTTACATTAACAACGAAGTCTGACAAATAAACCAATATCCCGTCCACCATGTACAAACACTGTTATTGTGTGCGATATTTGATTCGATAATGTGCAGCAATGTTTGTTCCAAGTTCTCAAGTGCATTTCGAAAGGCTAAGATGTTATTTTAATGACGGACGATTATGACATTGAAGTTTATCTTTTAAACAACATGTTAAAAGTTCACGTTCCTATTATGTATGTAATATCGCAAAAATGTTACCCATGCACGTGTAAAATGATAATTTATGACACCGCTCCTTCAAAACTATTGAAAATCAAGCACTTAACTCATGCAAATATTTAGATAAACTATTAAATACATACATTCAAAACGTGAGATTTACACTTCCCAAAGCTATAATAACATTAGCGCTTATATTTTAAATACGTCTTAAGTAGTGCATTGTTCAAATTTTCAATTAAAAAGCATGAATTCAATGCGTTACGGTATTGACTAAAGGCTTAATAATTTTTGTATTATATTAATGTGCGTCAGCACAACGGGAACAATGTTGGTAGTCTCATCGTTTTTATGCTTAAACGCTGAAAATTGTATAATTGAACATCGAAATAAATACTTGTTTGTAACGGCAAGACGTGCTTTTGACCACGAAGTTCAGAAAAGTAAACTTGCATACTGGGTCTCATTTCAAACTAATCTTGCATCTCAATGTGAAGAGAATCAGATGGAGTTTTGGAAATCCATTGGAAAAATTGGTGTTGCTCTGTCTAGAAATAAAGCTATCCCATTTAGAAGTTGTCTGTGAGAATGGCTCTATATCAGATAATATTGACACAGTTTTGCCAAAATGGAAAAAAAAGATTTTAGCAGTCTGTTTTGCAACAGAAACAATTCTCTCTTATACCAATCATGGTTAGGAAATAACAATGCTGGGAACATACTAAATTGTGAAAGTTTAAATGAAAATATAACTTTATCTGAAGTATGGAAGGCCCTTATAAAAGCAAAGCGTGGCAAAGCATGCGGTAATGACTCAATACCTGTAGATGTGTTAAAAATGATGTCTGTGTTTCTTTTTTACATATTCTTTTTAATGTTTGTTTTAACTCTGGCATAGTACCATCTGAGTGGGGTTAAAATAATTATAAGTCCCATTCCTAAGTCAAGTTCAACTGATTACGAGACCCCATGTCCTACAGAGGCATTGCATTATTCTGTTCCATGTATAAATTGTATAGCTCCATTTTAAATGACAGAATATCAAAATGGTCTCAGCCTCTTAGGATAATGATGTCATTGTTGATGAGCAAAATGGCTTTCGGAAAAATAGGAGTACAGTTGATCATTTATCGTCTCTAACTAAAATTATTGAGACAAGAAAGCGTTTAAGGCAGTCTACTTTCTGTGCCTTTATTGATTTTAAAAAGGCGTACGATCTCGTAGAAAGAGGCATTTTGTGGAATAAGTTGACTACAGTGATAGGTGTTAATGGTAAAATTGTCGTAGCTTTCAGATCGTTATATAATAATGTAACATCATGTGTACGAGTTAATGGCCTCTATACTGAAGAGTTTGAGGTTCAATGTTGCCTTCGACAGGGCTGTGGCCTGTCACCCTTACTTTTTAATCTGTTTATTAACGATCTAGCTGTTGCAATTAAAGCCATTGACAAAGGAATACCAATTAGTGATAATGAAAGAATTTAGATATTACTTTTTGCAGACGACATTGTTCTTATCTCTAATAATGAGCAGGATCTACAATTTATGTTAAATGTTTTAAATACATGGTGTTCCTTCAACTGTATTGTTGTGAATCCTGTTAAAAGCCAAATAGTGCAGTTTAGACCTAAGTGTAAAAATAGAACAACAATCTCATTTACATGTGGTGACTACAATCTGAAAGTTGTGAACACTTACATTTACCTTGGTCTCCTATTAGATGAACATTTAGATTATGGTGCCACTGCTAAATGTGTGGCACACAGTGCTGGTAGAGCACTTGGTCTTCTAATTGCTAAATGTAAATCGGCGGGCGGTTTGCCATATAAAGTATTTACCAAACTATATGATACTACTGTCTGGCCTATAATTTCATATGGTGCGCCATTTGGGGTACTAAATCATTTTCGTGTATTAATGCAGTAGAAAGTCAAGCCATTCGATTTTTCCTTGGTACAGGCCGATACACACCTATAAATGCTTTGTATGGCGTCACTGTCTGGCAACCACCACATGTTAAACAGTGGAAATCTATTGCACACCATTGGTATAGACTTGTAAATATGGACAGTGGTAAAATGAATAAAAAGTGTTTTTATTCTGTTTGGTTAAAAGTAGCAGAACTTGTAAGAATTGGCAATTTGATTGTAAAACTCAGTTTGTTACATCCATTGAATGACTGTAGTGACAGTAACCTGAGTGATTTCTGTGAACAAGGGTTGTCCCACACCATGCATAAATATGTTAGCATATGGAAAAATGATGTTAATGCTGAAGTCGGGCCATCTGGTAGGGGGATTAATAAACTTAGAACTTATAGACAGTTTAAAGAAACATTTGCTGTAGAAACGTACGTTACATCTACACTACCCTTACGACATAGATCTGCTCTTGCTAAGTTTAGATGTGGAATTGCTCAACTTAGATTAGAGACTGGAAGGTATGAGAATATTCCAGAAAATCTACGTATCTGTCCCTTATGTAAGCTAGATATTGAAAATGAATCCCATGTTTTGTTTCACTGTGATGCCTACAACTCTGTTAGGATTGACCTTATCTCTAAAGCTAATGAGATTAACAGACCTTTAACGCACTGTGTGAAAATGATAAACTAGTGTTTGTACTATCAAATGAAGACATGGTTAAAGTCAGCGCCAAGACCTGTCATATGATCTTAAATACACGAACACATCTTTTGTATAAATAGCATTTTAAGCTGTATCGTAACTTTTAGCAATACTACATGTAATGTTTTATCAGATTTTAGTGATGCTCACATGTAAATCTGTAAGCATTATCTTAACTTCTAGCAAGACTTATGTTTTATCAGATTTTAGTGATGCTCACATGTATATCTGTAAGACTTTTCTTAATTTTTAGCATGACTTATGTTGTGTCAGATTTGTGTGGTGCCCACATGTAAATCTGCCTGATGATGAGCTTCATAACAAATGTTATATGTATAATGTATGTATGTGTGTGTGTGTGTGTTTGTGTATGTGTGTGTGTGCGTGTGAGTATGTGTGTGTGGGTATGCTTAGATATGCAAGTTTATGTTTTAGTTGGAATTTTAATTTCCTATTGTGTTAAGTATTAATTGTTTATGTTTTAAGTAGAGATTTGTCTCTTATAACTCTGTATTGAGTGACAATACACTTGTAATATAATGAATGACTCGTATATGTATATAGCTGTAAAACTTGTGTATTGAAGAGACGTTAATAAACTAATAAACCTTCGATTCTGTCGGTGGAAATTTGGTGGTATTTTCGAGTACGTATATTGGTTAAACCAGTGCTTGGTGAATTTTTAGTAACATTAGTGTGCTTCCGCACTAACGATCTCACATATTCAATATGGTGCATTGAAAATAACGTTACTTTGTTTCTCAAATCAAATTTGCCATAATTTTAATGCATCGTGCTGCAAGTTACATTAAGTAGCCTGTTCGATAGTAAGGTATCAACATGTTAACTCATTTCTATTTTGAAATGGTACAGTATACAAATTAACAACAAACATGGCTTTTGCAACACATAACAAACTTCTTTCGGTCACCTTATATTTTCAGTATGACAGAAACTCATATGAACTATGTATTTGGCTATGACCGCTCGACGATAACAAACTATGAAACAACCCGACACTTGTATTTGTTGATTTATTGCACATCGAAGTGTTTTGGTCGCTTCAACTTGTGTTTATATTGGATTTCAAGTTGGCTTTTTTCTTGTTTCATTCCAAATTTTACTGTCTCTTTTATCTGGTTATTCTGAAAAGAGTTGATACCAAAAGACCCGTTAAACACGTAGTATATTACGCACAATCTTTGGGATACAGATGGAAATAAGTTAAACAGTTGATGGACACTGTGAGCGAGTTGTATAGGAAAATTGGATACACTAAAGTCAACAATTTATAGATACCCGTTTAAAATTCATTTTTTTAATGTTAAAATGGGGAGAGGTAGCAAGCCTTGTATTAAAAGTACATTTGTATGCATATTTGCCCACATACACTTACTATAGGCCTCTACAAAGCAAGGAAATTGCAACAAAATGGCTGGAAATTAGGGTTTTTTGTCATCAAAAAGAATTATAAAGTAACTGTTCATATAAGGTTTCCTTTTCTTCTCCAGATGGTATCCATGTTTTCCCAACTTGGTCATTAAAAACGCAAATTTCTCCACAAGAAATAGTTTTCTGGTTTCCCCTGCTGAGAGGCTATGCCAGACATTTGTAAGTTTGTATAAATCCTTTAATTATTGTAGTGGCTTGCTCCCCTAAATGCCTGAACATGGCCCATTTTGCCCGATCTTCTACTTCAGGGAGACACATTTCGCTAATTTAAAAAAAAAATTGTCAGGATTTTTTTTCTACATGTAGACCAATACCTTTGTTATCAATGTTAATACACAGTTGGACTTGGAAAATTTTATTTTTTCCAATTAACTTACCCTATGTTAGTTCATGGTAAAATACCGAAAACTGCTCCAATGGTTTAACACTGCTCACAAGGTATCGGGTTTCCTGGGGTGAAGAAGGTGCTTATTCTTTTTGTCGACCCTTTACTTTTTTCTATTTTTCTGTTGGGATGAGGATGTGGTGGGTCTTATTCAGTTGAACATAATCTTTGCTTCGTGTTATTATATTTTATTCGGCAAAATGAGTTGTATAAAACGAGAAAGACAAATTGGTCAGATATTTGGGAGATTTATGTCGTTGTGAGAATAACTTGTGTAGAGTAAAAAACGAGTTAACGCAAACAGGATCGCCTACCTCCCCTAATTTATTTGATTATGTTATTTCAAACGTCTTTTTCATAATTGTGTAGCCTGCGTGGCAAATGATTATTTAGGTTGACCTCCGAGCAACAAATAAGCTTAAAACATTTGAGTCGTGTTCTGAGAATACTGGGCATAATGCATGTGCGTAAAGTGTCGTCCCAGATTAGCCTGTGCAGTCCGCACAGGCTAATCAGGGACGACACTTTCCTCCGCTTTTATGACATTTTTCGTTTAAATAAAGTCTTTTCTTAGCAAAAATCCAATTAAGGCGGACTTTACGCACATGCATTAAGCCCAGTTTTCTCAGAACACGACTCTTTAGTGTCCCAAAAGGTATTAATCAGTTCAATTTATATGTTAATCAATAGAGGTATTTAATGCATCGATTTTCATTTTGAAATCGCTTTGATTTCGTAAACTACATCCTAGAAAGCTTCTAACAAGAGGCAGTTTTCCGATAAACATTAATTAATATGACAGGAAAATGTATTGGCATACTGGTTTGACGAACTCGTTTTGTAATAAGCATGATTGCAAATAACAGTACTGCCATAAGCTTGATAGCTTAATTACTTCAAGATAACAAATTAATACATCCGCGTGTCAATTTTTCAAATGTTTGTCATAATACAAAATTTATAGTTGACGAAAAACACGCGAAGGAATATGCAAACACATTACGAGTTGCCAAATATTTAGCCAGTTTAAGGCAGTCACAAACAAAACGGTATTTGAAAGAATTAAGTTTCTTCTTCCATGCAAATCTCACAAATCAAGACAGAGTCACTTCGATAGGGCATAAGTTGTTCATACTTATATGTGTCTTGTTCTGAAAAAACTGGCCTTAATTCATGTGCGTAAAGTGTTGTCCCAGATTAGCCTGCGCAGTCCGCACAGGCTAATCAGGGACGACACTTTCCGCTTTTATGGTATTTTTAGTTTGAAGGAAGTCCCTTCTTACCGAAAATCAAGTTAAAGCGGAAAGTGTCGTCCCTGAATAGCCTGTGCGGACTGCACAGGCTAATCTGGGACGACACTTTACGCACATGAATTAAGCCCAGTTTTATCAGAACAAGACACATATGAATAAGAGCCATGGACTTTGAATTTCACTTCGTGAGTAAAGATGTACACCAGTTAAAGAGGGAAAAACTGTTCTCCGAATGAACAAACGTGCGGCGTTTGCATCGAAGAAGCAGGCCAATTGTAAACAAGCAGGCCTAATATATTGATATTGTTTGGCTAAACACAACGTACCATTCAATTTCACGATTACCAAAGTCAGTATAACTGATGTTTAACAAACCAACATATGAAAACTCTTTTACATAACGACAGTAAAGAGTTCTTGGCGACGATTGTCATCATTTATAAATACGAAACAAGAGCTGTCACCATGGGATGACATATGCCCCCTATAAACGCTTTGATAGAAGTTATTAGCATTTTTCGAAACCTAAACGCAAAGTGTGACGGTCAGACAGGCGGACAGACGGACGGACGGACAGTGCGATCACTATATTCCCTCCTTCGGGTGCATTGAAAAATACATTTTGACTAAGCGAGCTGAACCACGGATAACAAAGCAAGTTAATACCTTAGTCGGTGATTGGGTCGTTGTACCCTTCCTTCATGAAAGATTGTAATCTCGAAATCAATAGACTCGGCGCAAAATTGCAATCGTTTTGCGTATCGCTTCAAAGATATAACATTGAGTGGCAATCTTCGAGTTAATTTAAAAACGTCGAGTACTTTTTTTATCGCATTCCTGTCAGCGCATTAGTTGACAAGTTGTCTTTTTTTTCTAATCAATGCATGGTCTGGTTGTAAAAAAGAATTAATTTAATTCTGTTCGAATGTGTATATTTGAGTGGAGCGATGATTGCGAAATAATGTTTTTGCTAATAAATATCGAGAATAAAGGCACACGTTCATATGTTTATGATGCAGATCATTACAGTCTGATATACACAAATGACCGTTAATGCATTGCAAAATGCGCATTAATGCAGTAAACATAGCAAAAACATGTGTATTTTGTGTTCTTGATGAATACAAATTCCATGCAGTAATTAATTGTATTGTTTTTTTTCTACTTTCATCACATGTATCGAAAAAATGTAAAATTCATGTAGACGCTCGTTGAACGGTTTTAGTAATAATAACCAATTGTTCGTTGTTTATGAGCCGGTTAACAACGATTTGAAGATTGCATGCATAGAAATGTGACCAAGTTTTGCCTAATGGTCCTTGTCGGCTAATGTACTATGTAAAAGTACCCTGGGTACTGCAAAAAAGCTTAAAGGCATCCGGTAATACTCCGGGGTACTTTTAGTATATTTTCCGTACTTTTGTTTGTCTTAAGAGTATCCGAAATACGTAACAGTAGTATCTAAGACGACCATGACCAATCGAGTCATAGTGGTTAAGTAGAAACATTAAAACGAATAACATTGCTCAAATAAGTGTTAGTGCAAGTTTCGTGCGTGTGTGTGCGCACAAAAAATGGCAATTTTATTCTGCTTTTTATTTGTGTGTAAAGTAATGTTTTGTTACCATTTGGGTCGTCAAATGTTTCAGTTAAATACACTTATAAAATATATATATATATTGCCCCCAGATAAATTCAAATGTTTGAATTTTATTGGTCAGAAAACATTCCCAATTCCTACAGGAGAATGCACGTGATCTGCAGTACCATACGAACGCTTAAGTACGTATACACTAAACATAATGACGGCGGACACTCAACATAAGTTTACAGCACGACATGGAAATTGTTCGATTTCGTCAATTTCAGACAAGATATTACAAATTTTTGGTCATGAGTTTATAACTTTACACTAATAAAATATTTCGGATTTTTTTTGTAGTTGCACAGCTGAAAGTCTATGCATCTGGGTAAAAACACACCAATCTTAATTAAGTGCCCTAGACCTAAACCCACAAGTGTGATTCAGGAGGTTATCATATTAAAACGAGTCACATGTACATGAAGAACTGAACTACTATTGATCGCAGTTAAGCATTTAAGGCGCTTTTAGTTCAATGGTGACTACACTAATTTGATCAAGTAGATTTAAATATCAATTATTCAGCACATTTTCAAATATGCAGTGCCGTAGCCAGACCCAACTTTAAGCCGAGGCAGTATCTAAGGTCCTTCTAGGGGGGTCCTCCCCGGATATTTTTTTTATCCCTAGAACGTCTCTGGTGCGTTTTAAAGGCCTTTTAAACAACATTTTATACCTAAATTATCGGAATCGTGGACGCTATATATTACCATTTGGTATCAATAAAGTTAACAAAAAAAATCTGCTACAAGTTCATTGTCAATTTTATATTCTGGTACCATAAACGGTGTTTGAAGTGACAATGATGTAACAAACTTAACTACAGAAAAATAGTCATATACTTCATTTGAAGTCAGATAGAAACAAAAAATTGAGACACAGCTCTCTCATACAAGCCATAGTATGTATATGGATAATAGAATGTGCTTTACATATTTATTATTGAAATACTAAAATAAAATAGATCTACCTTATAATATGAAGAAACAGATCTATCAAACATTTTAGCGAATAATGTTTCATGAACATGTTTTATTATTCTTCAACTTTTAAATACCAATCTTATTGAACGCTAATTCAACTCTCCTGTATCCAGTCGAATCCCACATTTTTAGAATTTGTTTTGATCAACTGGAATGTGTTTATGCACAAACATTAAAGCGATGCCATTAAGCCGTTACTCTTTCATAGTAGAACGTGTCCACGTTTTAAGCCTTAGCAATGCGCTAAAACTCCGCTCACATGTACAAGAACCAATAAAAAATATTAATTTTTAAGATAACATCAAATCAGCTTCCGCAAACTTGCTGTTGTAGTTCAGACAAGTTCACCGTGAAAAAATTCGTGGACGATTTGTTTTTCCATTTAGAGCTTGAAAGCACAATAGGGCTATTTAATGAAATATTTAAATGCATTAAATCAAAAGCGTTTTCAATCATAAACACATATAAAAAGGATCATGGATGGAATTTACTTAAACACGGACCTACTGGGATTCGAACCAACGCAGTGACAATATAATAGTGAGCAATAATTTCAAAGTCTGACGCCTTACCGATCTCGTCACAGGGGCATATTACTTATAATGAGGAGTACAAATATTTAACTGAAATCAGTAAAGTTTTTGGCCATTTTTTTCAATTTTCTTGTGTAGCATTTTGTTTTAGCACTGCGTCATCATTTTCCGTCAGTTTACAGTTTTATCATCAACTTCATTGACTATTAAAAGAAAAGACTTGAACTTCTTTATATCAAAAAAAGTTTAATACGCGGGATATCATAATTTGAAAATTCTTATCTAAACAAAGATTCTTACCACCTGAAACGGTCCCGGATTAAACTCGACGCCGGCCATACGCCGGCCATAAAGAGGAGAATTCCAATAAAGGCGAAAACGCCAACCACCCGAAGTGTGTCCAGGTCCAAAATAGACCCAGACCTGGCCGTAAAACACCCGATCCTCGCTCGGTACGTTCCGATGTCCACAATGATTGTAACATCGAAGTGTACAGTGCGACGCTTTGTTAAATATACGGATTTTCCTAATCATTTAATTTCATTTTGCTGAGACATTTGGCATCAATAGAAGTTATTAAAATGAATTAATTTTCTGCCTCAACATGAGCCAATTGTACTCAATGAAAATATTTGTTTGTGATCATAGTGCCTTAAATTCATTAAATTGACTCAATTTCTTACATAGAGTTTATTCTTTGACATAAATTTTCCTTTTTTTCCCATGTAATCTCAACATTGCTCTGCAAATTTTAGCCGAGGCAACTGCCTCGGTGTGCCTCAGCGTGGCTACGGCGCTGATATGTGCTTTTAAACTACGGGGTTTAAAGAGTTGTAACCATCTAACTATTATACAAAAAACCGATAATACCATGACAGATACAAAGTTTTAACTTAAAACAGTTAACAATGCATGTGATTAAAAATAAATGGTTACATTGAACACAATGCAGTCGTTAGCAGAAGGTCAAATATCGTACAACTAAGTATAGGTATTTAATTTAATTAACGGCAGGGATTTTAAAGTCTAAATACGTTAAAGGCAGATTTGACATTTTAATCGTGCTATAACATATATCTTTTAGAACGACTTAATAAGTTAGACATAACCCTTGAGTATATACAATAGTGCTATAAGTAATACGCTAAGAAATGATACACATATACTTTAATAGGCATATACGCAAGAACTTGATTAACACTTGTTACTAGTTATAGCGCCGCTGTCACAAAAGTCGGTGCGACACAGTGGCAACCTCCATACGTTTCCCCGATATTTCCGGCAAAAGGACGGGGACGTTTTGAATGGGTTCTCGTTTTGCCTGCTTTTTCTCTGTCTGTACCGAGACCTGTTTGAACTTTTCAGCACTTTGGTCGCTAGTTTGACCGTGACTATGTGAAGTGGACGTGTTATCACATAGCGTGATTGTCGACGGCGTCGAGAAACCTTTTGACGGCTTTTTATTGTTCTGCGTATTGATTTTCGTACCCGTGAGTGTATCTAACATTTCTTGCTTTGAGCTATCAACAGCAAATTTATTGCCACTCGTTCCATTGTCCATATCAGACCTGTAATTATTTCTAGGTACATATGCTTTCATAATATTATTGTTACTACCATTGTATGAAAATGGAAAATCGTGCGGATAATCGCCATGTATATGATTGCTCGTTTTAGCGAATCCTTTCGTCTTTTCCAGCGGTTTTAATTCTTTTTGCGCAACAGGTCTGACGCTGAAGATGTCGCTTGCTAAGGTCTCCGTTTTTGACGGCATTCGCGGTGTCACGTTTGACGCAGTGTTGTCCTTGAAATTGTGTCGCGTGTGCTCCCTGTATTTAGCACGACTATTATGTAATTTGGAGATTTCATTGTCATTTTTGCGTAACCACTTGGAATCCTTTTTAATTTCGTCATCAAGCGCGCTTATCCGTGACGAAAAATTTTCAATGAAAAGATCACTCAACGACTTCAGCAACTGGCCGCCCGACGGTATTGACGATTGAGGCATAGGCGTCGGGGGTTCGGAGTCTCTTTCGCGAATTGTGTTCAACTTCTTAAACTGGCTCAGCGCCCCATCCGAGTGCGTACTTCGAACTCGTGTCTCCTTTTTAACGACTGGTCTTACACAATAATCTAATCCAAAGTGAATTCCCGTGACACCGTCGTTATGCTGTTGTAACTCCATTTGCGCTGATTCTGGAATGTTATTGGTTACATATCCGGTGTTTGTTACATGACCAGTGTTGATTACTACATGTCCGATATTGTTTTCTGCCTTTTGTGAACTATTTTCTGGATTTGACTGCGCTGCCTGCTCTACTGAATTAACCATAATGGGTTTTACTATACCTGTATTACCAGTGGAAGATCTATTTGTGTCAGATCCACTAACTGGTTCAGAGTTTCCTTTCGAATTATTAAGTGCAGTTGTTTGATTTTCCTTTTCAACTTTACTCATTTCCTTCCGCAACTGCCTACGCAGTTCCCTTTGTAAACGTTTGCAATTCTGGTGCCATGCTGTGGAAACCTTTTCAGGATATTTCTTTCTGATTGTGTACCACTCTTTTCGGTCGTCATACATAAACTTCATAGTTCTATAGCTTCCGTTATCAGGAATATACCGATATGTTCCATGTTCTATATTGGATTTCCATGGCGGTATTGGGAAAGTTTCAATCTCTTCACCTATGCACTTTACACCCGTTTTGAGGTCCACCGATTGCTTATTATTACACCAATAATCGTCGCCGGGATTACTGTACATCCCATACTGTAAATCGGTGACTGCTCTATCAATTGTCCTCTTCTTTTTTACATTGGTGCCCGAACTGGAGGTTTTTACTAATACTAGTCCAAGGGACGTGGAAGATCTCCAGCCTATTACTGCTTCCGCCCAGTCTGCTAAAAATGGTTTTGTATTCTTTTTCTCTTCAACATATTTAGCAACTTCACTCAAATCAATCAAAGAATCTGTTGTATCCCTATTTTCTATATCATGGTCATTAACAGACATTTTCAGCTCACACCTTGACACAAAAATTAAAAACGTTCACACAAATTGAATTTCCATTATGTTTGGCCTCCAATCCATCAAAACTATGCCAACTCAAAGCGTTAAGTGTTGAATGCTTTAAATCCAATATAGACGTGTTCAGTCTGTCAACAGTGTATCTGTGAATGACATAGGATAATAGATCTATCAGAACATTATTAATAATAGATTTCAATAACGCAATACACTTATTGAATGTACACAGAAGGGTGTCGTTTAACTGCTATTATGTGCTACATTTACAATCCAATATCGCATTCTGTTCGATTTAGACATTTAACACATTAATCCATTGGTTTTAACACAGCCTATCTACTTGAATTATGCACATCGAACTTCGAAGCTCAAATGATATATACATCGCTATTATAATGTCGAAGTAGATCAGTTTATCCTTATTGACTGAAATGTTAAAAAAGACGTACTTTTGAACATCTCTATCCATACTTTTGTTCTTTGTAAATGAGTAATATATTCACATTCTCAATACGTCTTTACGACAGTAGCAACAACTTTTGACAGACGAAAACCCAAACAAACAGTCGCTTACATCAATAAGAAGTTTGATAAGTTATGAACATTATTTTGGTATTAATTTCGGTACGATTGAAATTGAATTGCAAGATCTGATTCAATTGAAGTATTATCTCAATAACTGAAGCCTTTTATGGAAAGCAAATAACAAAATACCCTAATATTTTCTTGTTGTTGCAACAAGCGATTATTTCTTAACATGCGCAGGAAAAGTGCGCAGAAAATTTCTAACCCGCTCAGAAAAAAATGTTCCGAAAGAAAACTCAGATTGCACCTAGTAGAAATTCTGTCTTTTGGTCGCACGAACAATGGCAGTACACGGGTTCATCATACCAACGATTAAGTCAGGTATACATGCAAATGAATTTACATCGTAAAGAGAGTGAGCGTTAAAAAAAACAACTAAGTTGAGCATTTTATAATGTATTAAAACTGGGAGGGGTAAGAGTAAATATTGTCCGGCAAGTATTATCTGAGGTTCGCTGAGGTAATGTCTCAATTTTGATTAGTTTTTTGTTTAAACCTTAAATTGCGATTATTGATATTGATAACGGTTGATCATTTCTTGTGTTCTTGTTTTTTTTTAAAATTAAATTGAACATCAAAACTAATAAATTCACAAAAATGAAACACATGATGTCCCGGAATCTTCTGCAAGATTCAGTAGGCTGTTAACATCACACTGAAATTACATTGGAATTCAATGTTAAATATAGCTTAAATATAAAACTATTGACATTTAGAAATGCAGAGATATCTAAAAAATTATAATAAAGATTTGTTCGAATCAGGCGACAAAAGTACATCAATAATGCACTCATAGGGGACAAAATACATCAATAATGCACTTGTCCTGTGTGACAAGTTCCTTACAATTTTAACTCATCCTTCAAACACATGCACTTGTCTTTTAAATATGTATGAAATAAACATTAAAAAGGGCTGATACTACTTTAATGCAGTTTCTGAAATGTCAATACACTACAGTTCCATCATATCGCGGAAAGAAGACTTCATAGCCTGCAACCCGGGTGAGTCGCGGTACTTAAGGAATATTCATTTGTGTCAAGAAACCATCTTCAAATATCAGATAAATAATTTATAAGACAAACATATCTGACTTAACTTCATTGGAAAATAGCCTTTTTATGACGAAAATCCTTCAATTTTAACTGCGGTATCAATAAAAACGACACAACTGTCCGCCATTGTTGTTTATTTTCCCTCACGGTTGACTCGCGGTAAATAGGTTAAACGACACTCATATTAAATTTAACATGAATAAACATAAAGATCGTACATACCATTCAAAGTAACAATCAATAACGTATATAAAAATTAGAACATATGGAATTTAAGACATCAAATAAAATAAATATCACAGTTATGTTCAAGCAGTGTCTAATTTTAATTCTCAATATTCAAATAACTGTTCATGTTCATTCATTCTTCTGCGCAATGGGGACACCTGAAGAAGCTATCTCGCCTCAAAAAATGTGCATCAGTGCAGAGACTCAGATGTACCCAATGTGCACACACTACATTTACCCCATTTCACAAAAACAACCGAAACATCCTTTCTCAATGCAGGTGGACTACTTTTCTTACACACACAGCATACGTCATCTGTGTCACTTTCAAGAGATGAGTATGACTCAAAATCAACGAAGTGTTTATAGAGCCTGACCTATCGAACTAATTTTTAAAAATCGGTGGTGTGTAACACCTTCACAAAGAGAATAACATTGATAGTGTCTGACCTAAGCAACCGCAAGCAGACGAACTTAAAAAGTGAAAAAGTTGAAAGGGAAATTTCATTTTCATATGGGTCTTTTTACATAATTTTGGTTTAAAATGATGTTTTAAATCGTTTTTGGGTAGTTACTTACCAAAAATGTATTTATACTGGCAGCAAAGGATGTTTTCTGTCAGATTTCAAAAGTAGGTCACGCAGGTTTGTTTACAAACACAATCCAGAGGGCGCTAATGAGATACCGCGAGTCAAAACGACCCGCGACTCAACCGGGTTTGAGTATACTCAACATAATGTCATTCTTCCTCAAGGAAAGCGTTGCAGGCTTTTTCTGCTCCATTTTGGGAAAACGCCACACTGGAATTTTGGGAATTTCGCGTCGTGAAAAAGCCCATTTTGGGAAAAAAATTATTCGCAAAATTGGCTCAATTGGGAAAAATTATTGCATATAAATAGTGTTTCTTATATTTCAAAGAAGCCATTAACTGGTAAATAACGACTATTTGGATAACTTATTTTTAAAATTTTACAAAATATTATGAACATGTGTGATAAGTGCAGGTTTTTTAATCTTAATTTGGTGAAAAGGCTTGGCCTTTTATGAGGTGAAAAAAATGGTGCGAAGCGCCGGATTTTGAGGAAAATAAGGAAAGTCTTAAATAATCATTAACATATTTTACAGTTTTTAAAACAAATTCAAGGCAACAGATAATTTAATTATGCAATACTTTCTATTTTCTACACCAGATCAGGTCAACTTATATATTTTAAGGGTAAAAAAAAAAAAAAAAAAAAAAATTTTTTTTTTTTTTTTTTCAATTGGGAATTTTTTTTTCAATTGGGAAAAAAACAACCAGATTTGCATTGGGAATGGGGCCGAATTTCGGACCCGTGGCATAGGGCGGAAAAAGCCTGCGTTGGCTTTAATATTTGATTGCTGAATAAAAACTGTAGGGCAGAAAATACATAGATTTTTACTTTTGGTTTAAAAAATGGTAGTGCATTACAAAAACTTTTGGAATCTTCTTCTATTATTTCAAAACAAGAAGTTTATGCTGTATATAACTACATGTTCTATATTATACAGCGCTACGGTCGTTGAGATAGGTCACTATTGATCTGTGACATGCACAATTATGGTTGGGATAGCATGTATTTTGATGCCGGAGTGCTGATGGGCTGATATGATTACCAAGAAGAATGTGATTGATATCTGACATGATGTCTTTGAAGTTGTGCAAGAGGGGTTAATGTTTGTTGCTGGACACAAGCATATATGTGATGTGCAATGAAGGCACATACATCTGGACCAAACTGGATTTAGTTATGAATTTCTGATTGAGTTCTCCTTTCGGAATCGATATATTTTAGATAAAGGAATTGAATTCAACGAAAAAGAGTCTTAAATGGTCAGAAATTGCATGTTTAAATATAAGATTTTTTTCATTTGTGTGTGTATTGACAAAATCTTCTTGCCATGAGTTCATCATTTGAGTTCATCATTTTTGCCATTGAGTTCATCATTAGATTTTTAACCAGGTTTTCCGAAGGAAAAAACTGGTTATTAGATTGGCGAATGCGGGCGGGCTGGCTGGCTGGCGGGCTGGCTGGCTGGCTGGCGGAATAAGCTTGTCCGGGCCATAACTATGTCGTTCATTGTCAGATTTTAAAATCATTTGGCACATTTGTTCACCATCATTGGACGGTGTGTCGCGCGAAATAATTACGTCGATATCTCCAAGGTCAAGGTCACACTTTGAGTTCAAAGGTCAAAAATGGCCATAAATGAGCTTGTCCGAGCCATAACTATGTCGTTCATCGTCAGATTTTAAAATCATTTGGCACATTTGTTCACCATCATTGGACGGTGTGTCGCGCGAAATAATTACGTCGATATCTCCAAGGTCAAGGTCACACTTTGAGTTCAAAGGTCAAAAATGGCCATAAATGAGCTTGTCCTGGCCATAACTATGTCATTCATTGTGAGATTTTAAAATCATTTGGCACATTTGTTCACCATCATGGGGCGGTGTGTCCCACGAAAGAATCACGTCAATATCTCCAATGTCAAGGTCGCCACGACTAAAAATAGATTTAAAAAAAAAAAACACTTACAAAGGGGGTTAATTTTTTTTGGTCATTTCAAAAGTTCAGTTTGAGTTTTCTCCCTTTATCAGATTTTTTTTTCACAATGAAAACCTGGTTTTCTGACAATTTTGTCCCTTGTTTTTCATTTGTGTGTGTAGTGACAAAATCTACTTTTCATTGAGTTCATCATTAAATATGAGATTTTTTTCATTTATGTGTATTGACAAAATCTTCTTGCCATTGAGTTCATTCTGCTATTGATATAACAGCATAAAATGAAAATAAAAGAAACTTTGTTTATTTCTATTTTATATCAGAATTATTTTAATAAATAAAAAAATATCCTTTATTTATCATACAAAACATAGAAATATTGAAATCATATTAAAACTGAATCTTAGAAGAAACTTCTTTTTAACTGAAAATGGAAAATACCATTGAAGTTGAAAGTGTCGTCCCTTATAGCCTGTGCAGATTGCTCAGGTGTATTTGGCGGGAAACATCGCCTTCGAGAACCACGAACCAATTAGTTATGATATGACATGCCGTAAATTATCACCACATGGAGACAACTTATGCAAGGATCCTGTTTCACTAAATTCACCTGTAGATCTATGGTCAAATATGGATGTGATATAGCTTGTCCAAACTGAAATGAAACTTCAAAAAGTGTGTAATTAATTTAACAAATTTTCACTTTTAGAAGGTAAATAACTGGAAAATATCTGCTTGGTAGAAAATTTTATGTGAAATTGCAAAAAGCATACTTGACCACAGGGTTGATACGCTGCTAAAAGTCATCCAGTATTGTTATTGTTGATGGTTTATGTATTCACTTCAAAATAAACTGTTACTCGTTAAGCGGTTAATACTTTACACATTATACTTTTTTCTAAATTAAGCTTCCAAAACACATCCTGGAGCTGGTGGCAGATGCAGAAGTAGCAAGTATGGTTGTGGCCCTAGATGAAAATAGTCTTGACCCAGACTGTGATAAGGAAAAGTTCTTCCAAGATTTGAAGGTATGATTGTCCTTGTGGGAGGTTGTTATAATATTTGTTCCATATCGAGCATTATACATAACACTTTGTATTCACCAAAATTTAATTTTGAATGGCGAAAGAAGAAGCTGTGTGCTCAGGTAAAGATCATAATTTGTTTTGAATATACATTTAAGCTATTGTGCTCCAGAGTATGTTATTTCCTCTGCAAAGTGAAGGAGAGTACTAAGATATTATTTTTACTTTTTATGAACGAAGGAAGAGTCAGAAAAAAAATATTTAAAAAGAAAAACTGAATTGCTACAGCTGGAAACATTTATTTCAGGTGATTTTGGGTCGTTTAATGAACTTTGAATCGCGAAGAGGCCAGGATGACGACAGTTCTGATGAGGAACAAAATAAATACGCAGTCAGCTTGCATAAGCACGGGGGTGTAGAGGTGAGGCTAATATGGTGCTTACTGCAATGTTTGCTGAGTAATCACATGGTGTCAATTACAACCGAATTTAAACACTGGTATGCAGCAGCTGTACAAAATGCACAAGTTTGTCATGAAAATACCATCAATATTTCTTTAAAATAGTGTGAAATTTTATGGTTGTGGTTTTAACAGGAACTGTGCCATGTGAATTGCGTGAGAAAATTGCTTCGAATTTGCATTTGCTAATATCTTAACACATTTCAGTTATATACTTATCTGTTTAGACATCGATAAATTCAAGCCAATTTTCATTCGTAATTATTCATAATAAATATTTTGCATATGTTTTCCAGGCATTTCATTAATTTATTTCTAAGGTAAGTTGACATCACCTGATTCTGTTGTTGAAGCTTTACTAGTGTAGATTATTATATAACAATGTTCTATCCAGGTGTGTATTGTGTCATGTAACAGCTTATAACATATCGTTTATTCTTATGAGTTTATTCTTATGATGGTAATTAATAAGGGGATATTTCAATAATATGTACATGCAATGTTAAGATGAAGTTTGAGAATTTAATAATACATTTTTGGGAGATATTTGCATAAACTAAGACCTGATTTAAGATTTATTTCAAGTAAGAACACAAATACGTTTACACCCAGAATGGGGTATAATTGGGACCAATAAAATGAAAAGTCATTTAGATAAAAGAATCGAAGGACCATATACTTAACAATGAGTTCAGGGTCAGCATATAGACACGAGATTAATAGTACCCACACATGGTCATCAAAACAGCACAGATGAAAGGGTCACCGGAAAGCCTTATTTGCAAAGGATACACAAGTTATGGCACTGATAATTATAAAGGGATTACTCTATACCAATATAAATTGATTAGATTTTAGTGCATTTGGCAAGCAAGTAAATACATGAATAGATTGTTCCTTCTAGAACATTCTAATAAGTCAACCAATCCGTAATAAGCCCAGACCTTGGTGACCAATGGAAATTACAAGTAGATTTTATGTAAATTAACCTGGGGATAAAATGCAGTGTTTTAGTTAGTAGTAGAAAGAAAAAGGGTCTGCGGTTAGATTTGAAAAGAACTTGGAGAGTTGTCACGTCTTCTTGACGTGGCGGCCATGTTGGCTGATGCGCTGTAAAATTGTATTTCGTGTACATTAGCAGGCTTTGTGTTAAAAGAAATATTCGACATAAATAAATCGCGATGAAATCAGAAATGAACTTTGGTTGTTACTGTGTGTTATCAACGATTCTAACACGGCACTTGACTTGTTTTCTATAGACAAAGAAGGAAATCAAGCGTGGGTTATTCTGCAATAACTTATGGGCGGAGCTTATACACTGAAAGCACGCGCTGAGCTAAACAAAACATGCCGATACATTTTCCACCAGCGTAATAATCCGGTATTTTATGAATGAAAGTCACGTGACAAACTACTACGCTATGAACAGAATGCGTAAAATTGACCCAATTTCCCACGGTGTTAGTCTGCTGCTTCGATACTAAAATGGCTGAAGTTCGAATCGGAGTTGTTTTCTTGTAGATTTAACACTCTTGCGTTAGTGAAAACATGTTAGTTTACGCAAGTTGCTGTTGTTCTTAGTTAACCAAACGTGAGAAATGAAATGTTTTTTTTCCATCCAGTTTGGCTGTTATTGAGGGCGGAGATCTGATCGACAGAACAGCCGAAAGCTATTTTTATGGGCGGAGCTTCACATAAAATAGTATGCAAGAAAAATAAGATACATTCTATAAATCTTTAGTAAAAATCTTGTTAGAATCGAAATAATTCGTGTACGTTATAGTTTGTTGTCGAATAACCCACGGCCGGAAGTTTAGATGCGTGGTTTCAAATCACTCGTGCTTCGCACTCGTGATTTAATCCCTACGCATCTAAACTTCTGGCCGTGGGTTATTCGACAACAAACTATAACGTACACGAATTATTTCTTAAACAATGTGTAATTACGTGACAATTGGTATGTTCTGCAGATCCTAGTGCGAATACTCATGCAGCCATCCCTGTTTCCACCCTTCACCAGTGGAAGATCAGGTTTGCATTCTTTGTAGGAAACATTCGTAACCGATTATTTTTTTAAGGTAAAAGCATTTCGCATATTTTCTGACACCAAAGGCTGGTCACACAGATCAGCAGTTGTTTCATTTAGACCTAGCAGAGTTTAGTTTAATCACCCTGTTATTTTGATTAATTTTGTTTTTACAAAATGTGACTGCTCATTAAATACATAGTTACATTAAAATTCATTCTTTTGGAAATAATCAGCCCATTTTAAAACATAATGAAACCCCTGAAGTTGCACAATGGCTATGGTGTTAACCTTTAAACCTTTAGTTACATGGTTTTCCTCATGTACAGTCAATCTTGTATTTAGAGACCAATAAAGGGAGTAACCAAAAGTGGTCTCTTAATAAAATTGTCTTTAAATAAAAAAAGGCCATTTGTGATTTCTTTGATTTTAATTCCAGATATCGGATTATCTCCTTTTGACACAGCGATTTCTGCTTTTGTAATCAAATGAATCTAAATATAAATAAAATGAATAAAACAAATTTTTACTTGAAATAAGTTGTAGTTGTTCTCTCTAATTCTAAATACAATGTAAATGGTTTGCACGGAGAATGGGTTTTTCTGACTCCAAACTCATTCGCGATTAAATTTACGTGCACTTTTACTCTTTGACACTTCCAATACCCGAATTTTCTCATTTAACGTTATTACTTTCCGTTTTAACATCTTAATTTCTGCATGTAAGCTTATTTATATCTGACTCGATTATGGTACATAGGGAAATAAATAAAACACCTTGATTGAAAACTAAATAAACACACCTGATTGGAAAATTTGCTAACACAAACTAATTAGCATAATAACAATTACATTTTTTAATGAACAGATTTTGCTACATGTTACCGATTATTTGTTTATTGTTTACACCTCTCGAGAACACTGTGAAAATGTTTGTCGCGTCGGTGCATTGTTTCTGCAATAAAATCGGCGATTAAATTTGTCACTTAATGTCCCAGATAGTAAACTCTTTAACCCGTAGACTGTTGGCAATATCTCACTGTATAATTCGACACCAAAAATTGATACGCAGTCAGCATTAACACCGGTCAGAACCGGTCATCGGGACAAAGGAAAATGGCAGGTGTGAAATCAAAACAAAGGTTAATCATTCACATTATCGGCTTAGATAAACAATCAACACTGATTTGTCCCTGAACGATCAACAGATTTACCACTTTTACCTTAAAGCAGTCGCTTAATTCAAGACAAGGGCATCAAAATACAATAAAATTAGCGGTCGCTGGTCGCGTAAGACAAAAGTCGCTTAATACAATATGAAAATATAGTTAAAACGCTCAGGCGGGATTTAAAGTGGTCGCATAAGACAAAAGTCGCTTAATTCAAGTGGACGCAAGCACAAGATTGACTGTAGTTGCATTCAGGATATTCTCCAAAAGACAGCAAATACTGGTTCTTCCTAGTAAATGTCTATACATAAGATAGTAGTCTCTAATTAATAGGCTAAATCAATATGTTTAAACTGGAGTTAGCATGCAACACAAATGAAAATATTATAATACCTGTATTCAGCAAACAACATTTAGAAATTAATCAAGGCAATATCATGTTGACCTCTGTCAAGGAATATTTTGTTATAAAACTCAATTATAAGTGACTGCAGGCCTTTGTCTTCCGTTGAAATGACCTTTTCCTGTAGCAAAATTTGTCTTTTTTCCCCAATTAATAGAAAAATTCCAAATAATCCGAGTAAAAATTACATGCAAATACCCATTCAACTTAAATAATCATATTTAATTTAATTACTTTCATAGGCCCAAACTAAATATCAGACACCTTGGACATCCAGCATGTGTCTAATTTTGCAGACTGGTAATATACAATAAATATTATTGGCGTCTTTGGGGATATAACAGTGTTTTTTGTCATTAAAAAGTGAGTTCAGTATTCAGTCCCATTCCCAATGGAAAAAAGTATATATTTTCCCCAAATGGGACCTAAAATTTCTAATTGAAGGTTTCCCAAATTTCTAGATTTTAACATTTTGTTCATCTCCCATTCAGCTATATAAGTTCAACCTTAGTAAAATAATACTGAAACACTTACATTCTCAATTTGAAGCATTTTTTAGCAAAACAGCAACAATACAAATTTCCCAATTTTAGTCAAAATGTTGCGAATTTTCCCAAATCAAAGGAACCAAAATGGTGAGAAAAATAACGTGTAAATAATGTAGCCCCTTTTAATGGTAATGTCCATATTGGCCACAGAGTAAATCCCTGTTTTCAGTATGCAATATTTGTTGTACGCGGCAACTGTCTATGATTTTTATATATCAAATATATTGATACATGACAAAAGAACAAGCATTCGAGAATTTTTGATTATACGAATTTAAATTTTGTAAGTATATAATTTACATTGATGCTAATTATGAAAACAGATGTGACTACTGGATTAATTTGAAAATGGCTGCTTTGTTTTGTAGAAACTGATACTGACCTCCGTATAAAGGCCATGGTTCTGGAAATATTGATAAAGATGACACCTACGGTAAGTCCCCAGTGAATTGTGTGATATTAACTTGCTGGGTTACAATTGATGTAACAATTTATGAAAATATTTTACAAATTTGATGCAAGCTTTCCCACCTTAATACTACTTGTTAACCATTTGGCAATGACTATTATGAGAAAAATGCTGTTTAAATATGTTCAAGTGTGTCTGAGTTAACTGACCTCAGTAGAGCTGCAACGATTCGATCTGATGCATCGAAAATCGGTTCGAAATGCGTCGATTCGATTACGATACCAAACCAACCAAATTCGATTTGATTCTTTAACATATAGACATATATATATACATAGATACGTAAAGCTGGCTGTATTCTGACTTTTTGATACGGAAAGGTGTAGGTTTTATCTTTACCTGTAAATACGACGCGCGCGATTGGCTGCTTATTTCTTTAGTCATCCAATCAACAAGCGCGTTACGGTCTACTTTCCGAAAAAGCGTCAAAATGGCTGAACAAGTTGTGGCCGACAAATTGAAATTATCAGATGGGCCTAAGAAGCTAAAATAAAAAAGTGGCAGTATTTTGGGTTTCTGGATGGTAGCCCTCCCGATAAAGCAAAGTGTAAACTGTGCTTCATGGATGCAAACATAACGTTGATTTAGCAAGACTAAGAGGTAGCACAAGTGCAACTTCTCAAGTCGCCAGCCAGAAAAGTAGTTCTGTTTCTGTTGGGAATTTGTTAAGTTTATTAGAGAATGTATTTGTCCTACAGGTAACAGGTGATGCTGTCACGGCACAATGGTAGACATGCTTGTAGCGGTTTTGGATATAAGTATAATAGTGATAGTACTATCACTCTACTGATTCCAGATGTTCTTATGATTATTTATTTAATTTTATATTATTGTGTATTCAACGCAATCTTCTAGTCATAAGTTTTTTTTAATTAAAATTGAGTCCTAATTTGCTATTCTTTTTTATGTGTTTTATTAAAATATTGACATAGTTTGAAAGACAATTTGCAGTTTCTTGCAAAATATTTCTTACAAATGTTAATTTAACACACTTTCAACAGTTTTTAAAACACTGTTGAACCAACCAAACTATATCAAACAAACACACAATTTATTTGACAAATGCCCAAGATATCTAGGTATGCTACACTTTTGAACAGAAATGTATATTTTGAGGCAGAAGAGTGAATATATAATAAAACTAGGTTTGAAGATGAATCGAATCGAGAAAATCGGTATCAAATGTCTGAAATCGAAATTGAATCAAATCGAGCTGTTGGTGAATCGTTGCAGCTCTAGACCTCAGTGATACAACTAAAACACTGTTGAAATCGGGAGAAATCCAAAGAAGCGAACAAAAACCATGTAGATTGACGGAGCTTGCCCAGACCATGCGTGATAAGATTAACTGACCACTGTTACGACAGTTATACAACTAAAGAACTGTAGGATATGGTCACGACGAAGTGTGATTAGATTAATGACCACTGTTATACAACTAAAAAACTGTGAGATATGGTTCAGGCAAAGTGTAATAAGATTAATGACCACTGTAATACATCTAAAATCTATTAGGTACGGTCCATACAAAGTGATTACCAATGTAATACAACTAAAATACTTTTAAATATTGTCTAGACAAAGTGATATTAGATGACCACTGTTATAAAACTAAGAAACTGTTAAATATGGCAAAATTCCAAACAAATTTTCTTAAAAATTGAGCACATACCGACTCTTTCAATTTCTGTTTAGACGGTTGGAGACCAGGTGACAATGTGCATAATGGATCAGGAGGACGTGTTGAGTTACATGTTCACCCTGCTCGCCCATCAGAAGACCTTCATTAACGCCTGCCAACTTATTGAGGATATGCTGCAGTCTAAGAAGATACTCCTCGATCTGAACAAAATCAGTGAGTGTGCATTAGTGGCTTATTTTCTAAGAAATTGTGACACTTAACCTTCTTGTAAAATAAATGTAAAAAAAAGCATGTTACAACTAAAATACTTTTAAAATATTACTGCAACCGCTTTACAAATATTAATGCAACAGACCGGCCCCTCCCTCTCTACTACCAACACTCATCATAAACAACCAGGAACTACAATCTGGAAGATAGGCATATATTATGATTAATAATAAACACTCATTTACACAAAACACACAAAAGTAAACAGTTTTGGGGCTGAGATAGTTGTTTGGATGTTCAATAACTGGGGCAATGTTAGGAAGATTGTTTCCAAGAATCACTGTAAGTAATGTTCAAACACAGGCATCTTTCCTGGTACACCGGCATAGAACAAGATGTAAAAGCTTTGAATTTAGATTGCTTTAATTAACCCATTTATGCCTAGTGGACTGTCCCATACTTCTAAATTGGATCAATTTATTTCCAAAATTAGGGATGTCTAGTATATTTATTTCTATATTTAGAATATTTCTTACAGAATTTCTTAAAGCAAACAGCGCAGACCCTGATGACCCGCCAACATTGACATAATTATAATGTAGTGTTTTCTCCAGGCCTAATCAGCGTGGCGCCCCGCCATGCCCCTTTTCGGAGCGCCACACTGCCCTTTTCAAAGCCAATTAGCGTCACGTGCCCTTTTATCTAGATCCATATGTATCAAGTCTTATCTGCTTTTGCAATCGTGTGTTATCTCAGTGTCCCCAAGATGCGCATATTAATGTATGACTGCGTATGACGCAATAAAAGAGGTCCTATTACCCAAAAAGTGCTGAAAAAATCAATAATTATCCTGTAGCAGTTAATTGCTCGAGTTGGTATTGGCTCCAAAAACGACATTTTAACTCCGCCAGGCATTTTTGTGATGCATACATCATTTTGATTAGCTAAGCGGCATTTTCAATGGAAGCCAATCAGAAAAGGGAGTTTGTTCTTAAGAAAACGGCGTGGGTTTTGTGTCGACAAATTAATGATAGTCAGGTTTCTAAATGACAAACAACGACGACCAAAACATCTGGCGCGGACTATTTATCTGAAATAAACCAGCAATAGTTGTTATTCAGTCCTCGCTTATGACAGTTTTTTTTTGGCTCACTTACATGAGGTACAAATACAATTTACCTAAATCAATGAAGTTTAGTATTGTTATTCAAACTAAAATGATCCGAAATCTTTTGTTCATATAAGAATATTCGTAAGACACGAGGGCCGTAACAGTAAAGATTGCTATTACTTAGAGATTTGCAGAGTTTCGAATACTGTCTATTACAAGTCAAATCCTCACAGATTTAAAAAAACTTTTATTTACATGTATAGCATTTTTTTGTTGTTATTTAATGACAACCTGGTCCATGAGTGGCAAACCTACACATGTACCGCTGTTCGTTTGACTCTCATTGTCACGAGGAACACGCGGATATTTCAGGCTGTTTGAAACTTTCTATGTTCAATGTATCATTAATTAATGAAAACAGGCAAGATATATAGTTAAAAAGTGGCATTTATTAAAGGCACTACGAAACACATGTCAATTAGTTAATTCAGGGACGTATACAAACACATGTGTTTGTATATGTCTCTGCTTCATTTAACCTTTTCATTCGAAAAAGACGAGAACGTTCAATATGAATGTGACCTCATTGCGCAAATCTGATGCACGCTAGTCATAAACATCTGGAAAGTTTAATTTCATTTTAGAGCTGTCATGATCAGTTACATTTTCGTGTTATGCATTCGATTTGAATGTTTTCCAAAAAATATAATAATAAATGCACATGTCAACACAATAGCTGTGTATTTTAAGAATACAGTTCGCGTGAATTTTTCACGAAAATAACATTTAAAATGTTTAAATCCAAGTTTTAAGCTGCAATTAAAAGTTCCAACAAGTTGAAAACACCCAATGTGCCCTTTGTAAGAGAATTGCCATGCGAAATGCCTTTAAGCTCACCTGAGCACAACGTGCTCATGGTGAGCTTTTGTGATCGCCTTTTGTCCGTCGTGCGACGTCAACATTTGCCTTGTTCACTCTCTAGAGGTCACATTTATTGTCCAATCTTCATGAAATTTGGTCAGAAGATTGGTTTCAATGATATCTTGGATGAGTTCGAAAATGGTGACGTTTGCTTTAAAAACATGGCTGCCAAGGGGCGGGGCATTTTTCCTTATATGGCTATATATGGCTATAGCAAAATCTTGTTAACACTCTAGAGGCCACATTTATTGTCCGATCCTCATAAAACTTGGTCAGAAGATTCATCCCAATAATATCTTGGACGAGTTCAAAAATGACGTCGGTTGGTTGAAAAACATGGCCGCCAGGGGGCGGGGCATTTTTCCTTATATGGCTATTGTAAAACCTTATTAACACTCTAGAGGCCACATTTATTTTCCGATCTTCATGAAACTTGCTCAGAAGATTTGTCCCACTGATATCTTGGATAAGTTCAGAAATGGTAACCTTTGCTTGAAAAACATGGCTGCCAAGGGGCGGGGCATTTTTCCTTATATGGCTATATATGACTATAGTAAAATCTTGTTAATACTCTAGAGGCCACATTTATTGTCCAATCTTAATGAAACTTTGTCAGAAGATTCATCCCAAAAATATCTTGGACGAGTTCGAAAATGATGCCGGTTGGTTGAAAAACATGGCCCCCAGGGGGGCTGGGCATTTTTCCGTATATGGCTATAGTAAAACCTTTTTAACACTCTAGAGACCACATTTATTGTCCAATCTTGATGAAATTTGGTCAGAAGATTTGTCTTAATGATATCGTGGCTGAGTTCGAAAATGGTTACGTTTGCTTGAAAAACATGGCCGCCAAGGGGCGGGGCATTTTTCCTTATATGGCTATATAAGGCTATGGTAAAATCTTGTTAACACTTTAGAGGCCACATTTATAGTCCGATCTTCATGAAACTCGGTCAGACGATTCATCCCAATAATATCTTGGAAGAATCCAAAAATGATGCCGGTTGGTTGAAAAACATGGCCACCACAGGGGCGGGGCTATTTTCCTTATATGGCTATAGTAAAACCTTGTTAACACTCTGGAGGTCACATTTATTTTCCGATCATCATGAGACTTGGTCAGAAGATTTGTCCCAATGATATCATGTATGAGTATGAAAATGGTTTTGGTTCCTTTAAAAACATGGCAACCAGGGGTGGGGCATTTTTACTTATATGGCTATATATGGCTATAGTAAAACCTTGTTAACACTCTAGAGGCCACATTTATTTTCTGATCTTCGTAAAACTTGGTCAGAAGATTTATTCCAATAATATCTTGTTATCTCAGGTGAGCGACTTTGGGCCTTCCAGGCCCTCTTGTTTAAGTCATGCGCCATGCCCCTCTGCCCTTCTAGATTAAACACTATTATGCATTTGTGTTTTACAGGAAACATATAGAATTATTGTAAGTTATGTTAAAAAAATGACATTTGTTCTTGCATGTAGATTTTAAACAACATTTTATAGCTTTAAAATTGTATTTGCTGTCATAAAACATGTACTGAATATTATGCATTTGTGTTACACAGAAAATATTCAGACCCTAATACAGTGTCTGCAAGATGAACAGTTGGCAAACTTCTGTAGAATATTGGCTGTGGCCATCTCAGATCTTGATATATACGACAACAAATCATCATGTAAGTTACGATGGTCAAGTAATATTTTATATCTTTTTTTTTTGGTTTAAGTGTTAAGTTCTTTTAGAAATATTGTTTCCTATCCGAAGGAGGAATGAATGCTTGTTATTTGTAGACTGTTGACGTATCAGTGATTTCTGTTATGCTTTTAAATTTGCTGCCAGTGGGTTTTATGGTATAAATATAAGCATGATAAAGCAGGAAATTAGAAAAAAATAAATTTGAATATTATAACAAATATAACAAACTCCCAATTGTTAGAAAAATATCAGTTAAATACATTGTCAAAACGACAAAGTTTATGGCATTTATAACTACTAGACGCTATAGTAAGTTAACAGTATGTTGCGCTCACAAAGTATAATTGTACTATTTATTCCATAAAAAAAACATTTTAAAAAAATCAGGTTTATCTTTTCCAAAAAATGTAACCAATTAACTGAACATTTCAGTAGGTTAACTACTTGCATCATTAGAAAAATTTCAAAACCTTTTGCCTTTGAGAATCAGGCTTATTGCAATGGTAATTTGTTACAAAAAAAATCAAGGCATATGTATATAAAATCATTTGAATTTACCAATGTCATGTTAATTAGTTTCAAAGCATTATTTCTCTATTTGTATGTAGTAATAAACATGCTTTCCAATACATCCATATTATTTTTGTATCGTAAATGTCTGGCCAGAAACCTAAATTGGTCTAGGATTCATTTTGGTCTAAATGGTACTTTTATTAAGCATTTTGTGCTAATGCTTTAAGGTTTTTTTATTTCAGTATTTGCTCAAAACAAACAAAAAAGAAGTAAAGGTTTTATAAACGTTCGTGATATTAATCAAGGTAAGTTGTTTTCTGAAACTTTAAGCGTTGAAGTAACATTATTTTTTTGTTTGTATTTGTTCTTTAAATGTTTCATTTAACTGTTTTGTATGTTTTGTACTTAGATAAATCAAGTGCATTCAGGGGGTTTTCTACTATGATGAAAGGCCGTAAAACGGACCTGTTCCCAAACCAAATTGTAAAAACATTCCCAATTAAAAAAAAATGTTTATTTATTATGCCCCCCTTCGAAGAAGAGGGGGTATATTGTTTTGCACATGTCAGTCGGTCGGTCGGTTGGTCGGTCGGTCGGTCGGTCCATCCACCAGATTGTTTCCGGATGATAACTCAAGAACGCTTTGGATAGGATCATGAAACTTCATAGGTAAATTGATCATGACCGGCAGATGACCCCTATTGGTTTTCAGGTCACTAGGTCAAAGGTCAAGGTCTCAGTGACTGGAAATAGTAAAATGGTTTCCGGATGATAGCTCAAGAATGCTTAGGCCTAGGATCATGAAACTTCATAGGTACATTAATCATAACTGGCAGATGACCCCTATTGATTTTCAGGTCACTAGGTCAAAGGTCAAGGTCACAGTGACTCAAAATAGTAAAATGGTTTTCGGATGATAACTCAAGAATGCTTATGCCTAGGATCATGAAACTTAATAGGAACATTGATCATGACTGGCAGATGACCCCTATTAATTTTCAGGTCACTAGGTCAAAGGTCAAGGTCAAAGTGACTCAAAACAGTTAAATGTCCTGATGATAACTCGAGAATAATTAGGTCTAGGATCATGAAACTTCATAGGTACATTGATCATGACTGGCAGATGACCCCTAATGATTTTCAGGTCACTAGGTCAAAGGTTAAGGTCACAGTGACAAGAAACGTATTCACACAATGGCTGCCACTACAACTGACAGCCCATATGGGGGCATGCATGTTTTACAAACAGCCATTGTTTGTTATTAGAAAGAAGTGTCTTTAGATTACTATATCTGAATTTTTATTTTATAAACATCTCACACTGAATAAAACTATAATTTATATGATTTTTTTCCGGGAAAAAAACCTGCTGTGTCAATATTTGTTGATAAAAAATTCCAGATTTTGTTCATTTTGACGATAAAAAATCAAAAAAAATCTCAAATTTGCCATTTTATCAATTTAAAAATCCCAATTTTACTAGACTCCATTTCCCAAAATGGCTAGAAAAAGCCCTGGCATTATAACTGTTTCGCTACTGCTGGTATATACTCATTATATTGTTCAGAAATCCACATATATATATTGCATTTATTACTTTATTTCTTCAGATGATCTTCTTTTAAAGGCTTTACACATTATTGCCATGTAAAAAATTGGTTGATATATAGAATAAAAGGAGAAAAGCTCGACATTCTGTATGACAACTGCTGTCTGTCGCCATCCGTCTGTCTCTCATGATTATTACAATATGTTTAATTTTACATTCTGCAGCGTCTCAAGCTTGAGCATAGAATGTCCTAACAAGCCTGTCTCTGTTTGTAGAATTGCTTCTAAGTATACCAGAACTTCTTCCAAGACTTGTGAACCTGGCTGTGTCCAAACAATGTAAGTCATTCAAATATGCAATCAATCTCAGTAATGAAAGATATATTTTTGTATGTTTAAAGTTTGAACACTTGTCAGATTTTTTAAGGCCAAACAGAAAATGTAACATCAATTAAAATCTCAAAGCCATTAAAATTCAGACATTTATTGTGACCAGATCTGATTGTTTATTTCTGGTTTTGAAGATGGTAACTAAAATACCAATTCTTGTTGAAATAGTGACTTGCTTCAATTTGACGAGAGAACCTGCCTTTCTGGTAAAACTGGGCTTAATGCATGTGTGTGATGTGTCATCCCAGATTAGCCTGTACAGTAAGCACAGGCTTCTCTGGGATGATTCTTTCTGTCTTAACTGAATTTTTGCTAAAAATAGACTTACTTAAAAAAAAAATAGCATACAAGGGAAATGATTTGTCCCAGACTGTGTGGCCTGCACAGGCTAATCACAGTGCCTCAGATAAACTTTGTATCTGCGTATTTCACCCAATTTAAATGTGACCCAGATAAACTTTGTATCTGCGTATTTCACCCAATTTAAATGTTTAGAAACACAAAGAAAAAGAATGTGATGCATATTGAATGCTCAACCGTTTTGACTTTGACTCATATCCTTTAAATTTGATGTGTACAATACAAGAGACTGGATCTCAAATGCTTTCTCTTTTTTATGCCCCCCTTCGAAGAAGAGGGGGTATATTGCTTTGCTCATGTCGGTCTGTCGGTCGGTCCGTCCACCAGGTGGTTGTCAGACGATAACTCAAGAACGCTTGGGCCTAGGATCTTGAAACTTCATAGGTACATTGATCATGACTCGCAGATGACCCCTATTGATTTTGAGGTCACTAGGTCAAAGGTCAAGGTCACGGTGACCCGAAATAGTAAAATGGTTTCCGGATGATAACTCAAGAACGCAAACGCCTAGGATCATGAAACTTCATGGGTAGATTGATCATGACTCGCAGATGACCCCTATTGATTTTGAGGTCACTAGGTCAAAGGTCAAGGTCACGGTGACCAGAAATAGTAAAATGGTTTCCGGATGATAACTCAAGAACGCATACGCCTAGGATCATGAAACTTCATGGGTAGATTGATCATGACTCTCAGATGACCCCTATTGATTTTGAGGTCACTAGGTCAAAGGTCAAGGTCACAGTGACCCGAAATAGTAAAATGGTTTTTGGATGATAACTCAAGAACGCATACGCCTAGGATCATGAAACTTCATAGGTAGATTGATCATGACTTGCAGATGACCCCTATTGATTGTGAGGTCACAAGGTCAAAGGTCAAGGTCACGGTGACCTGAAATAGTAAAATGATTTTCGGATGATAACTCAAGAACGCTTTTGCCTAGGATCATGACACTTCATAGGTACTTTGATCGTGACTCGCAGATGACCCCTATTGATTTTCAGGTCACTAGGTCAAAGGTCAAGGTCACAGTGACAAATATCGTATTAACACAATGGCTGCCACTACAATGGACAGCCCATATGGGGGGCATGCATGTTTTACAAACAGCCCTTGTTGATATATTGTCTTTGGAAAATATGCTCTAACGGGGTGATGCTTTTATTCAGTCAAAATTCGATAGCAAGTACCTGGATGAGAAAACAATCGAAGTTATTCAAACGCTCTGCTGACTAGAATAAATAAAGCGTCTTATTACATTTTTTACCACGGCCTACATGCATTTTAGTCTGACTTAACTCTTAACCACTCAGAAAAGCACTTAGATGCATTTGAACTCCTTTAGAAAATCAAATTAAAATTTAAGTCCTATCTTAATATATTCAAGATTGAAAGGCTTCATTTCCAACCCTAAGACATTGATGAGCAGCAAACAGCATAAAACCTGAACTAACTGCGATATACACGCAGGCTGTTCTGGTTTTATGCTGTTTGCACATAGCCATTTTCTCTTTGCCTCTGAGTGGGAAAGGGTTCATTGGAATTCATTGTTCGGTATGCACTTTTTATAACATATTTCACCCTATTTAAGGAATAAAATCATGTTATTTTTCAAATACAATGGGTTAATAAAACCCTTTTCCCCAAAAATTATCTGGGGCACTGTAATATGGGAAGACACTTGCATTAAGCATATTTTTCCAATAGCGCTGCTCATATGTCCATACTTTAAGCTTCTATGGGTTTTTTCTGTTAAAGGAAATATATTCTTAGTAAAACTCCAGTTTAGGCAGAAAGTGTCGTCCCAGATTTGCCTGTGCCTTAAGTAAGGCCAGTTTGCCCAGAACGCGGCTTACATTTTATATTATGTTTCAGACACGCCCCGATACCCAGGCATGCAGAGTGAGCTGGACTGCTGGATGGAGTGGATAGAGAACCAGATGGCAGAGGAGCAGTGTGACAACCCTGTGGAGGACGAGATGGACATGTTTGTTGGAGGTAAGACGAGATGGGCATGTTTGTGGGCGGTAAGATGAGATGGGCATGTTTGTGGGTGTTATGTGGGGAAATGATATTCAGTAGAATACAATATATGAATGGTCGCCATGGTGTAGTAGATAAGGTGTTTGTCTAGCAGCCAGGTCATGGGTCCAATCCCATCTAAGGGAGTGTTCTTTCAACCTCCCCCAAAGACAAAAAGTACTGATTTCACCTAAGAAACAGACTGGAGCGTTAAAATATTATAAGTCTTAGGCTTTCAATGCAATCAAGGTAAAATAAATAGGTTTACTTTAAAATTAGTTGTTGTTTATGGTAAGGATAAAAAATGTTATACAAATTTTTGCAACTGTTTTGAACAGCAAGGTTTGTCCCCACACGTCCTGTCTAGCATTTTCATCCATTTTTATGAGAAATTTCTCAACAATAGGCTTTTACTATAAAAATGAAGTTTTTTAGATACAAGGTTTGGTAGGGTATTTTCTCCCTTGCAGTGTTTCCTGAATCACAGAGATAAGAAAATCAGTCAAACAGGCTTAGATTTATAAAGAATTGAACATGGATGCCAAATTTTGTTGTTAACAAACAATTTTTATTAAGGGCATTTTTTTCTTGGACACTATGTGTTGTTCAAATTTAAGGGACTGTTGTTATTAGCAACTGCTTATTACTGTACCTTCTGGTGTTAAATGAACTATAAAAATGCATTTTTATTATGTCCCCCACTATAATAGTGGGGGACATTGTTTTTGCCCTGTCTGTCTGTTGGTCCGTTGGTCTGTCTGTCTGTTTGCGCCAACTTTAACATTTTGCAATAACTTTGGCTATATTGAAGATAGCAACTTCATATTTGGCATGCATGTGTATCTCATGAAGCTGCACATTTTGAGTGGTGAAAGGTCAAGCTCAAGGTCATCCTTCAAGGTCAGAGGTCAAATATATGTGGCCCAAATTGCTTATTTTATAAATACTTTTGCAATATTGAAGATAGCAACTTGACATTTGGCATGCATGTGCATCTCATGGAGCTGCACATTTTGAGTGGTGAAAGGTCAAGGTCATCCTTCAAGGTCAGAGGTCAAATATATGTGGCCCAAATCGCTTATTTTATGAATACATTTGCAATATTGAAGAAAGCAACTTGATATTTGGCATGCATGTGTATCTCATGGAGCAGCACATTTTGATTGGTGAAAGGTCAAGGTCATCCTTCACAAGGTCAAGGTCATCCTTCAAGGTCAAACATCATATAGGGGGACATAGTGTTTCACAAACACATCTTGTTTTTGGTTAAAATCTGCTGAGGTTAGGCTTCAATCATTAATGTTTCTAAATTATCTTAGTTACCTGGAAATATTGATTTTGTGTTATACTTCTTTTGCAAGTCTTGAAGATGATCACAGTATTTTATCAGACTTAGGATTGACAGTTTTCAGTTTTTTTTTAAAATGCAATGATCAAAATTAGCCCATCCCCACAAACCCTGCATTGTACATTTTGAAGTGGGTTAGCAAAGATTCTTGTTTTCACATAGTCTTTTTAGCTCACCTGTCACGAAGTGAGATGGTGTGCTTATGTGACCGTGTGATGTCTGGCGTCCGTTGTGTGTGTGTGCGTGCGTGCGTCCATCAACAATTTGTTTGTGTAGACAGTAGAGGTCACAGTTTTCATCCAATCTTTATGAAATTTGGTCAGAATGTTTATCTTGATGAAATCTGGGTTGGGATTGTATTTGGGTCATCTGGGGTTTAAAACTAGGTCACTAGGTCAAAAACTAGGTCACATAATAGGTCAAATAATAGAAAAACCTTGTGTAGACAATAGAGGTCGCAGTTTTCATCCAATCTTTATGAAATTTGGTCAGAATGTTTATCTTGATGAAATCTGGGTTGGAATTGTATTTGGGTCATCTGGGGTCAAAAACCAGGTCACTAGGTCAAATAATTGAAAAATCATCAACAATTAGTTTGTGTAGACAGTAGAGGTCACAGTTTTCATCCAATGTTTATGAAATTTGGTCAGAATGTGTATCTTGATGAAATCTGGGTTGGGATTTTATTTGGGTCATCTGGGGTAAAAAACTAGGTCACTAGGTCAAAAACTAGGTCAAATAATAGAAAAACCTTGTGTAAACAATAGAGGTCGCAGTTTTCATCCAATCTTTATGAAATTTGGTCAGAATGTTTTATCTTGAGGAAATCTGGCTTAGGAATGTATTTGGGTCATCTGGGGTCATAAACTAGGTCACTAGGTCAAAAACTATGTGAAATAATAGAAAAACCTTGTGTAGACAAAAGAGGTCAAACCGTCAACAATTTGTTTGTGTAGACAGAAGAGGTCACAGTTTTCATCCAATCTTTATGAAATTTGGTCAGAACGTTTTTCTTGATGAAATCTGGGTTGGGATTGTATTTGGGTCATCTGGGGTCAACAACAAGGTCACTAGGTCAAAAACTAGGTCACTAGGTGAAATAATTGAAAAACCTTGTATAGACAATAGAGGTCGCAGTTTTCATCCAATCTTTATGAAATTTGGTCAGATTGTTTATCTTGATGAAATCTGGGTTGGGATTGTATTTGGGTCATCTTGGGTCAAAAACTAGGTAACTAGGTCAAATAATAGAAAAACCTTGTGTAGACAGTAGAGGTCACAGTTTTCATCCGATCTTCATGAAATTTGGTCAGAATGTTTGTCTTGATGAAATCTGGGTTGAGATTGTATTTTGGTCATCTGGGGTCAAAAACTAGGTCACTAGGTCAAATAATAGAAAAACCTTTTGTAGACAATAGAGGTCACAGTTTTCATCCAATCTTTATCAAATTTGATCAGAATGTTTATTTGATGAAAACTGTGTTTGGATTGTATTTGGGTCACCTGGGGTCAAAAACTAGGTCAATAGGTCAAATATTAGAAAAACCTTGTGTAGACAATAGAGGTCACAGTTTTCATCCAATCTTTATGAAATTTGGTCAGAATGCTTATCTTGATGAAAACTGGGTTGGGATTGTATTTGGTAAGTCAGGTGAGCGATTCAGGGCCATCATGGCCCTCTTGTTTGTATAATTGTCTTTTTATTTTTATTAAGAATATACCAATTGGGCTTGCTTGGTTTAACTGCTGATTTCAATGAGCCTCATAATGGTAAAAACTTGACTTTATTCATATGAACACAGATTTTATTACCTAGATTAGCCTGTGTAGTATGCACTGGCTAATCAGGGATAACACTTTCCACTTTAATGAAAATTTTCATTTAAAGAAGTCTCTTCTAAACAAAAATCCAGGGCAAGTGGAAAGTTCTGTCCATAATTAGCATGTGTGGACTGCACAGGCTTATCTGGGACAACACTTTACGCACATGCATTAAGCCCTGTTTTCCCACATCAGGTATCACAGCCCCAACCACTGCAGGCAGTCCCATGCAGCTACAACAGGGCCTCAAGATTACAGAGGAGTTGGTACAGCGTGTGGAGGTTGTGTACGTCCTCGGACTGTTCCTGCTGGGGAAACACAGGAAGAAAGTTAGTATCCCCATGTTTGTGTCCAGAAATTGTCCTGAAAATAGGGATTTTAACATTAGGTGTATATGGGTGTGACTTCTCTTTCTTTCAGCTGATTTCCTCTCTTTTAATGTCAAACTGATTTTATGAATTGTTATTTACTTTGCTGGACCAATGTATAAATGAAGAGTTTTGTACAAATAGCTATTTACTTTGCTGGATCTAGTATAAATGAAGAGGTAATTTGAACCCTTTTAAGGGGGGAGGGGGCATTTTCCTCACCTGAGGTGGTTCTGGAATAAAATCTTTAGGCTTATATTAAATGTATGTTCCAAAAAATTCATCAGTGTTATGCAAGGCTAATACTGGTATGTCTTAGAAGCAACTTGCATCAAATGTTTTCAATAATAGTGTTGAAATAGCCGTGGACACTTACAATTTTGAGTGCCTGTTTTACATGGCTTTAAAATTGAAAAGTAAAGGCACGCATCATCAATGCAGTATCCCGTGTCAACATAAGCTGCAACTTGAAAGTCAAAATTCTACCATGCCCTATTGGTTAATATTGGACAGGGTATTATAAATTGTGGGTAATTTCTGCTTTTAGTTGGGCAAAAATGTTAATGTGTTGGGGTACCCAAGATTTTCATTCATTCTATTTCAGGTACAGAGAAAGCTTGCAGAACTGAAGCTGGCCCCTGGGCTTAGTGATCTGTTTGATCAGTTTATATGGAAGTGCCAAGTGTAAGTACAATTATACTTTCATACAATTATACTTTCAGCTTAAAGCAAGATTTTTTTGTTAATACAATAGTTTTCTACAAAGTTTTAGGTAGATTTCAGGTTTCATTCCGCATCAAATGCATTAATTTCATACTGGGTTATATTGAGGGGTATATTTGTACAATTTAAATGTATTTGATCAAAAGGCTGTTTAATGTTTATTATTTTATCTCGCATCACTTTTCCATGTATAATTTCATATATCAATCCTTGCATAATGTCAATATTATGTTTTAACATAATATATCAGGATGGGGCTATAATTTGTAATATGCACAGCCTGAACAAGTTTATACTGAAAATTCTGTTGTACTTATAAATTATACTTTAAAACTCATTATTGATGAGTGTCTGATTATAAAATCTGCTGTTTGCTTGGTTTAGTAAGTACAACATATTTGTTCAGTATGATAAAATAAATATCAACATTTTGCAAAGTTTGATAAATATTGCCCCTTCAAAAAGTATTGTCCACCTTGGGTTCTGTTGACATCATTTTTCTGGTGCACATTATTTACTATACCCCTCAACAGGCCTTTTAAGTTTATATAGTGCAGCATAATTCAAATCTGAGACACAAGTTTCAACAACACATTACTACAAAGTTAGTTGAGCGAGAATTGGTTGTATCTGCTTCAGAAGTCTATAGCAGATAATTGCAGTACTCTCTGACTAAATTTTCTACATATTTCTTGTAACTTAGGTCTTGTGGAGACTGATTTGCTTTAGAATGCCATTTTTTCGTGAAATGTGTTTTTAAATATATCAGTGTTTCAGAATCATAGCTCATATCTCTATATTTACAGAGGACGATACAGCAGTCGTCACAGAATGCGAGGTCACAACGCTGCTTGTGAATGCAGTCCTGTATGTTTACACATTCTTGTTCCCATTTTATTTATCTTTGGCCTCATTTCATTCATCTTCGGCCTTATTTCATTAATCTCCTCATATTTATTTTGTCCTCATTTCAGTTATATTTGTACTCATTTCAGTTTTCTTTGTCCTCATTTCATTTCTTTTTGTCCTAATTTAAGTATTTTTGTCCAAATTTCAGTCGCCTTTGTCATAATTTGAGTTATCTCTATCATTATTTCAGTTATGATTGTCCTCATATCAGTTGACTCTGTCCTCATTTTGGTTTTATTTGTTCTCATTTTAGTTATTTTTATCCTCATTTCTGTTGTATCTGTCATAATTTGAGCTATATTTGTCCTCATTTCAGTTATATTTGTCATATTTTAAGTGATATTCACCCTCATTTCCGTTATCCTTGTCCTCATTTCAAGTATCTCTGACTTAGTATTCAAACTGTTAGGTAACATGTATAAATGAAAAATATTTTGTTTTTGTGCCATTGTTGTTTTCCCCCTTTGCATATGGTGAACAACAACAGCGTTGGAACAACAATGTTAATCAATTAAAATTAATCTCTCATCACAAATGCGATTAAAAAAAAAAGCCATTTAAGTCTACATGATGATGAACGATTTAGTCAATTTTACAGAGATAGGCAAACTGTTTTGAAACATATTAAATACATCAATTGAGACACATTTCTTTTACCATTTTTTATGCCCCCCTTCAAAGAAGAGGGGGTATATTGTTTTGCACATGTTGGTCGGTGGGTCTGTCGGACCGTTGGTCGGTCCGTCCACCAGATGGTTTCCGGATGATAACTCAAGAACCCTTAGGCCTAGGATCATGAAACTTCGTAGTTACATTGATCGTGACTGGCAGATGACCCCTATTGATTTTCAGGTCACTAAGTCAAAGGTCAAGGTAACAGTGACTCATAACAGTAAAATGGTTTCCGGATGATAACTCAAGAATGCTTACGCCTAGGATCATGAAACTTCATAGGTACATTGATCATGACTGGCAGATGACCCCTATTGATTTTCAGGTCACTAGGACAAAGGTCAAGGTCACAGTGACTCGAAACAGTAAAAATGGTTTCCTGATGATAACTCAAAAATAATTAGGCCTAGGATTATGAAACTTCATAGGTACATGGATCATGACTGGCAGATGACCCCTATTGATTTTCAGATCACTAGTTTGTGTAATTATTTTACCACAATACATTCTTTGAAATAAGTGAGATAATTTTGCTTTGGGATGCACTGATTTTCTTTTAAATTATTCAGACTCACGTTTTGTTTTTCAGGAAGTGGCCTTGAAGATTCAGTTCCTAAGATTAGTTCATAGTTTCTGTGATCATTCTGAGTAAGTGACTATTTAAACATTCAAAAATGTTGTGCTGCTTTAAATGCCTTAAACACTGGCTTGTATATGTGTTTTAAGATATGCTGGGCATTGATTGAGACTACTTAAATGTAGTATTTAAACTTATATATTCTTGATGAAGTTGACATAATAATAAATATTATAATAATGATAAGTTGTAGCAAAAAAAATATCTTTACTTTCCTCATAATTTGAAAAACGTTTTACTTATCTTGGCCCAAAGTCCAATTTTGCTGGCCATTCAATTACAAATGTTCTCTTGGCCTGCATTTTATGTTGTTTATACCTGCAAGATTACCTGGCAAGGGCATTGTATGAATAAAAAATGTGTTCTTTTCTTTCAGCTATAAACATTTACTGTTATCCAAGTCAGAATTAAATGAGGTGAAAAGAATAAATGGTTAGTATTAAATACTAAAAAAAATAACAATTTAATATAAAATAAAGAATTGCTTTTGAACTTTGTGTTTTTGAAATAGAATTATGAGTAGCAAATCGTTGTTATCCACTAAAAAGTATGTCATTCAAATTGTAAGTTCTATAAAACAATTGAAATTTTTGTTGTTTCATATGTCTTTGTATTTTGAAAATATTTGTTTCAGCCAAAGCTGGGACTTTGCAACTTCCAAATCTGGACAATGTGAACAAGTATGTATAAATTAAAACATAAACTAGATGTTCCATAAAACCTTGTTATAATGATATACTGGACACATTTCGTTACCGGTACTTTAGTGATGAGATCATAAAATAAAATTAATCCATAATGGCTTTTTTTGTGCACTTTCCTTCAACTCTGATTTTGACCCTTGGGCTATGTTTTTTCTATGACTTCTGTCTCTTCATCTGTGACCTTGACCTTGAACTTAGGGTCTGCGTTTAGGTTTCAAAATCTGCGTTTAGGTTGCGATAAAAGCTCATAACTTCTATCAAGCGTTTATAGGGGGCATAAGTCATCCTATGGTGACAGCTTTTGTTTTCAATTTGAAATTGAAAATTAGTGTTTACAACAATAATTATCAAAACTAAGGAGGTTCAACCCATACAGCTGCATCATGGGGAAATAAACTTAATGTTTAATTAGATTTGCAATGTTCTGAATACATTTTTTTTCCAATCATCAATTGGAAATGTTTGGCAGTCATTAGGAAAAAGTATGCACTTTTTGACATTGGTAATGGGGTTGAATAACGCCTGTTAGACATGGTGTTTGTATGCTAAAGTCTCTAACATCTCTCATTTGCAGAGTGTTAATGTGCCGTGGAAGCAAAGGCCTCCTCACAAAGATTGTAGATGTCATGAAAAAGGAACCAACCACCTCAACATTTAGGTATGATCTTTTACTGCAGCATTCATGCAATAATGAAGTGTTTTATAGTGAAACTATCATTGTTTTTATTCATTCAGTTCTGTTTGCATGAGGGCTAGGGAGGCGGTATTAGTATGTCTGGCAAAAGGAGAAATGATATCACATAGTAAGCAATATCTTGGGAGTAAGATCTTATTTAGGGGAATCAACATGATTTTCATGCAATTTTTTGTTGTTGAAAAAATGACACATTATTGCCCTTTCTATGAACAAAATACTGTGCTGACTAATAAGGCAAGGTAATTGCAACTGTTAAATGAATAATGCTGCAGCATTAAAGCTCGAAACCACTAAGGAAACCACTTCAACTATTATGAAAGTGGCCTTTCCCTGTGATCCATACATACTCATGTTAAGGTCTCATTTTGTCATTATGACTTTCAAATCCATTTGAAACGAAAAATATTATTTTTATAGGCCCGTTTTAAAAAAACGGGACGTATAATAGTTTCACCTTGGCAGCGGGCGGGCGGCGTCCACAGCAGTTTCCACTCTCTAATTCAAATAGTTTTTATCCGATCTTCACCAAACTTGGTCAGAAGTTGTATCTAGACACTATCTAGGTCAAGTTCGAATATGGGTCATGCCGGGTCAAAAACTAGGTCACAGGGTCACTTAGTGCATTTCAAGCATTTAGCATGGTGTCTGCTCTCTAATTGAAGTAGTTTTCATCCGATCTTCACCAAACTTGGTCAGAAGTTGTATCTAGACAATATTTAGGTCAAGTTCGAATATGGGTCATGCCAGGTCAAAAACTAGGTCACAGGGTCACTTAAACCATTTCAAGCATTAAGCATGGTGTCTGCTCTCTAATTGAAGTAGTTTTGATCCGATCTTCACCAGATTTGGTCAGAAGTTGTGTCTAAACAACTATATGTAGGTCAAGTTCAAATAAGGGTCATGCCAGGTTAAAAACTAGGTCACAAGGTCACTTAGTGCATTTCAAGCATTTAGCATGGTGTCGGCTCTCTAATTGAAGTAGTTTTTATCAGATCTTCACCAACTTTGGTCAGAAGTTGTGTCTAGATGATATGTAGGTCAAGTTCAAATATGGGTCATGGTTAAGTTATCAAGTTGTCCAAAGCCTTAAAATGGGCGTATCTTGTGACCGTTTGGCACTCTTGTTTAAATTGGTTTTGGAATTATTAATAACACCACATGATTGCAACAGATTTATTGTTGTTGTTTGCTCAATGTTTCCTGCAATGTTTTGCTATCCTTTTCACAAGGATCACAAAACACAGATATGCTGTTTTTTATGCCCCGAAGGGTGGCATATAGTTTTTTAACTGTCCATCTGTCTGTCTGTCCCTCAGTCAGTCTGTCCATCCGTCCAAAAACTTTAACATTGGTCATAACTTTTGCAATATTGAAGATAGCAACTTATATATGGCATGCATGTGTATCTCAAGGAGTTGCACATTTTGAGTGGTGAAAGGTCAATGTCAAGGTCATCCTTCAAGGTCAAAGGTCAAATATATGGCTTCAAAGCGGCGCAGAAGGGGGCATTGTGTTTCTGACAAACACATATCTTGTTTGTATTGTAATAGTTTCTTTCTGAATGTTCTTACAGGTTCTGGTTAGCACGTGCCATAGAGAGCTACCTGCGAGGTAGCACGTCCTACTGTGATCAAGTCTTCCTCATGAGGCGTGGGCTCCTTCAGGTATATATGAGCCTCGCCTGAGAAAACGGCTTAAAGCATGTGTATAGAGTTTGGTTGATACCGATGTATTGGGGAATTGATAGAGTCAGGATTACAAGTATCTATGTGGTAAAGGGTTAAAATAATATAAGAATATATTGTTATCAATTCTTTGTATAGCTGTTTTTTATGCCCCCCTTTTGAAGAAAAGGGGCTATATAGTTTTCCCACTGTCCGTCTGTCAGTCTGTCTGTCTGTCACACTTTTCGTGTACGCTCTTTATTTCAAATAATTTTCATCCGATCTTTACCAAACTTGGTCAGAAGTTGTATCTAGACAATATCTAGGTCAAGTTCGAATATGGGTCATGCCGGGTCAAAAACTAGGTCACGGGGTCACTTAGTACATTTCAAGGATTTAGCATGGTAAAATGCTCATAACTTCTATCAAAGCGTTTATAGGGGGCATGTGTCATCCTATGGTGACAGCTCTTGTTTTTTCTTGAAGAGTCGCCCAATCACCCAAACTTTACTTTGACCTTGACATAATCTTAGACATGGCTATTCAGCTTTTGCCTTAGTCCTTGATTTTGTTTTGTTGAATTGAAAAATTGATTTCAAGAACTATCGTCGGCTTTGTAAGAAATGGGAGTTGCGACACATATGCAAAGATAATGAAAAGAGAGACATTTTTCAGCATGTTGCCTCAAACATTGTGGAGCACGAGATCAGTCAAAAGGAGATCCTGCAGAGCAGCTTTGACCTCCTAGGGGAGCTGATCAAGTTTAACATTGAGGCCTTCAAAACCTTCGACACCATCTTCACGACAGATGAAAAGGTACTGTGAAAACTGGTGTTCATAGCCTGATGGGGACTGAAGTTGTCGCATTTAGTTTTTATGTGGAAATAAAGTTTCATTTCAGTGAAAATGTATGTCTTTGATTGTTTTTCTATCCCTTTTTTTAACTGAATTATGCAAAAAAATATGTTCTTCAAAGACAATTAAAGTGTTTAAGTTTCTTAAACCGAATAATATGTTATTTCATTATATCAACACAATTTTTTTTACTGTAACACAAAAAGACATCAATTGCGTTAAATTGTTTTCTTTTCTAGTCTGCAGTTTATTAATACCCCCTTAAGGATATTTTAACAGCTTTATTGTCCCCTACCGGTGAAAACGGAGGGGACTTATGGTTTGCCCTCCGTCTCTCAGTCTGTCTGTCTGTCCGTCACACTTTTCTGGATCCTGCGATAACTTTAAAAGTTCTTCATATTTTGTCATGAAACTTAAAACATGGATAGATGGCAATGTGGAGATTATGCACGTCATTTCATTTTGTTCAGACGTCAAGAATTCTGGTTGCTATAGCAACAACAACAAAATTTACTGACAATGGTGGAGTTTCACCGGTAGGGGACGATATTGCTTGGCAATCTCTTGTTTAAACATTTATTTAACTTGTAATCGTCTGAAAGATTGCAGCTGTTATTGATGTGTAATAAATATTTGCAGTATTTGTGCATGTCCTAAATATACAAATACAATGTGTCAAATTTGATTCTTGTTCAGTATTTCGGCTTCAAAATTATTGCAAAAATCTAAGTATAATCTAAGTTATCAGCTATGCCAAAAAAATTCATTTATTCAGAGTTCCCCATCATATTTGAAATGTACTATTTTTGAATGCAAACAATACATTTCTGTGTCTACGTTAACAGAGGGTGTAATCAAGTGACAAACGAGATGGCGATGTCAATACTCTCTATTACTTGTACTTACTGTTTAAAAGCTGCTCACTTTCTGACCATATCAGCAAAAAAGTGATAAGCGTTTATTTTGTATTAAAATTAGTTTTTTTTATCTCGACTTTACATGCTGCAAATTTTCTTAGTGTGAGCTGTTATTTTGTGACCCGTTAAGAAATTTTGCAGCGAGTTAAGTCGAGATAAAGAGTGAAAATTAATACGAGATAAATGCTAATCCTTTCCCTGCCAATAGAGCTGGAAAATGAGCTGCATTTTAACAATTATTACAAGTAATAAAGGGTATAAAAAGGCCAAATATACATGTATAATTGCCATCTTATTTGTCACATGATACCTCCTCTGATTAAGATTTGAAAGAATTGGCAGCTCAGAATCTTGTGGTAATTTTGTTGTTGTTACAAACCAATTTTTATGCCCCCGAAGGAGGGCATATAGTGATTGGACCATCTGTCTTTCCGTCACACTTTGCATTTAGGTTTTGCGTTTAGGTTTCGAAAAATGCTCATAACTTATATGACGCTTTAGATAGCAACTTGATATTTGGTATGCATGTGTATCTCACATGCATGTGTATCTCATGGAGCTGCACATTTTTAGTGGTGAAAAGTCAAGGTCATCCTTCAAGGTCAAAGGTCAAATATATGGCTTCAAAGCGGCGCAGAAGGGGGCATTGTGTTTCTGACAAACACATCTCATGTTCCATCTGAGATGTACATTTTTCAGCACAGTGAATTATATACTACGGTATCATTTTCATTTAGGATTCTCAAACAGCAGTTTTCTTACAGCATGATTAACAACAAACTAAAAAATAGTTATAGTAAATGAACATATTTCCATGAACTTTGTGTCAGTGATTGTGAATCTTTTAAAGCTTTTTTATTCTACTTTGCAAAACAATCCACTTGTTTATAACAGTATATAATGTATGTTTTATTTGCATTATAATGTATATTTTCACTTGAGTTGCTGAACGTCTATTTCCAGTTTGAGAAGTTTATCAGCACGGTGAATCGTAAACTGGTGGACTCCAACATGTTCATACGCAGTCTTATTCTCTCACTGGAACACTTCCGCGCGGAGGACGAGGGGCAGAAAGGTTAGAATCATTGTACTTTCTACTGATTTTAGCTGGCATTTTTATGCCCCCCTTCAAAGAAGAGGGGGTATATTGCTTTGCTCATGTCGGTCTGTTGGTCGGTCTGTCGGTCCGTCCACCAGGTGGTTGTCAGACGATAACTCAAGAACGCTTGGGCCTAGGATCATGAAACTTCATAGGTACATTGATCATGACTTGCAGATGACCCCTATTGATTTTGAGGTCACTAGGTCAAAGGTCAAGGTCACGGTGACCAGAAATAGTAAAATGGTTTTTGAATGATTACTCAAGAAGGCATACGCCTAGGATCATGAAACTTCATGGGTAGATTGATCATGACTCGCAGATGACCCCTATTGATTTAAAGGTCACTAGGTCAAAGGTCAAGGTCACGTTGACCCGAAATAGTAAAATGATTTTTGGATGATAACTCAAGAACGCTTTTGCTTAGGATCATGACACTTCATAGGTACATTGATCGTGACCCGTAGATGACCCCTATTGATTTTCAGGTCACTTGGTCAAAGGTCAAGGTCACAGTGACAAAAATCGTATTCACACAATGGCTGCTACTACAACGGACAGCCCATATGGGGGGCATGCATGTTTTACAAACAGCCCTTGTTAGGAAGACAAAGTTAAAGTCAAAATAAATTCTGCGATAAATAATTTTGTAGAGGATATGTGTTGGTTTCAATTGATAATCAATTTTAATTCATGAGCATATTTTTGCAAGTGGCAAATTTTACTGCAAAATTGTTAATTTTAACTGTAAGAAACTGTAAATTAACACTCTTATATCACTGATATTTTGATTTAATTTGCACACACACAATAAAAGACTTACCTTTGGATATGATCTAAAAAGAAATGTCAGAGGTAGGGGCCCGGTTACTTTTTTTCTCCCCTTGCTACCCTTCTTTACTGGTCAATACAAAAAAAGAAAATCCATTTAACACTTTCTTAAAACCCTAAATGACAAGTGTTTGAATAAGCAATTCATTGCATTTAATAAATGAGCTGTGTTCAGTGAAACTAGGCCTAATGCATTGGCGTAAATTGTTATCCGAGATTAGCCTGTGTAGTCTGCACAGGCTAATTAGGGATGACACTCCCCTTTGTATGTCCCCCACCACTATAGTGGGGGACATATTGTTTTTTCCCTGTCTGTTGGTCTGTCTGTTGGTTTGTTTGCTCCAACTTTAACATTTTGCCATAACTTTTGCAATATTGATGATAGCAACTTGATATTTGGCATGCATGTGTATCTCACGGAGCTGCACATTTTCTTTAGGCGAAAAGTGAAGACTGCTCAGTCTAATCTGGGTTGTCATTTTACGCACATGCATTAAGCCCAGTTTTCACAGGATGATCCTTAAAAATAGCCATTATACTGGTCCAACATTCCTGGCTGTCACTCTTGAACATAATTCTTTGCCTTTGAGATCCTTGATCTTTCCCTACTTAAAATTCACCAAGCTTGCTTTACGACAAATGGCTGTACTGCAGTTGAAAACTGTCAGAAGAATTGAAGAATGAAGTAATATCTTTAATTTAAATGAAGTTTGTTTAGATTGTTTCGTATTGTTTGATGTTTTCCTTGGACTAGTTAAAAATCTCATAATTGTTTACCTTTACATCAAACTCATATTGTGCTTAATGATGTTTGGTGCATTAATGCATGTTTCTTGCTATTTTGACACTGTTTTTTTTAATCTGAAAATATTAGATGTTTTATATCTGAACATTATCTATCCCCCATGTGTGTTGTTTTCTATTTTACAAAGTAGACTACGCCAAGCGGGACAGCAAGCTTTTGAAGTACATAGGGGACTTTCGCAATCAGCTGGACTATCTCTACAGACTCATCTCCATAATAGACGTACAGAATCTCACACAGGTACCTCTAGACTTTGAGTGTGTGCGTAGTATTTTGAAGTTCATTCGAGACGCGTTCTGAGAAAACGGGGCTTAATGCATGTGCTTAAATTGTCATCCCAGATTAGCCTTTGCAGTCCGCACAGGCTAATCAGGGACAACACTTTCCGCTTTTATGACTTTTTTCGTTTAACTGAAGTCTCTTCTTAGCAGAAATTCAATTTAGGCGGAAAGTGTCGTCCCTGATAAGCCTGTGCAGACTGCACAGGCTAATCTGGGACGACACTTTATGCACATGCATTAAGCCCAGTTTTCCCAGAACAAGGCTCATTAGGTTCTTCAGTGCCTGAGGCTGCATTATGTGTGGACCTGGAGTGTTTCCTAGAGCTCCTATTGATAAAACTTACTAGACTCACACAAGTTGGGACGAATGGTTTGAATTTTAGGCACAATTTCCAGTTATTTAGTTGTTTCTCAAAGATCTTGTTTGTTGGGGAGAAGCCAGAGTGCCTGGAGGAAACCCCACCTGTCCAGTATGGTGACCACCAACCAAACTCACATTCTTCCTTGAACACAGATAGAAATGGGGTTTGGTAGGTGAGAAGCCAATGTACCAACCACTGCGCTAGCCAGAGAGCCAATCAAGTCCCCTTTATACAGCTTCCCAACATTGATTTGATAATAATGAACTCAGTTGGTATAAATTACAAGCAAATTCGTTGAATTGGTGTCCCCAAAGATGAACTTTGTTTATGGATGGGTGCAAATCTCTTGATATACAGTATTAACAAAAAAAAAATCTAGTGTAGGGTTATTGTTTTCATGCATTGCAATTCTTCTTATCGATGTCTATACACCTATGAAGATTCATGTGGAAATCTAGTAGTGTATCTGAAATATAGCTCTTAAAAGTTACATCATACAAAATACAACCAAGGGCAATAACTCTTACTGAAAAAAGTGAATGGTTATGTTTCTTTTTCAAGGCAATTCTCCTCATTGAAAATAACACACCCATGAAGTTTAATGTTGAAATCTTGTATCTGATATTTAGCACTGAAATGTTACATCATACATAAAAAAAATGCAATTACTCTTATTTAATAAAGTGTAGAGTTATGGTTCGTGTGCATGGCACCTCTCCTGATAGATATCTGTACACTCACGAAGTTTCATGTTAATATCTTTGTCTACAGTTTCTGAGATAAAGCCCTTAATCAATATTGTGACACACGGACAGACAGACGGATGGACAGACAATGCCAGTTCTTTACTCTTTGGTTTTTGGCTGGGGATAAAAAAAAGAAATGTATTCAATATCATTTCATGGATTTGCCTGCAGTATTCAATATCATTTCATGGATTTGCCGTGCATTTGTTTCATCAAGATTTTGACACAATTACAATAATTAGGCTGTATTTGTTCTTTTGATCTTTTTTTACCCGATTTCAATGAAAAAATAATTCAATATATTTTGAAAGATGTGTGCATAATAATGGAAAGGTGATGTCCTGCCATTAGTAAAATCACTAGCAAAGCACTTGCTGTCATGGTTAATAATAATAGTGACACAAACCGAACAAGTTTATGTATGTTGTCATTATACAGACTTTTTTTAATGAACTGAAGGAAATGGGAAATTGCTGACTGGTTAGTGTGATTTCATGATTGTTTCAGGAAAATGTCAGCTGTCTGAACACAACGCTGGTTTTCCTGATGTTTGCTAACAGGAAGAATCAGCTGGGTAGATATCTGCAAGCTCTCAAGGTATTCACATACATATCAGCTGCACTTTTCACAATATATTTCACAGCAACTTCAAATGTTCTGTTAATTGAATATTTTGCCATATAAATACTCTTCGAAGAAAGTGAAAGTGTGATTTCAGGTGGCCCTAAAACGCATTTAAATGAGAAATCCCACAACCTTTCGTATAATTTAGGCAATGTTTAAACAAAATTGCAAACTGTTATTTTGGCTATAAATGGGGGAAACCTTAGTGGTTACTTTGTAACCCTATGGAAAGCCTGCATCCTACGAAAATGGATCTTCGCCATATGGGGCTAGGGTAGCTCCAAGTCAGCTTGCAAAGTCCGGTCTGGATCTACTTTGTCATACATTGAGACCACAAAACCTGGCGTGACTTTGTAGCAGACAGCGTAGCTCCCGACCAGACTGTGCGGGCAGGGCTGGTGCTACACTAGCCGCCTATGGCATGAGACCCATTTTCACAAGAAACAAATCGTATATTAGCCTCTTTTTGTGAAAACTGGACTTTATCCCTGTGTGTTAAGTGTCATCACACGGGCTAATCAGGGACAACAATTTCACTGGTTTATAACTAAAAATAGACTACTTTTGAACAAAAAAGACCATACAAGCAGAAAGTGTTCTAGCTGATAAGCCTGTGCAAACTGCACAGGCTGATCTGGGACAACACATTACGTACATGCATAAAGCCCCGTTTTTTCATAACGAGGCTTATATTATCTTGTATGCCTGGCAGGATGAAAAGGAGGGAATGCTTGAGGTGAACGGCTCCGTGCAGTTTATGACCAACTTCCGAGACCTGCTGCTCTTCTGGCAGGACCACTACCTCCACAAGGATAAGGACTGCAGTGCTCTGGAGAAGGTACACTAAGCTGTATTTTAATATCATAAATACATACCTGCTATCCCTAGCTATACCTCCCCAGGTGGGTTAGCTTCTCCAGAAATCTTAAAGTGCCAGAATTCGGCCACCTCTCCTACTGAAAACAGATCAGGTTAAGCATAGTACAATTTTATTTTATTTTTTTATTTTTACCGTGTATTTTTGTATCACTTGGGCAGTGATTTATTTCCTTCTTTATCAACTCTAGTATTTGAAAAAGGCACGTTCTCAATGGAGGAAAAGGATAACATTCGGATTCCATATTTCCGCCTGAACATTCCCCAAAAGAATGAAAGTTGCGTCAATTGTATTCCAAAAGCACTATCTCTTGTTTGCACTAATTTTTTTCAATTGCCTGGGTACAGATACCAAATGGTGGAAACAAATCTCTGGGTCAGCGGTAACTATGGAGTGTTGTTTCCCCTCGTTTCATTAGGATAGCTCACTTGGGTAGCTTAGGACTTAATTATACAAGGGTGTCCATTGTCTGGATTATTCCAGAAATTTGGATTTGAGCCGTCCAGGAACATTTTTTTAGGTCAGTGTAAATCGGATGATTTTTATGCTCCCCAAAATTTTTTAGGGGGGAGCATATAGTCGCCGCTTCGTCTGTCTGTCCCTGTGTCCGTCCGTCCGTGCACAATTTTTGTCCGGGCTATTTCTCAGCAATTAATGACCGGAATTCAATGAAACTTTATGGGAAGCTTCACTACCAAGAGGAGATGTGCATATTATCAGCAGGTTCTGGTCGTATGATTTTTCACAGAGTAATGGCCCTTTGAAATTTTCTATAAAAAAGTTCTTGTCCCCCCAACTACTGTGCCCTCAAGACGTTTCCTTTTATCTGAATATATAGTGCAATATTGTGACCAAAAAAAAAATTGGGGAGCATCACCCGTCTCTGACGGTTTCTTGTTTTTAAGGGGTGTGGGGTGTAGGGACAAATTTGTTAAAAGTGAGCGATTATTACAGAACGAATATTGTAATAGCTTCCTAGGCATGCTGAAAATGTGCGCTTGGTCCAGATTTTTGTAGGTCTTTTTAGCTCTATTCTTAGCAAAAATTCTATTTAGGCGGAAAGTGTCGTCCATGATTAGCCTGTGTGGAATGGACAGGCTTATCTGGGAGGACACCTTACGCACAAGCATTATGCCCAGTTTTCTCAGAACATGACTCATATGGGTAACCTATTGGTCTAGAGTAGCTTATCTGGGACAACACGTTCTGCCCACACTGGATTTTCATTTAGAATATACTTCCTTAAAATCAACATATCCATATCCTTGATATGCTGTGCAAACTGTGATATCTTGGTTTTCCTGGAGCGTTGCTAATGTCTATTATTTTCATTTCAGAGTTCCCGTATCAGTTTCGACTACTGGAAGCAGACAGTAGCTACACTTGTTTCAAACGAGTCAACCAATGAATGTGCCATAGCACACTACTTCGAGCGCTTGCCCTGTGAACGAACTTTCTGAATTAGTACACTTCCTTGTACAACCCATTGAACTAAGTGCCAGTTTAAAAGCATTCTAAAGTGCTCTAAAGAAGCGAACAAATCTCCAATGTGAGTCTGAGTATTACCGGTACAGAAACCTGACTGTGATGCGCATGGTTTTGCAAATTATTTAGATACTGTTCCATGTGTCACAGGCGAAAAACATAAATGTTTTAAAGTCTATGCAAGGTTTTTGTCATGATATAGTGTGGAGAGGAGAGATAAGCTCATTTTTGTAAGGTTTATGTAATAAACCGCAAGGTAAATCAGTGCTATAGCTTGCCAATATAAGCCTGAAACTTTCATTCGATGAATTACAACATGCATGTATCAGCAAGTTTGTGATCTACTCTGTTGTCAGTCAACCCTGATTCCAGTAAGAAAAATTAATGGCATGCACATAAATTGTAAATACAAATATTCATGTATAAAGTTGTGTTGGGTTAATTTTGACAAGCTATAATATAATATTGTTATTTTGCCGCAAACTGATTTGAAAGGCAAATCTTATTTGTGAATAATAAGTGACCGGGAGGTCATGAGTTCGATCCCCGCTGTGGGAGCATTCTTTAGATCTCCCATAAAGACACCAAGCACTGGTTCTAGGCCCAGGAAACAGACTCCAGAGCGTTTCAATAAGGCGTTTGATGTAATCGAGCTAAAATAATTAGGTTGAAACTAAACTAATAAACTAATAAAACTAATTATTACAAGATAGGACTTTATGATTCTAAAAGGGTGATAAATTCCAATAGGCATTTTTGTGAGGCTTACAAGCCAGTTTCTTATTTATTGTCAGTAGATCCCAGGGGGTATACGTTGGCAAATAAAGTTCAAGTTTTCTCGGTCATAATTAATAAATGTATTTTGCATTTACTTATTGCGCGTGTTGTGATATCTGAAACCTGAAAATGACTTGCCATGCAAAATGAATTGCTAGGCTATAGTTGATCAAGTGATCTAAGCAAAGAAGTTAAATTTTCTGTATTCTATTTTGATCAAGGACTGTAAATTGCCAGATAAGAATGTTTTGTTTACGAGCTTCTTTTATGGCCAAACCAAGATGTTTGTGTTGGAGAATTATATAGCCATGATTTATGTAGTTGTTATACCATATCAGGAATTAGAGCTCGATTGGTCATGGTTGGCTCGGGTACTACTTACATGTATCCTGGGTACTCTTAAGTATACTTACATGTACCCCGGGTACTCTTAAGTATACTTACATGAACCCCAGGTACGGTGAATATACTTAATCGTACCCGGTCAATATTAGACTGTACCCGAGTTGTGTTCCCGCCCAAAATCCGATGTCGTAACACACGCTACTGATTATCTTAAACACACTTCTCTTTAAAAAAAACTGCACCAACATGCTTTTTATCCCCCACCATAGGCGGAGGGATATTGTTTTGGCGTTGTCCGTACTTCCGTCTGTCCTTCCCTCTTTCCGTCTGTCCGGAGCCATATCTTGGAAGTGCTTTGGCAGATTTCATTTTAACTTGGTATGAGTATATATATGGATAAGGGGATGATGCACGCCAAATGGCATTGTACGCCATCAGTTAATAACGTAGTTATGGCCCTTTTTATCTTGAAAAAATGCTTTTTGTGTGTGTCCAGAGCAATTTCTTGGAAGTGCTTTGGCCGATTTCATTGAAACTTGGTATGAGTATATATATGGATAAGAGGATGATGCACGCCAAATGGCATTGTTCACCATCTGTTAATAACAGAGTTATGGCCCTTTGTGTCTTTAAAAAATGCTTATTTAGTGTCAAATATAACTTTTACTTTCTTGTGTCCAGAAGCATATTGGCGGGGGATATCAATTCAACGAATTTGCTTGTTGAGTATGAGTTTCGATAATATAGCGGCCATTTTACAGAAAATTGACATAAATGTGAATATAATTAATTTTTAAAATCATAGCCGACAACAACTGATTTAGCGCTTAATTTCCTGGGTACGGTTTACTATATTTACCGTACCCGGGGTACATGTTAGAATACTTATGAGTACCCGGGGTACATGTAAGTAGTATCCGAACCGACAATGACCAATCGAGCGTAATTAGATCCTTGTTTTTAAATGATTTGCCTTTGATTTCCATTTGTGTTCTTATGAAAAAATCATTTGTGTTAATCACAAATCAATAGTACAGTATTTATTGTTTGCTGAATTTTGGGGCCAGTTGCTTGAAACTTGATCAAAATTTTATAGTACAGTATTTAATTATTGTTTATGACATTTTTGGCCAGGTGCATAAAACTAATAGGCTATTAAGCCAAGGGCTTGTTATTTGAAGATTAAAAGAAGATATAAATTGTTCAAACACTCTCAGATCATATTACAATTTATGGATTTACAGTTAATGGAAAGAAGTAAAAGTTGAATAAATTGTTATTTGTTTTAACTTGTCTATATATTGTCAACCAAAATGTGACAGCCTTTTGGCTCTGAGGGCTTAATTTTTCTTTTGCAGATCTGAGCAACTTGACCCAGATGTTATTGTCCCCTACCGGTTTAACTGGAGGGGACTTATGGCTTGCGCTTTGTGAGTCTGTCTGTGAGTCTGTCTGTCACACTTTTCTGGATCCTGCGATAACTTTAAAAGTTCTTAATATTTTTTCTTGAAACTTGCAACATGGATAGATGGTAATATGGACATTATGCATGTCTTTTCATTTTGTTCCTACATCAAAAATTGTGGTTGCTATGGCAACCATAAAAAAATTCTGACAATGGTGGAATTTCTGACAATGGTGGAGCCGATAGGGGACCATATTGCTTGACAATAGCCTTGATTTTGTTTAGTTTAAATAATGAATCATACAGTCCATGTTGATTGTGTTATTTTCATGTCTAAAATTCTTTAGAAGAGAATAAAACCAGTAATAACTGCTGCATTAAGACATAATAGGTCTTTTTAAATGATTTATTGACAGTGTAATTTAAATACACAGTTCAAAAATTTAATTGTGGAATCTACAAAAAAAAACTGTATCTTATTCTGTTGTGGTTGTGAGATATAATTACTTTGATATTCATACTGCTTCTTTTGTTAAAAAAATGTCAAGATTATTTTTACACAGGGAGCAAATATTGCTGAAAGAATTCACGATTTAAAAAGTAGAAGAGAACAGAATGACTTTATTATAGAAGAAAGAGCTGTGGAAGTTTCCCATTAAATATCTTTAGATTTGTATTCAGTGTCTAAATGTGTCGTGTTCTGAGAAAACTGGGCATAATGCATGTGCATAAAGTGTTGTCCCAGATTAGCCTGTGCAGTCCGCACAGGCTAATCAGGGACGTCACTTTCTGCCTACATGTAAATTGGAATTTTGCAATGAAGATACTTCATTTAAACGAAAAAGGTCATAAAACGGAAAGTGTCGTCCCTGATTAGCCTGTGCGGACTGCACATGCTAATCTGGGACAACATTTTACGCACATGCATTGAGCCCATTTTTCTCAGAATGCGACTCAATTAAAGGCAATCCTTTGTGCCATGTAGTAAGATGTTTGAAACATCACAAACTACTGCCTCAAGTGTATTGTGCATGATTTTGTTGTGGAATGATACCAGTGGTACTTGTACTACTTTATATGTGTGTTTGAAATTAGTGCTCTGGGTAAAGCTATACAAATTCAATGTAAATATTCAGAATTTGCTGATATTGTTATTGTGTACATTGCCCACTGTACAGTAATGGGTATTTCTTCTTGTGTAAATATTTAATAAAATTCTACATATGCAACATTTTATGTACATAGATGTAAAATATAGAATAACTTACTTCTGCTGTTTGATAGACGGGAAAGCATCATCATTCCTTGAGCCTTAATGTTCATTGGAAAGATGGAAACCAAACAGACATGTCAGAATTTCTGAACAAACATTTATCATATTAACCATAGTTGGGCTTTAGTACCATATTGTGAAAATTGTTATAAAAATATATTTTGGAGTAAATATTTGTTATATGTGTACATGTAGTGATTAATGAATTTTGCTTCCAAGAAACGAGTTTTTATATAACTATTTGCTATACACCTATAATGGTAAACAACAGAGAATTTGTCAGGATTTGAACTAGTAACCTGAATATTATTTACTTAAACACACAATCTTTTTACAAATTTAATAACATGAGTCGTTCACAGGGCATGTTACAATCTAACCCTATATCACTGTATCATTTTACTGGGAGCTAACAAACCAGTATAGCTTAAGTCTGGGTGGATTAATACCCAGGAAATCATAATTGTTGGCGATTTTCTATTTTTATTTCATATGTATGTTAACCGTGTACAGCAAAAAAAACGTGCTGCATAATGCAGTTGTTTTTGTGTGCTATTCACTAGATATTTTTATTATATATTACTGTAAATAGTTTCTGCTTCTCTTTTCCTGGTATGACCATAATTGTGTACGTGTATTTTTGAGGATCATGTTTTAATTTGTTTGTTTGTACAGCAATTATTTATATGCGTGCTTGAAACTTGTTGCTGTTGCTACCCCACACAAATGAAGTGTTCTATCTATAAATATATATACTACTGGTATTATTGAAAATGTAAATACATTAAATTTTGAATAAATAGCCTTAGTTGATTTGTATTTGCCCAGACAAACCTACTGCTTTTATCTTTACAGTCTGCTCTCGACTTCAGAAAATAACATGTAAGTACAGTTATGTTGCTATGTGGCAACAACAATTATGGCATTTAGCATTTTCTATTTGCTGTCCATACATGTTAGCTTGTCTGTTATAAATGGCTTATTGTAATTATCTCTAATGTTTGAGTAGTAGTAAATTTAGACAGGCATATTGCCATTTGATAGCCCCCTCAGGGAAGCGTGGAGTCTTGGCATCATCTGTCCTTCAGTCCACCCTGCTTCTGTTGAGGAGCAGGATTTGAAGGAATTCGTTTGACATTTTTAATCATGATTTTAGGCTTTAAGGGGAATTGCAGTCTGCACAAATCATAACTTCTTTTTTCACTTGGTTATTTCAGTAATTTTGAGTTTCATAAGTATTCAGGGGTCTAGCTAGGCTCAAAATTTAGGGAAAAGTCACTTCTCCCTAAAGCCAAAATAGAGAGAATTGGTAAAATCATTGGGAGAAATGGTACATTTGCGTCATAGATCTTAGTTTAACGTACATTTTGCGGCAACTTAAAGGATAAGTGGTTTCTGTTCAGCGTTCAATCAACTTTTCACTTGCTTTATACAATAAGACATGTTAAGTGTATAAAACCTACATTTTTCTTATTACTAATTGATTGTTGATAATGATGGTACTTTTAACTATTTTTTTTTCCTGAACAGGTTTATCAAATAAACTTCAATAGTAACAAACCAATAATGTTCAGAATCTTTATACTTCCTTGTTAATTTTAAGCAATTCAACATTAAATCAAATTCATATTTTGTTACAAATATTTGTTTTAAATTAAAAATTCATTTAAAATCTCATTTTACAGCAGATTCCAAATCTAACATGTAAATGAGCCCCATATTTATTGCCAGTGCTAGTTACCTTTTCCCATTTGATCATTCTTGTGTATTGTTTTTATAATGGGCCATTTAACTTTGCTTAAGCATAGTTATTTGTAGCCAGCACAAGGAAATTAATCAAGGCATCATTTATGAATAATTTTAAGAAGTCTAAAAGCTCCAGACTGTTCTTTTGAATGTTCAACTTTGCATGACCTGTAAATGGAGCAACTTATGGCTGAGAATCCTCCTGTGTCCAATTCTCCACATCAAATTGATTTTAATCGGTCAATGTCTGGCACAAACAAATCATTAAAAGAGGGAGAAGTTACTTCGCCTTCATGATATTTTTCAGCGCAAAACTCTGGATTGAATATTATTATAATTTATAATGAGGGCTTTGTCTCGTTTCTAGACGAAATCTAAGTTTTTTGTTAAGACATGCTTATTGTTATCAAGACATGATTTCTGAAGTCAAGACAAGAAATCCACGTTTTTTACCCAAAAACTTTTCTGACATCAATAATCCAATTTTAAATATCAAAAATTGTGTTTTTAAATCTATAACTTGATTATTTTACATCTGACAATCCATTCTTTATATCAAATACTGTCTTGATATCAGAAAATATAACAAATTTTACAATAACAAAAACGTATTTCACGATATAAGAAAATTAACTGCTTGATATCAAAACATACATTTTTTTATCAAAAAATCATTCCTTGATACATGTGTATTACAAAATATATTTCAACTTCAAGAAATATAATGGTGCCCCATATATTTATGGCAATCTGTAAAGTGTATATTCAATAATTCATGCACCAGATTAATTGTCAGAACTACACTTAATTATATCTGCTTTTCCGCTGGTTCAAACAAGGAAAGCAATAAATGAGTTTCATAATTTAATCAGAACATAATTCATAAGAAACCACTTAAACAGATTAAACAAAAGAAAACCTATACCCATGTTATCCATAGAATGATACACTTTATTTCTTTAGCTATTATCTTTCTAAAACAGGACGTACAGCCAACAGGGAATAACCCAACAATATCTATTCTTCAGTTCCCTCAACAATTTCACATCAAAGAATAGCGTTTCCAGTCAAAACTGCCAATACAAATGGTATGTGTTGGCCTAATGGTATTCATAAAACATCAGTAGTATTTGAAAACTGTGTTTATCCACAGAACATTTTAAGTTACATCAAACCAAACAGTTTAGTTTTCACCATTAAGGATAATATTATATCACACAGCACTTTCTTTCACTTTTGGTGATTCTTCTTGGGCATCCTTTGTTTCTTTGGGTTGCACTTCCTTGTTCCAGCTCGTCAGTCCCTTCGGAAGAGTAGTGTCCTCTTCGAATGAGCCTGTAACATTTGACAACAAATTATTCGTTATGAACATATAAAAATCATAGCAAATTATTCATCATTATTATGAACCTATAAAATAGATAACCATGCACATGTACCAAATACGTGGTCATTTGTATGATATGTAATTTAAAATCAGCACTATCCATGAAATGCTTTTAAAGGTTGTATTTCTTACCATTTTCATTATTGATTGTTTGCATCTTTTACTTTTTTCTTCGATGATAAAATTACCAATGCTTTTCTGGCTATCATAACATAGCAAATTTGTGGACTCGTAAAAGGGGTAAGAATTCAGTGAACCATTCAAACATTCCCAATTAGATATTGTAAGGTAAAGTACATCAACAGCCGGACTCTGCAATGCCATGATTGAATAAAACTAATTGTTAGACAATATACTTTTGTAGCACAAAATCTCATAAATTACAGGCTTTTTAAAAAGATATTTTTGCCATTATAGGGTCCTATTAAATGATAAAAAGTATCTTTTTCCGCATATCAAGTCTGTAAATTTCTTTTGATTGTTTGATTTTCAGATGTATGCAAATAGAGCTTTTAGGTGTAGAAATAAATCGTGTTTTAGTAAGAATATCCATTTTACTGACATGTGTATAATAATATATACAATTTATCTTTAATATATAAGTTTTATCAATAATAATTCAAATGTTATGAATCAAACAATAAATTTACTTTTCCATAATAAAGTAAAATTTAAAGGAATGGGTAAAATTCCCAAAATGATGAGTAAAAAACCTAGGTAATTTTCCCAAAATGGTGTGGTAAAGCTCTTAATTAATTACCTGTTCCCTCAACAAACTCTTCATATGAAGACTTCTCCGCGAATGGTCTTGGACCCAACAAATCCACAACAGTCTGCTTATCAATTTTCTCCCGTTCAAGGAGACAGAGCGCCACTTTTTCAACATCGTCCTTGTGTTTAGTTAACAGTTCCACAGTTCTCGCGTACGCCCGCGACACTATGTCTCTTACTTCCTCGTCGATGATGCGCGCAGTCTCCTCGCTGTATGGCTTGTCAAACGCCATCTCGCCCTGCCTGGGCATCTCGTACGAGATCTGTCCAACCTTCTCGCTGAACCCGAACTGTGTGACCTGTATTTGGGAGGTGAAAATAAATTTAATCAAAGAGCTGTAGTATAAAAATATATATTTTATCTTGATTGCATCGCAAGCCTTACGCTTATTAACACGATTTAGAGTCCATTTCTTGGGTAGAACGAGTACTTTGTGTCTTTAAGAGGAGATAGAAAGAACTTGGCAAACATCATATCCAATAGGCCAGAGCAACCTCAAATAAGATTAATACACACTTCATTAAAATTGTTTGCATGTTTTTGTAAAGAATCACTCAAGAAACTTTTGTACCAAATTTTGTAAATTACCCCAAAAAGGTATCATTTAGAGGCTGTACATTGTAGATGATGATCTGAGACTCTGTGAATGGCAAAATTAGCTCGAACTGTTAATAAAGCTTAATAATACCAACATTGTTAAACTCCAGTTTCCTTATCAGAAAAAATATCGTAATAGCAGCATATTATATATTATTTGAAAAAATATACGAGGTAACAAAAATTGACAAGATGAGATCATCCTTGCTTTAGCCAACATGTTTGTATAAAGTTTTACTTGTATTTCACACAGATATACTTGCTATACACACCTGTTGCTGAAAACAGAAACAAAATGACTATAAGCCACGCTCTAAGAACATCCAGCTTTATGCTTATGGTAAAGTTTCAACCAAGATTAGCCTGTGAAGTGTGCACAGGCTTTTCAGTGAGGACACTTTCTGCTTTTATTGTATTATTCATTTGAATGAAGTCTATTGAGCAACGATGCAGTCAAGGCAGAAAGCATCATCCCTGATAAGCCTGTGCAGACTGCACAGGCTAATCTGGGACACTAACGCTTAAGCATTAAGCTCTGTTTTCCCAGAACAAGGCTTATAATATTAATAACTGACCTGTGCATAGGCACTTTGTGTGACCTTTCTCAGGTCGTCGTGGGCCCCTGTGGTCACTTTATTGAAGAAGATCTGTTCCGAAACCCTGCCGCCCAGTGTCATGCACATTCTGTCCATCAGCTGAAATGATATAATATCAATAAGTGACCTGCATTTTTACACTAAGCATTTTTAGCAATGAACAGACCCAGAAAATAAAATCAAACAAGAGCTGTCTCCATCAGAAGACATATGCCCCCCAAAAATGCTTGTTCGAAACCTAAACGCAGATTTTGAAACCTAAACGCGGACCCTAAGTTCAAAGTCAAAGGGGTCAAAATTTGTGTGCATATGGAAAGGCTTTGTCCATATAAACATGCATACCAAATATGAAGGTCACATCTGAAGGGACATAGAAGTTATGAGCATTTTTCGAAACCTAAATGCAAAAGTGTGACGGACAGACAGATTGTCTGACAGACTGACGGACAGACAGCGCAACTGCTATATGCCACCCTACCGAGGACATAAAAACGAGCTTAATATCTGAAGTTTGCGTAAAAACAAGAGGGCCTGAAAGGCCAAAACTGGTTCAACTGAGATACAAAGGAACTGACTGGCTCACTGCTGCCCCAATATATAATTAGAACAAATATTCTGACCAAGTTTTATGAAGAGTGAACAATAAATGTAACTTTAAGAATGTAAATAAAAAGGTTATACTATAGCCATATAAGGATAAAGTCCCTGCCCCCTGGCGCCCATGTTTTTCAAACTCATCCGAGATATCATTAAAACAAATATTCTGACCAAATTTCATGAAGATTGGACAATAAATGTGACTTTTGGTTTTCACAAGTTTTAACAAAAGCAATATAAGAAAATGCCCCGCCCCCTGGTGACCATGTTGTTCAACAAACCCGAACATGTACAAGAAATCACTGGGACAAATCTTCTGACGAAGTTTCATGAAGAACAAAAAATAAATGTGGCATCCAGAGTGTAAACAAGGTTTTACTATAGCCATTTTATAGCCATATAAAAAATGTCCCTCCCCATGGTGGCCATGTGTTTCAACCAACCGGAACCATTTTCAAACTCATTCAAGATATCATTCGCATAAATCTTCTGACCAAGTTTCATGCAGATTGGACTATACATGTACATGTGGCCTCTATGAGTGTTAAAAAGGCTTTACTATAGCCATTCAAGGAAAAATGTTCCACTCCCTGGCGGCCATGTTTTTCAAGCAAACCAGAACCATCTTTGAACTCATCCAAGATATAGTTGCGACAAATCTTCTGACCAAGTTGCATGATGATCGGACAATAAATGTGGCCTCTAGAGTGTTAAAATGTTTTACTATATCCATTTAATAAAGAATGCCCCGCCCCCTGGCAGCCATGTTTTTCAACCAACCAGACCCATTTTCTAACTCATTCAAGATATAATTCGGACAAATCTTCTGACCAAATTTCATCCAGATCGGACTATACATGTGGCCTATAAGAGTGTAAACAAGGTTTTATTATAACCATAAAAGGAAAAATTCCCCGCCCCCTGGCGGCCATGTTTATCAAGCAACCCAATTTTCGAAATTGTCCAAGATATCATTGTGACAAATAATCTGACCAAGTTTCATGATGATTGGACAGCAAATGTGGCCTCTAGAGTGTTAACAAGGTTTTACTCAAGCCATGTTAAGAAAAAAACACGACCATGTTTTGCAACCAAACGGAACCATTTTCGAACTCTTCTAAGATATCAATGTGACACACATTCTGACAAAATTTATTTCATAAAGATATGACAATAAATGTGGCCTTTAGAGTGTGAACAAGGCAAATGTTGGCAACGCACGACGGACAGAAGGCGATCACAAAAGCTCACCATGAGCACATTGTGCTCAGGTGAGCTGAAAAATTAGGACTTTGTGTGACAGCTTGACAGTTTTGAGTTTGTCAGTAGTGAAGTAAAGTCATTCTTACCTGTTCTTTTGTGAATAAATATTGGTCTTTGGGGAGGTACATCGCAAAGCCAAGTGCCTGGTTTGTGCGTGGAATGATTGATACCTGTGCAGAAATGAAGAAGACACAGAATGTACTGTTATTTAAAACGCACATAGAAGGTATAATTATACTAAGAACAACAGAACAATATTATCAATACTATTTCATATCTTAAGAACTTCATATAAATTACTGTAAACGTATAGAAATTCGTCGGTATGAAATTTCGTGGTTTAATAAAAAACAAGTCGTTGACACGTAATTTCGTGGATTTCAAATTTTTGGGGAAGAGTGACCGTCATAGTTATTAAACTTTTATTAAAACAACCAGAGTAATAAGGAAGCATAATCTGCTAATGTGCACTGAAGCATGAAAGTGTTTCCGATAATTGTCGATAAGAGCGATAAAGCGGCACACTTGTTGGGTCCCTGCTCGCTAATTGCCATCAATGTTGTTTTGACAATATTTGCAATTCTCAGTGCAATCGGTGCCCTAGTAGTAACAATTGAGTAATAAGGTCCGCAAAATACACGTGTGATAACCGTTTGGCACTAAATGACATGTGATAAATCTGCAAACTGTTAATTTATCGACGTCACGTAAAAGAGAAATATCGTTGATGTACAGTTTACATACCGTGCTTGATTTAAAAATTAGTATTACCCAAACACTTATCAAGAAAACAAAGTATTGTATTAACTAGCATATCTTAATCAAACAATCTCTCTTTCAAAATACTTCTTAAGTGAAGTAACTCTTACAAAAAACAAACAAATATCTCGGATACCCGACAACAAAAGAAAACGTCGGAAATGACATTCGGAAATGACCGATTTAGGATTGAAAATGTATAAATAATCGTTGGTACTTGAATTCGTGGTTCAGCGGATCAAAGAAATCCACGAAAATTCGTACCACACGAAATTTAATGGTTTTACAGTAACAAATTTTCACATGGAAATCTTACTGGTAACTCTAATTTAACTTCATAAATTTTTAATTATAAATTATAAATGACAACATTAAATTATTCCAGTTTCCAATCATGTAAAAAGAACAAGAGATGTGTTTGTCAGAAACACAATGCCCCCTATTGCGCCACTTTGAAGCCATATATTTGACCTTGAAGGATGACCTTGACCTTTCACCACTCAAAATGTGCAGCTCCATTGGATACACATGCATGCCAAATATCAAATATCAAGTTGCTATCTTCAATAATGCAAAAGTTATTGCAAAACTTTAAACAATGTTAGAAGTTTAGGGACACACACAATGAATGAATGACAGACAGGCCAAAAACAATATACCCCCGATCTTTCGATCCGGGGGCATAAAAATCTTTTGAGTGTTAAACCTCTTTATGAAAAACATTTTTGTAGGGATCACACAAACTTTATTTCTGCATTGATCAAGCTAAGTTAAGATCCATTCATACAACTAGTTTGGCACTGAAAGGGATGAAATCTGCAAAAAGGAGCGGAAATTACACCCCTAACAAACTCAGACGCAAAGTGATAAACTCTGTATGCAACCAGAATAAAACCAGTAACTTGGTTATGCTGTTTGCTGGTATCAGTAACATAGGGTAGGAAATGAAACCTTTATAATTGAATCTAGTAAGAAACGTTTTTAATGTAATGTGATTTTCTAAGGGAATATCAATGTGTATATGCATGAGAAAGGGTTTATGTCATGTTTCCACCAGTACCTTCAAGAGAGGGTCTGCGTGCTCTAGGTACCAGCCCGCCACACAATGTCCAGCCTCGTGGTAGGCCACTGTCTTCTTCTCTGCCGGCTGTAGGATCTGAGTCTTCTTCTCAAGACCTGCATTAGGGTAAACATTTGCCTTACAAATAATTTATCAAGGTAAACATAGCTTAAACCTTTGAGTAATCTATGAGCTTCGTTCTGAGAAAACTGGGCTTAATGCATGTTCGTAAAGTGTCATCCCAGTTTAGCCTGTGCTGCCTGCACTTCCATATGCTTTATGACAAAACTGGATGTTCCCTAGGGAGAGACTTTCTTTCAACAAAAAAAACCCATAAAAATGGAAAGTGTTGTTATGGATGAGCCTGTGCCAACTGCACAGGCAAATCTAGGACAACACTTCATGCACATGTTTGTAGTCTAGTTTTCACACAATGAAGCTCCTATAATTATGCCCCCCTTCGAAGAAGAGGGGGTATCTTGTTTTGATGGATTACGGTCGGTCTGTCGGTTGACCAGTTCGTTTCTGATCAATGGATTGACTGATTGGTTTGATACTTCACATGTGAATTGGACTTGGACAGTAGATGACCCCTATTGAAATTGGGGTCAAAGGTCAAGGTCACTGTCACAATAAGTGTGAAAAATCGTTTCAAATCAATAACTCATCAACAAATTGACAGATTGGCTTGATACTTCACATGTGCATTGGCCTTGGAAAGTTATGACCCCTATTGAAATTGGGGTCTCTAGGTCAAAGGTCAAGGTCACTGTCACAATAAGTGTGAAAATCATTTCTAATCAATAACACTTTAATGAATTGACTGATTGGCTTGGTACTTCACATGTGCATTGGCCTTGGACAGTACTGTAGATAACACCTATTGAAATTAGGGTCACTAGGTCAAAGGTCCCTGTCTCAAAAAGTGTGAAAATAGTTTTTGATCAATAACTCGTCAAAGGATTGACCGATTGTCTTGATACTTCACATGTGCATTTGCCTTGGACAGTAAATGACCCCTATTAAAATTGGGGTCTCTAGGTCAAAGCCCTGTTTGGGGGGGGGGGGGGGCATGTCTTCGACCTGAACTCTTGTTGTTCTAGACCTGCCATAGGGCAAACATTTGAGTGATTATTGCTACACATGCTTTAACAACAATAAATTACCTTACAGACATACCAATCGGGCCCAGTACTTAGGAAGCTCGAATTATACTTCAAGTAAAATTGCTGTGTCAAGTTGAAATTCAATGTATTGAGCTTTGAAGATGGTAACATGTTAATCACATTAGCATTTTTACATGCAGTGAACATTGTAGTGTACAGAATTTCAAATCTTTAACATAACATTGCTAGTGACTGAATAAATGTTATTCATTTTTTACAAATCCCTAAGTAACTTAGTGAATACATGCCCAGAAATTATTTCCCTCTATAGAATGGGCCATTATTGGGTGTCACAACCTATGAAACATAACTCTCAACCACGACTTAATTATCCACTAAAATTGTAATTTTAAGTCCATAGTCTAAAATCAGACAAGTTAAAAATCATTGATTTAAAGTTCAAACTCCCTCTGGCTCAAAATTTTCTGTAGCCAAATTTACCATTTTGTGTCTTAATTCTTATTATTTTGGATATTTTACGGGTCATAATGTACAAAACTTGTAGCCAAATAGAATTTTTTGTAGCCAAATTTCCTTGTTTGTAGCCAATGACTAATTTGGCGAATGGCAGAGTAAGTCCTGCCAAAATGCCAGATATAATAAATCAACAAACTTTAATGTAAAATGAAAGAATCTGTAGTATTTGTTCCCTTATTGTATAAGTATAAGAATAAAGAATGATTCATCGGGAAAGACAGTGGAATACAAACAGCCCATAGTATATATACAACCTGCTACAACTCTTTCTGTAGCCTTGTCGAAATCAGACATCTCAATTGTCTTCTTGCTGTCTCGAGCTGCAATCAGGGCTGCTTCATTACAAACATTCATGATATCAGCGCCTGGAAACCGAATGGTAAGCAAAAATTATAATGTATGTAAGGAATACCTTATTGCGTCCATAGGATTAAAAATGCTGATGAAAAAAATGAAATGTGCCACTGAACTGGACGAGTTACGTTCATGCATATTTTCATAGCCGTGTGAGTACAAACATTAACATAACTAGTCCACACAATGTATAAGTTCATAGCCTTGTGAGTACAAACATTAACATAACTAGTCCACACTATGTATAAGTTCATAGCCTTGTGAGTACAAACATTAACATAACTGAACATAACTGGTCCACACTATGTAAAAGTTCATAGCCTTGTGAGTACTAACTTTAACATAACTAGTCCACACTATGTATAAGTTCATAGCCTTGTGAGTACAAACATTAACATAACTAGTCCACACTATGTATAAGTTCATAGCCTTGTGAGTACAAACATTAACATAACTAGTCCACACTATGTATAAGTTCATAGCCTTGTGAGTACAAACAATAACATAACTAGTCCACACTATGTATAAGTCCATAGCCTTGTGAGTACAAACATTAACATAACTAGTCCACACTATGTATAAGTTCATAGCCTTGTGAGTACAAACATTAACATAACTAGTCCACACTAGTTCATAGCCTTGTGAGCACAAACATTAACATAACTAGTCCACACTATGTATAAGTTCATAGCCTTGTGAGTACAAACATTAACATAACTAGTCCACACTATGTATAAGTTCATAGCCTTGTGAGTACAAACATTAACATAACTAGTCCACACTATGTATAAGTTCATAGCCGTGTGAGTACAAACAATTACATAACTAGTCCACACTATGTATAAGTTCATAGCCTTGTGAGTACAAACATTAACATAACTAGTCCACACTATGTATAAGTTCATAGCCTTGTGAGTACAAACATTAACATAACTAGTCCACACTATGTATAAGTTCATAGCCTTGTGAGTACAAACATTAACATAACTAGTCCACACTATGTATAATTTCATAATTTTGGTATAATGAACATGAACAAAACTAGTCCACACTATACACAAGTTCATAGCCATGTGAGTATAAACATAACTAGTCCACATTCTGTATAATTTCATAGCCTTGGTATTATTAACATGAATAAAACTAGTTCACACTATGTATAATTTTATAGCCTTGATATAATTTACATGAACAAAACTAGTCCACACTATTTATAATTGAACTGCCGTGTGAGTCAAAACAAAAGCTGAATATAACAGGGTTCATACAGATTTTCTTGAATGAAATTCAAGCACTTTTAAAGCACTTTTCCAGGGAAAAAATCCAAATTCAAGCACTTTTTTAGTCCCACATACTGAAAAATGTATATTATTTTAGTGTCCAATACTGACAACATTTTTCGCTAAATTGGTACCTTCTTGCTCAACATTCTTTGTGTCTTACAACAGTCTGCACTTCCCTGATACCGAAACAACTGTATTAATCAAAAGTAAGATATTTCATAATGATATAGTACCGTAATTGACCAAAAGCATTACACATACCAAAACAAAACCCGTTATTTGTATTGAATATGTATTCTAAATGTTCACCCTTCTGGTGGCTTTACAACGCGGATTCCTCCATACTAGCCATCTCTATATCTGTTCTGCATACTTAGAATTGGCGTTGTCAATAACCCAAGGGTTCTTCAAAAGCAACCCTTTCTGAAAAATGCACTTATTCACTGGCATATTTCAACTTGTACGCACCGTAATGGCATAATGTATAAAATAAAAACAACGAAGTAGACCAATTGGCGACAAATGAGTAGTAGTAACCTCCCTTACATTATAAAACCCGTACCGATCCAGTACCTGCTTGTATAAACAGATCGGAACTGTCATAAATCTGGAAAAAAACAACGACTTCGGACTCATGGATAAGACATGAAAATATGTATGTTTACCCTCAGTACAGGCACCATGTACTTAAACAAACGCCACTCACTGCGGTGTTCATCTCACTGTGTTTGCTTACCAATATGAACCCCGCGATGAGTGTTCATACAATGTCGCAGGGCCGTTTGCCATAATTCAAAAACCGCGAATCACCGCAGAACCATAATATAAACGGCCGTGTTCATTGTGTTCGCTTAAAATAAAATAATTCAACATAAACGTATTGTATTGATCCCTTTCATTTAAAAGTGATAATGAATAATGTTTTCAACACCCATGCCCATGACAGTGTTTTTTGTCTTATAAAACGTCGCGTATAAAAGAAAACAGTGTTCGCACCTAGCTGTAGGATACAGCACCTGGAGGAGTGTTAATTGAGTGTTCGATTATTCAATTAACAGTTTGAAGCCAAGGAGAACTCATAACTGATTGTAGTAATCGTATTATCCCGAGTCTCCAGATTCCCCTATACATACGTTTCAACTGTCTCAATCGCATACATGCAACTTCTCCCATCTTTATCCATTATTAAATAATCCCATATATGCCCCATTTCCATTTTTAAAATCAAATTATGGGTAGGTTATATAAACGATAATTAAGAGTCATAAACACAAACGTTTGCAATTTTCGAAAGTATCAAATGAATTTCCTCATATAATTCTATTTAAAGATTTGATGAAAAAAGCGCCCAATCAGGACAGTTGTATTCCAACATGTGTAAATCATCTGACATGCTTTGCACGCATCGTGTACAGCTATTTTAGGTTACAACTTCTACATGAAATAAATGAATTTCTTTGTTCTAATAAAAAGTGCGCGAAAATTGCCGTGGGTTCAGATAGGAGGAGCGATCAATATCATCGGATCGATATGACGTGAAAATATCTGAAAGCTTGGAAATAATAAATCTGTTTTTAACATTTTTAATTGTTGTTATTTCATTTTCAAGCACTTTTCCAGCCAAATTCAAGCACTTTTCAAGGCTATGGTTAAAAATAAGCACTTTTAAGCACTCCGGATCGTTTTTAAGCACTTTTCAAGATAAACCTTGATTTTCAAGCACTTTTCAAGGTCTGTGCGAACCCTGTATAAGTAGTTCACAAACTTTTTGGATGACACTCGCATATACTTTAAGTGACTACCACAGCAAATCATTACCTGAAAATCCAGGAGTTAATGCAGCCATTTTTCTTGCCAAGTCATCTTTGTTTATTTCTGTTTTTAAATTCTTGAGATGCACTTTAAATATTGATGCCCTGGAAAGAGACAAAACATGCATCAACTGAATCAACAGATAGGTCTCACTTGAAAAATTGCTGATGAAACAATTAATATTTGTAATTTGTAATTAAAAAAAATTGTCCCCAAAGATACTTTTTGTGTGAACATCATATATATATATATAGTGGTAGTAAAATTATTACGAATGAATTGTTAATAGAGTATGTGCACTACAACAGCACCGTGGTGTTTGTACATTATTATTTAAGTACTTGATATTGAGTTTGAATTGCACTTGGACAATGTATGGACAAATATTGTTTGGACTTTGTATATTCAGGGACGACACTTTCTGCTTTTATGTATTTTTTGTTTAAATGAAGTGTAAGTTTAAAGACAAGAGCACCGCCTTTTAAAGGTGAAGGGACATATCTCAATTTCAATCACAAAGGAGGGAGGGGTGGAGTGGAGAGGGGTGTATAGTGTGGGGTTGTGGTCATTTATTACATAATCTTCCAAAAATGCAAAAAAATATGAAAAAAAATAAAAAATTGGGGGGGGGGGGGGATATATTTGTGTTTTTTTACCATGTTTAAAAAAAAACATTCAGGGGGGGGGGGGGGGAGAAATTGAGGGGGGTATAGTGTGAGGGTGTGGTGGTCATTTATTAGATGATCTTTAAAAAAAATAATTGGGGGGGGATTCGGGGGGCGTGGGGGATGGTTTGGGTGGAGTCTATTGTGGTATGATGTCAGGTAAGAGTTGTTTTGTCAAAGTATCAATCAAATCTAATCATAAATAAAGAAGTTATGGCAATGTTAGCAAAATTTTATAATTTGACCTTGAGAGTCAAGGTCATTCAAAGGTCAAGGTCAAATTCAACTTGCCAGGTACAGTACCCTCATGATAGCATGAAAGTATTTGAAGTTTGAAAGCAATAGCCTTGATACTTATGAAGTAAAACGGATCTATACACAAAATTTAACCATATATTCGAAGTTACTAAGTCAAAAAAGGGCCATAATTCCGTAAAAATGACAACCAGAGTTATGCAACTTGTCCTTTACTGTCTCCTTATGATAGTTTGTGAGTGTTCCAAGTATGAAAGCAATATCTGTGATACTTTAGGGGTAAAGTGGACCAAAACACAAAACTTAACCAAATTTTCAAGTATAAAGGGCCCATAATTCCGTCAAAATGCCAGTCAGAGTTACATAACTTTGCCTGTACAGTCCCCTTATGATAGTTAGTGAGTGTTGAAAGTATGAAAGCAATAGCTTTGATACTTTAGGAATAAAATGGAACTAAACACAAAACTTAACCAAAATTTTCAATTTTCTAAGTATAAAAAGGGCACATAATTCTGTCAAAATGCCACTCAGAGTTACATAACTTTGCCTGCACAGTCCCCTTATGATATTTAGTAAGTGTTGCAAGTATGAAAGCAATAGCTTTGATACTTAAGGAATAAAATGGACCTAAACACAAAACTTAACCAAAATTTTCAATTTTCTAAGTATAAAAAGGGCACATAATTCTGTCAAAATGCAAGCCAGAGTTATCTAACTTTGCCTGCCCAGTCCCCTCATGATAGTAAGTAAGTGTACCAAGTTTGAATGCAATAGCATTGATACTTTATGAGAAAAGTGGAGCTAAACGCAAAACTTAACCGGACGGAGACGCCAACGTGATGACAATAGCTCATTTTTTTTTTCAAAAAATAGATGAGCTACAAATGAACTTTTTATAAGTAATGTAATATAACAGTCGTGAAATTTTCATCAATATAAACTAATAATTGTAAAAAAAATACGGTATTTTAGAACTTTTCTTTTTTTTCGTCATTCGTGGTTGACAGTTCCTTTAAAGAAGTCCCTTCTTAAAGAAAATCCTATTTAGGGGGAAAGTGTCATCCCTTATTAGCCTATGCAGACTACTCAAGCTAATCCCCGACGACACTTGCAGCACCTGCATTTAGCCCAGTTTTCCTAGAACGATTTTTCCATTGACCTTTCAAATCACTCGCGTTACATACCTTCCTTTAATGTCTGGGGCGGCCACATAAATCTGTCTATCGAATCTTCCCGGCCTCAGCAGTGCCTCGTCCAGAGTGTCTATGATGTTTGTAGCGGCCATGACTACCACGCCTGACTCCGTCTGGAAACCTGTCAAGATAACAATTCAAATTTTGGTTGCTGAGTGTTGGTACTGTTGTATTTAAAATTTTCTTCCGTATTTAAAATTTTTTCTTAACCTTCATTTATTTTGCTGGTAAAAAGTATAACTTATAACGTTTGAAATTTTTCCCAAAAAGAGGATTTCCCCTTTTTAAGCATTGTTTAAGTGCAATAAGACAGTCAATTTTTTGTTAACTGGGCATAAAAAGAGTCTTTCAAACTCACTTCATGATGACGTTTCAATGTAATTAATTGAGAAATGTAAAAGTTTTGACTACACCACAAACTACTGAAGACAAACCCAAAGACTGTTCAACAGCATGACACCTGTATAACCCTCCCTGAGGACCTATGATAAACACACATTAAATAAGCCTCGTTCTAGAGAAATTGGACTTAATGCATTTGCAGTCCACCAACAAACAAAAATCATAAAATTGGAAAGTGTTGTCCCTGATTAGCCTGTGCGGGCTTTACACCAATTCATTAGCCCAGTTATCCCAGAAGCAGGCTAAATTTATTAACTGTGTACCATCCATTTCCACAAGGATCTGGTTGAGTGTGTTCTCCCGCTCACTGTTGCCTCCAAAGCCGCTCATCCTGCTTCTCTTCTTCCCGATGGCGTCCAGCTCATCAATGAACAGGATGCAGGGGGCGTTCTCTCTCGCCGTCTTGAACAAGTCTCGCACCTGGCAGCAAAACAGCACCAAATTAATTTCCATGCCTTTTTTGACAGTATCTATGGGTCCGTTAAATGGGCCCATTCCAAAAGCTTAATGGTAAAAATAATGTGATATTGTTTGAACAATTTGAAAAGAAAAAAATCCCATGATTATAATACCTCAATAGTATTTTAATAACAGCTAACAAAGTATATAAAAATATAAATTAAATGATTTTTTTTCTTATAATTTGTATTATTATAAGGAGTTATATTCAATCAGTTTTTCTCGAATCAGTGGACTTTTAGCGAGAAAAAAATTCCCAATCCCAAAATAGCATTTCTCAGTAAAATGTCCAAATGGGCCTGGAGTGCCATAGGAAAACTTAAGATAATCCCTTAAATTTATTATCATGAAATTCTTCAAGTCCCTGGCTATTTCATATTCACCTCTTATAAAATTAAATGACTTAAGCAAGTAATTCATTTCATACCCCTTCCTTATAGAGTGCCTTTGGGAAAGAACTCCCTTAAATTTATAATTATGAAATTCTACAAGTCTTTTTCTACTTCCTTTTTACCTCTTTTTACATTCAAATGCCCTAAGAAAGATTCCATTACTACAATTACTCATATACATCACTTTGTAAGCAAAAACATTGGACTTCAACGAAAACTTGATAAACAAGGGACAAAATTGTCACAAAACCAGGTTTTCATTGTGAAAAAAAATGTGATAAAGGGAGAAAACTCAAACTAAACTTTTGAAATGAACAAACAAAATTAACCCCCTTTGTAAGTTTTTTTTTTTTTAAATCTATTTTTAGTCGTGGCGACCTTGACATTGGAGATATTGACGTGATTCTTTCGTGCGACACACCGTCCCATGATGGTGAACAAATGTGCCAAATGATTTTAAAATCTCACAATGAATGACATAGTTATGGCCAGGACAAGCTCATTTATGGCCATTTTTGACCTTTGAACTCAAAGTGTGACCTTGACCTTGGAGATATCAACGTAATTATTTCGCGCGACACACCGTCCAATGATGGTGAACAAATGTGCCAAATGATTTTAAAATCTGACAATGAACGACATAGTTATGGCCCGGACAAGCTTGTTCCGCCCGCCCGCCAGCCAGCCCGCCAGCCAGCCCGCCAGCCAGCCAGCCAGCCCGCCCGCATTCGCCAATCTAATAACCAGTTTTTTTCTTCGGAAAACCTGGTTAAAAATGTTCATGTTAAGATTTCCTTAAACATCTGTGTGAAAACTGCCCCTACCCACGCTTGACTTGATGGGAAAATGTTCTTGTTAAAATGTCCTTTAAAATGTTAGCAAAAACTACATCAACCCATTTAAAAATAACAGTCATTAGACTGAAAGAAATGATACATTAGCATTTGCAAATCTACTGGGTACAAATATTGTAGCTACCTCTCAACATCCTATGTTTTATTGTGCATAAGTTTGCAATCATCACGTCTTAACTTTAAAAGATGATTAAATTCTTAAAACTCAAATTACAGATAACAAAAATATACCAGATCAGAATAGGAATGTATAACTGATAATAACACAGCATCACACTTCATGAACCAGTGTTTTTGCAATCTTGTTCAAATTTGGAAAAAAATTACAGGCCCATTCCAATAGGAAAAAAGAACATGCATTTTCCCAAATAGGACCTAAAATTCCTGATTTAAGGTTGCTGACAACATACCCTTAAGGCCCCACTACATTCACAACAATCCCTTGAAAGCCCCACTACATTCCAGCATACCCTTGAGGGCCCCACTACATTCACAGCATAACCTTTAGGGCTTCACTAGTCACAACATAACCTTGAGGGCCTCACTACATTCACAACATACCCTTGAGGGCCTCACTACAGTCACAACATACCCTTGAGGGCCCCACTACATTCACAGCATACCCTTGAGAGCCCCACTACATCCACAACATACCCTTGAGGGCCTCACTTCATTCACTACATACCCTTGAGGGCCTCACAATATTCACAACATAACCTTTAGGGCTTCACTCCAGTCACTACATACCCTTGAGGGCCCCACTCCAACGTACATCTCCACAAATTCTGAGCCTGAGGTTGCGATGAACGGTACCCCAGCCTCCCCAGCGGTTGCCTTGGCAAGAAGGGTTTTACCAGTACCAGGCGGGCCGTTCAGAAGGGCCCCTTTGGGGATCTTTGCACCAAGGTCTATGTATTGCTGGGGATTTTTGAGAAAGTTTACAAACTCCATGATTTCTATTTTGGCCTCCTCGCATCCCGCAACATCCCTGAAACAAATATTGTTACATTAAATAATTACACACATTATCTTAAAAGTTTTGATTAATTAATACTACCAAGAATATTGGCCCAGTATCAAGAAAGCCCTAAAATTGTTCTATGCTCAACTCAGAACATGAGGTTTGAGTATCCACTCAGATGGGTATTCAGAATGTCAGGAAGCTCATGCACAATCTCGGCTATAAAAATATTTATTTATAAATTCTAAATCTCAGGGTTGAGTCGCACTCAATGCTCACAAAAGCTTTATGAATACTTAAGTGAGCACTCATCCAAAAAATTGAGAAAAAAATATATTTGAGTAAGAATATTGACTAAAGTATGTTCCTTGTACAGGATCCTGGTGTACCTAGTGGATATTGGAAAACTTGATGATTACCCAAATTGTACTCAATAAAATCGATACTGCAAATACGAAAATTGGATTCATTATTCTGTGTATTATAATTTTGTAGATTCCAATAGATAAAATCAAATCACTATCAGATTTTAAAGTTTGAAAATATCTAAAAAATAAGCTTACTTAAATTTGACATCCAGATTTTTCTGCACTATTTTTGCTTTTGATTTCCCAAAGGTTGAGAATGGGTTGGATCCACCTGCGCCCATGCCGCGACGTGAAGCCTGTGGAACAAACAGATTAACTGAATAGGGGTCTCATTCGGGGAAAACTGGGCGAAATGCAGCTGCATAAAGTGTCGTCCCATATTAGCCTATGCAGTCAGCACAGGCTAATCAGGGAGAAGACTTTCCGCTTGTATGCTATTTTTCATTGAAAGGAAGTCTCTTCTTAGTGGAAATCCAATTTAGGTAAATTGTCCTCCCTAATTTGCCTGTGTGGACTGCACAGGCTGATCAGGGACGACACTTTCAGCATATGCATAAGCCTTGTTTTCTCATAAAGATTGTCATTTAGTTTCAGTTTATATCATTCTTTTTGATATTGCAGGGGAAGCAAATACTTTACCCACCCTGACAGTGGGTTCAGTCACAAATTTCTTTAGTTTTATTTGAGCCGCACTGAGAGAATGGGGCTTAATGGATGTGTTTAAATTATTGTCACACATTACCCTGTGCAGTATGCACAAGCTAACAAGGGACAACACTCTCTGCCTTTAAACTGGATTTTTGCTAAGACAAGACTTCATTCACATCATGATGAATGTTTTTTTTTAATAAATAGCATGTTTCCCTGAGTCAATTCTAAGTAAAAGTTAAGATTGGTCACTGTGCAATCAGGAACTTGAAGAAGAGCAAAGCATTTATATGTATATGCCGCGGTTACACTGACCTAAGAAAAAACTATAAGCCGTATATTTGATACTAGCCCATATGTATTGTAAATTCCACATGTTATTAGTTTCAATTGACAAATCAGTAATTAGTAATGCATGTAAACATATCAAAGAAGCTTTTGCTACCAGAAATACAATCCAAAATAATACTGGTAAATTCAAATTCAGTACCGCCTCCATAGAACTTTCTTGTCTTGCAATTAATTGTGTTTATTTTTTATATTTATCTTTTTAAATGACTATTGATGTTATATTATATTATGTTGTTATACATATTAATGTGACAGAGAATAATGTGTATATGTAAGTATGAAGACGATGTAGTGTAACATAAGTCTGAATAAATTGTCTGTCCGTCCATCTGGGAAATTACCGCAATTTTATATAAATGTTTTTATATGCTATTTCAATAATTAAAGGTATAAAACATTTCATTTCGCAAAAGTATGGAGAAATTATAACACAAATAACCCATGCACTAAATAATGACCTTAAACCTTTACGTAACAAAGCAAACTCTTACCGTATATACAATATACAGTAAAATCAGGACAGGAGCCAGAGTGAATATCATGTCCCACTTGAATCCCTTCCTGAAAAACAGATATAGTTTTCTATATGAGCAATGTGTGCCACAAAACGTACATATACGAATACAGTTATAGGGGCTGCGAGTCTTAAGTTTAGTATTAATGTGTGCCACTAATCATACATATACCAATACAGTTATAGGGGCTGTGAATCTGCATTTGGTATTAATGTAAGCCACAAATAATACATATAGCAATACATTTATAGGGATTGTGAGTCTGCATTTGGTATTAATGTGTGCCACAAATCATACATATACCAATACAGTTCTTGGGGCTGTGAGTCTGCATTTGGTATTAATGTGTGCCACAAATCATACATAAACCAATACAGTAATAGGGGCTGTGAGTCTGCATTTGGTATTAATGTGTGCCACAAATCATACATAAGCCAATACAGTTATAGGGGCTGTGAGTATTGAGTTTAGTATTAATGTGTGCCACAAATCATACATATACCAATACAGTTATAGGGGATGTGAGTCTGCATTTGGTATTAATGTGTGCCACAAATCATACATAAGCCAATACAGTAATAGGGGCTGTGAGTCTGCATTTGGTATTAATGTGTGCCACAAATCATACATAAGCCAATACAGTTATAGGGGCTGTGAGTCTGCATTTGGTATTAATGTGTGCCACAAATCATACATAAGCCAATACAGTTATAGGGGCTGTGAGTCTGCATTTGGTATTAATGTGTGCCACAAATCATACATAAGCCAATACAGTTATAGGGGCTGTGAGTATTGAGTTTAGTATTAATGTGTGCAACAAATCATACATATACACTTCAACACCGTTATTTCGAAGTCGTCGGGACCGTTAAAAAAACTTCGGATTAACGATAATTCGAAATAAACATTTGACAGAAGGCTTTTTTGATTCTGTTAAAATAGAACGTTTCTAACTTAAAAGCGTAAACTAGTCATATAGCAATAGATTTCCACTTGTAACAAACGGAGGAATAAAAAGATTCTTTTTCTTGTTTTTTGTATTTTTGTCTTATTACAGAACATATAAAATATAACGAATAGCACAAATTATCAGACATACAAACATATGAATACATTTTCGGAAATGAATTAACTTTTTTTTACCAATACGCAATGTCTCTCTGAACACCAGCTTTCGCACAGACGACAAAGGTGTAATTATCGGCTTTTGACGCGCCACGACAAGGTGTGAAAATACGCTCAGTATTTTGCAGTTTTGACTTCGGATTAAAGATTGATAATAAGGTGCGAATTATAGTGTTGGGACCGACTGAATCACTTCGAAATAACGATTTCTTCGGTTTAACGAAGTTCGGATTAACAATGAAATTTTACATTAAACAAAGAAGAACCAAAATCGGGACCCGAATAATACTTCGAAATAACGGTGACTTCGGCTTATCGGTGTTCGAAATAACGGTGTTGAAGTGTACAAATACAGTTATAGGGATTGTGAGTCTGCATTTGGTATTAATGTGTGCCACAAATCATACATACATGTATACCAATACAGTTATAGGGGCTGTGAGACTGTGTTTTGGTACTGAAGCATTTGATTGAAGACCATTACTTGTTATACATGTACTATAGCACAAATATAATCAGAAAACTGACAACCTGGATGTCAATTGTACTGTAACTACGCACAGGCAGTTCATTAGAATTTTTTAACAAACATAGCTGCTCTTATTTTTTAAATGAAACAGAATATTGGTTGTCAGTTGCACTTCAATGTTAAATTGCAATTGCTCAACCACAATAGAGGAAAATCCTCCCTGTATACACATTTCATAGTATAGGATCCACATTTAAAGATATTTTAAAAAAACAGCCATGTTTTAAAGACAACGTGAAATTACGGGTAAAACAAGAACACTTACAACCTGTACATAACCTTTTTAAACAGGGTAGGTAAATATTTTTGTTTTACAAGAAGGATCCACTTAAAAGATTTACAAATAAATCCAGCACAAAAATACAAAGTTCAGCCCCAACATGTATACAATGTACAAATGAATGACCGATGCACTTGTTTAACAGTTCAGCATCCACTCATAACTATTAACCAGTATTATACATTTGCCTTGTTTAACAGTACAGCATCCACTCATAACTATTAACCAGTATTATACATTTGGGCCATGCTCTGTGAAAAGTGGGTTAACCCTTTGAATGCTGGGAAATTTGTTGTCTGCTAAAATGTCGTCTGTTGAATTTCTAAAATAAGCATTTTCTTTGATTTTTTTCAAAGAATACTATCAGAATAGCAAACAGTTTGGATCCTGATGAGACACCACGTTCTGTGGCGTCTCATCTGGATCCAAACTGTTTGCAAAGGCCTTCAAAATTCGGTTCCAGCACTGAAAGAGTTAAATGCATGTGCACAAAGTGACATTCCAGATAAGCCCATGTCCGCACAGGCAAATCAGGGACAACACCTTCCGCCTTAACTGGATTTTCATCAAGTAGGGTCTTCCTTTAAACGCAAAATACAATAAAAGGGGAAAGTGTTGTTTCTGATTAGCCTGTGCGAACTGCACAGACATTAGCCTGTGCAAACTGCACAGGCTAATATGGGACGACACTTTACACACATGCATTACACCCCCTTTTCACAGAGCACGTCACAAATGTAGAATACTGGTTAATTGTTTTCACAGAGCACAGCAAATTTATAATGTCGGACGGGTTGACTCCCATCTCATACCTGTATCCCACAGCAATAAAGTTTGCGGGGTCCATTCCCATCTCGAGTTGGGTCTCCTTTAAGTGCTGCTCAAACATCTCCGCAGAGCCGATGTTCAACCACAGAGTCTTATATTCACCTACCTAAGCAAAAAATGTGCATGCACATGATTTTGGGAAACACCTCTGCTGTAAGGATAAGAAATACCTACCACTTACATATGTAGCATGAAAAAAGAGCAAAAATTGTGCATTTTGTACCTATTACCTTGGCTTTAGGTTTTAAGCTGCATGTATAGGGCACTTCACACTGTTCTTATATTGTCAAATAGTATAACCCCTCACAATCATTAAGGATAATGGACATTTGTACAGTGTATTTTCAAAGCTTCAGATAGATGTGGTCTTAAAAGCTTATTTATCTCATGAAATCATTAAGAAGTACAACAAGAAAGTCCAATTCAAAATTGTAACAAGAGGGCCCTAGTTATGCTCACCTGAGAGGAGTCGGTTCATTTAATCTTTACCAAACGTCAAACTTGACCTAGATATTGTTCAGACAAACATCCTGGTCAAGTTTCATCATTTTTAACCAAAACTCTGGCGTATGGAGTGTTTTTGTTTTTGTAAGATTTTACCTGGTGACCTATATTTTGAGTTGACCCCCCTTACCAAAAATCAAAATTTGCTTACAAAAAAAAATATTTTGACCAAGATTCATAAAATCTGAAAACAAGATGTGTGTTTGTCAGAAACACAATGCCCCCTTATGCGCCACTTTGAATTATTTGTTTGACCTTTGACCTTGAAGGATGACCTTGACCTTTCACCACTTAAAATTTGCAGCTCCATGAGATACACATGCATGCCAAATATCAAGTTGCTATGTTCAATATTGCAAAAGTTATGAAGAAGGTTAAAGTTTTGGTTTAAGTTTTTGAATTTGTTTTTTTGACCTTTGACCTTGAAGGATGACCTTGACATTGACCTTTCACTGCTCAAAATGTGCAGCTCCATGAGATACACATGCTTGCCAAATATCAAGTTGCTATCTTTAATATTGTAAAAGTTATGACCAAGGTTAAAGTTTTGGTTAAAGTTTTGGGACACACACACATACAATGACAGACAGGCCAAAAACAATATACCCCCCAATCTTTCGATCTGGGGGCATACAAAATTGTGACATCTAGAGTGTTTACAAGGATTTTGTATAATATAATGAAAATTTGGACAATCTAAGGGCAATAATTATGGCATTAATTATGTGATTTTGCTCATTATCAAACTGGACTGAGATCTTTCAGCAACTTTCATAAAGAATGCTTGAGAAGTGTGAATGCTAGAGTGTTTAGAAACCAAATATGGATGGACGAACGGACGGCGGACAAAGACCAATTCTAAAACCTCACCTGAGCAATCAGGTGAGCTTAAAAGTGTGTTTCACCGATCTGAGCCATTTTCCAACTTGTCCGAGACGAGAAATCAATAAAACCAATGTATTGACTAAGTTTCACGATTGCAAAAAATTAGACTTTTATAGTGTTTGATCACAAGGTTTCTCTCTAGTCATATAACGAAAACTGCTCCCCCCCCCCTGGCGGCCATGTTTTTTGACCGATTGAGACCATTTGCAAACTCATCTGAGAAATATATAAAACCAATAATTTAACCAAGTTTCATGATGATTGGGCAAAAAATGTGACTCTTAGAGTGTTCACAAGCTTTTTTTACTATATAAATATAAGAAAACCTCCTCCCCCCCCCCCCCCGGCAGCCAGGTTATTCAACAAATTGGGCCAAAAATGTGACTTCTAGAGTGTTCACATGTTTTCACTATATACATATAGAGAAAAATGCCCCGCCCACTGGCGGCCATGTTTTTCACCGATCTCGACCATTTTCGAACTCGTCCGCGATATCAATAAACCAATGTTTTGTCCAACTTTCATGATGATTGGGCAAAAATTGTGACTTCTAGTGTGTTTACAAGGTTTCTCTATAGCCAAATAAGGAAAACTTCCCTGTCCACTGGGGGCCATTTTTTTCAACGGACCAGAACCACTTTTAAACTCAACCAACATATCATTAAGACAAACATTTTGACAAAGTAACATGAAGATTGGGCATGAAATGCGACTTTTACAGTGTTTACAAGGTTGTTTTTTTTTTACCTAGTGACCTAGTTTTTGACCCAGCATGTCCCAGTTTCCAACTCTATCGAGATATCATTGGGACAAATGTTCTGACCAAGTTTCATTAAGATCTGACAAAAAATGAGGCCTCTAGAGTGTTTACAAGGTATCCCTATAGCCAAATAAGAAAAACTGCTCCACCCACTGGCGGCCATGTTTTTCAACAGACCAGAACCACTTTTGAACTCAACCAACATATCATTAAGACAAACATTTTGACAAAGTTTCATGAAGATTGGGCATGAAATGTGACTTCTACAGTGTTTACAAGGTTTTTCTGTTTTTTGACCTAGTGACCTAGTTTTTGACCCGGCATGACCCAGTTTCGAACTCGACCGAGATTTCATTGGGACAAAGCTTCTGACCAAGTTTCATGAAGATTGGAAAATAAATGTGCTCTCTAGAGTGTTTATGAACAAATGTTAACTGACGGACGGACCGCCGGACGCTGGACAATGACCGTTCACAAAAGCTCACCTGAGCAATCAGGTGAGCTAAAAAAAAACTCGAACCTCGAATAACCATTAACACATAAATACACACAACTAAACTGTATTATTATGAAAACATTAATGTTGAAGCCGCGTCAGTATGCGGCGGCAAGTCGCATTTCGCCGCGAAGCTTCGCACTTGTCCGCCGAGGCATGCCGCGACCCGCGACATGATGCCGAGTTGATGCGCATCATGATATAAAAAATATTTTTAAAATTATTAGTTACATGCAGTTAACAAATTTTGAAAGAACAATTATAATAATAATTAAAATCAGAATAAATTTATTGTGTGCGGATTGTATTAGCATATACATGTAAGCATAGTTAATGTGTCTGGCCAATTAAGTTTGTTTCCCGCCCGTAGTGTATGTATTTCACACATAAACAAGGTCACGTAATTATGTTTTCGCACATACAAGTGGTCAAAGCTCCAGCATATAGTGGATTTATAAATTAATTGCATGTTGATTTTGCTATTATATTAAAGCTGAGAAAATTAGTAGTTTGAAGCCACATCAATAATCAAGACGGTGAAGAAGTATTTGTTGTTTTGTTAATTATCAGCTTATTATAACTATTGTTTGAAAATGCGTATATAAACACGTATTATTTTGTTCATATTATACAGTTAATATCGCTACTAATTACCCGATAATCCCGTATATTCCAGTTTTAAAGCAAAGGCTTGTAAATATTTACGATACATAAACATTCTCCTTATTTCCTTAAGTATCAAAAACATTTTGGCATTTGTTACTATTTAAAGAGATGATGAAATAACGTCTAATCAGGGCGGGTTTTTCCACTGAACACACAATTGACGCCTGACGTGATGTTCATAGAGAATAATAGGTTAGTGTTGATTATAGATCAGGTTTATCATGCGAGGCTTAGAAAACAAAAAGCACGAGCCTTGGCGAGTGCTTTTTCGTTTTCGTGCCGAACATGATAAACCTGATCTATAATCAACACTAATCTATTATTCTACATGTACATGTATTTATCCCACTTTTATTTTGTAAACATTTTTGTTAAAACAAAATTAGTTTGACTGGATGATTTCGCTGGATTTTTGATGTCATTTCGTCGAAATATTGACGTCATTTCCTGCCGTTGATTATAGATGATATTTAATCAACGGGGCTTTAATCAACCGAATTCGCTGTAAAAGTGGGATAAATGTATTTATACAACACAAAATACACCCACACTTTCCAAATGACGTTCTACATGTCTGCATAATTTTCGCGCGCTTTTTATGAAACAAAGGATATTTTAGCACTGTTTATTTGACGCTAGAATTTGCCAAAGGTCACGTTAGCATTAAAATTCGGAAGTGCGTTTCGGATAACAAATTTAATAATGATAATTTGATGATCGAACGAAACATTAATAGTTGCGCGTAATTAATTCAACGATAATTTGTTAAAGCGCATTAAGTGCCATTTCGCTTATTAAAACGTGAAAATAATAATTATGAAACCAGCGTAAATCTTGGTTTCTACGCTACACATACATGTATGTACATGTAGGTGGATATCTTTTCACTCGATCCGCCGCGTACGTATGCGGCGGATTTACTCCGCGAAAGTACACGAGGTTAATACAGGCTCGGCGTTGTTGCGCGGATTGATGCCGAGTGCCACGGCGATACGCCGCTTGAACACACGATTCGGCCGCCGCGTACGTATAATCTGACCATGGCATAGCTGTGGATTATGTTTGTCCCGCGTTGGCTGTACTGTATATACATATAGAAACAAGATGTGTTTGTGAAACACAATGTCCCCCTATATGACGTTTGACCTTGTAGGATGACCTTGACCTTGTGAAGGATGACCTTGACCTTTCACCACTCAAAATGTGCAGCTCCATGAGATACACATGCATGCCAAATATCAAGTTGCTATCTTCAATATTGCAAAAGTATTCATAAAATAAGCGATTTCGGCCACATATATTTGACCTCTGACCTTGAAGGATGACCTTGATCTTGACCTTTCACCACTCAAAATGTGCAGCTCCATGAGATGCACATCCATGCCAAATATCAAATTGCTATCTTCAATATTGCAAAAGTATTTATAAAATAAGCGATTTCGGCCACATATATTTGACCTCTGACCTTGAAGGATGACCTTGACCTTGACCTTTCACCACTCAAAATGTGCAGCTCCATGAGATACACATGCATGCCAAATATCAAGTTGCTATCTTCAATATTGCAAAAGTATTCATAAAATAAGCGATTCTGGCCACATATATTTGACCTCTGACCTTGAAGGATGACCTTGACCTTCACCTTTCACCACTCAAAATGTGCAGCTTCATGAGATACACATGCATGCCAAATATGAAGTTGCTATCTTCAATGTAGCAAAAGTTATTGCAAAATGTTAAAGTTGGCGCAAACAGACAGACAGACCAACAGACCAACAGACAGACAGGGCAAAAACAATATGTCCCCCACTACTATAGTGGGGGACATAAAAACTGCCCCGCCCCCTGGTGGCCATGTTTTTCACCGATCTGGACCATTTTCGAACTTGTCCGAGATATCAATAAAACCAATGTTTTGGTTAAGTTTTATGATGATTGGGCAAAAATTATGACTTTAAGAGTGTTTACAAGGTTTCTTTATAGCCAAATATGGAAAACTGCCCCACCCACTGGCGGCCATGTTTTTCAAAATACCGGAACCAATTTGAACTCAACCAACATATCATTAAGAGAAACATTTTGACAAAGTTACATGAAGATTGGGCATGAAATGTGACTTAACAGTGTTTACAATGTTTTTCTTATTTTTTGACCTTGTGACCTAGTTTTTGACCCGACACAACCCAAGTTTCGAACCCGACCTAGATTTCATTAGGACAAAGCTTCTGACCAAGTTTCATGAAGATCGGACAAGAAATGTGGCCTCTAGAGTGTTTACAAACAAATGTTAATGGACGGACGACGGACAAAGACCGGTCACAAAAGCTCACCTGAGCAATCAATTAAGAAACGTAATCACAAACATAACCAAAAACATTATAAATAGACTGTGCTCTGTGAAAAAGGGGTTTGCATAGGCTAATGAGGGACAACACTTTCCGCTTTTATATTTTTCAGTCCAAAAAGTATCTTTTTAGCAAAATCAAGTTTTTGTGGAAAGTATAGTCCTTAATTAGCCTGAGCAATCCACACAGGCTAATCTGGGACAACACTTAACGCACACGCATTAAACACCTTTTTCACAGAGCACGGCTCAAACATTTTATTTTCCTTTAAAGGCTCTATAAAGGTGAGAAATTAAATTATTATGCATATAAACTGGTCTAATTTTTTTACCAGATTTCAGTTTCCTGTGCATAAAAAATGCTCATTACACAGCTTAAGTGCAACGTTGTCAAGACTTATGGAAGATATACCCGTTTCATAATTGGTAGAAATGTTTACAACTTTGCAACTAACGTGATGTGTAGCCTCCTAGCGTTTACGTATGCTAAAAATAGCCGAAAGAAAATCAAATTTTAATTCTGTTTTAAACAATATTTTACCAGCAGCACCCGATTGTATAAACAGTTAAACCGGCGGTTGACCACATACCGGCGGTTAAAAGTCGGTAACTTGTTGGTTACTGGTCGGTAAGCGTTTGTATAAAATTAGGTAAGTTATACCGATCGGTTAAAACCCAGTTAAAACATACCCTGCTTCTCTAGGTGGGTAAGTACAAGTAACCGAGAGGTAACTTACACAAAATGGCCGAGTCGCGCGACATTATAAAAGCTAACCATCGACAACCTTGAACATTTCGACAAGTATTGCAGCGACTGACACTTTATTTGACTTAATTTACAGAGCAATACGTTTTCCATCTTCGGACGACGAATTTAAGGACGCGCAGAACGTGTTTTTTTTATATAATGTTATGGATATGCCGTGTGTGATCCGATGCATCAATGGCGACCATGTTAAAATCATTTCTCCGAAAACCGTAAACGACAAAAGTACAATCAAAAACCAAAACACGTTCGAACTAGTATCTTACCTTTAATAATCCTTTAAAATCCATAAATAATCCATTTAACTCAATAATTGATGATTTTGCATATAGGGTCTTTAATAATTATTTTAGCATAGTTAAATAAAGACCCTTATGCCAACTTATTACTATTTTCAAATGAGTTTATGAACTCTATAAACTTTCTTTTTCTTCACAGGCTACGTCACGTACTCTACATTACTGCTGTTCAATGAACCGGAGCAGTTTAACAAATAATAGCCGTTGGTAAACTCGGTTACATTTGCAGATTTCTGCATACAAACATATGTTTAAACTTACACAATGTTTTATTTGTCTATGATAAATGCCCTTATTGTACACGAAAATAATTTAATATATAAGTAAACAAAAAATGAAAAACATTCCATTACACAACAGATAAATGAGTCGTTAATACCCGTGTAAAAAATGGGACATTCCGAATTCCAGTGTGGTGCTATTTTTATCATCTTATACTTTACATATCTCTATGCATAACATGAATTTAATCGGAAAGCAAATATTGCAGATTATTTATGAATTGTGCGATATTTGTATGGCTTGTTGTACATTCTAAAAATGTCAAAAGTATATGCATGGATTATAAACAATGCACATTGCATGAAATAAGGAAAATGTGATAAACTGACAATTGAAATGCGTCGATATACAGTGTATGTACGTGTGAAATAAGTCGCGTTTATAATAAATCGTCAAAAAGACTCGCACTTTTCTCAATTTCAATATGCAATGTTGGACTACAGACAGAGTGATTTTCGGATGTAATTTGAAGCTAAGGATATACTCAGCGTTGTGCTTTGAATGTGTAAACATCGTTCTTTGGCGAAAGATATTATTTTATAACGCAGTCATATGAAAACGGGTTATAAGCAAAATTAAAAGAATAGGCTAGCATGTTACGACGACCATGAATATGTTACATCATTTAAAAAACAAGAAAATTAGGCGTCTTATCAAGCACTCTCTCGCAGTTGGAAGCACCAGGGATTCCGTTAAATGAGGCAAATCCCGACATCATGATATTTTTTTCCCTGGTCTGTGACATATGTTCGTAAACATTTTGAAAAATTTGATGAACTCATAGTTAAAATGTACACTTTATTTTATTGTAAAAGCATTTGTAAATGAATTTGATCAAAAAAATACATGACGCTGTTTATTTTGTTTCTTAACGAAATCGAAGCGTGACACTTCGCGCGAAAATTACGTCATTAGAAAATGCATTGTGGGAATGTTTTGGTTAAATTTACCGTTGGTTAAATTCCACTATGCGCGGTTTAGTTACTTTGCGGTATTTCGTGTTTATACAATCGAGTTACCTTGACGGTTACTAAACCTGAATAACCGCAAACTTACCAAGGTTTAACAGCTACCGAGCGGTAACTTTAACCAGCGTTTATACAATTGGGTGCAGAAAGTTACTTATTAGATCACTACAAACGTTTAAACCATTTAGAAGAGACCAACTTTGTGAGTGATACAGGAAAACGTTGAAAATCAACTATATATTTTTGGTGACCTGAGTGACTTTCACTTTCACTTTCTGAGTAAACAGCGATGTACATGTAAATAAACTGATTGTTTGTAACCACAATTGACTTGGAGGACACTATATTTTGAGCTCAAAACAAATTGCATTGCTTATTTTTGTATGGTAATGTCCAATTGCATTTACATATTGTTTTTTGATAACCTATATAAATAAAATATGAAAAGCAATAATTAAAAATCGGTAAATAATTACGGATGGCGACCTTTATAGAGCCTTTAATAAATTGGGTAACAGGACTTACAGTTGGGTTGAGCCTCACTTCTACATAGTCCCTGTCCACAATGTTTAGTGTCTCTATCTGGAAAACATACCCAAAATAATACATCGAGTACATGTATGATCAGGAATAAGTTTGGTGAATATGTAGTTTTAAACTAGGATAGCTATAATTATGCATAAGTAAAGGTTGTAGAGTTAATGCAATGCACAATTTTAGGCTTCATCATGCATTAAAGTTGCTGATTAAATATTTCTGTAGTAGTTCAAATAGCTTTTGTCTCAAATTCACTAAACATACCGGTATATTGTTAGTCATCTCTCCTTTTTTATAACTAAAGAAACCAGAAGAAATTCAAAACTGTTCTTAAATATATTTACATGTAGAATGTAGCATAGTTATTTCTGTAGAGACTAGTGCATTGTGGTATGTTTAAGTTTCAAGTTGGTTTGGAAAATGTACAAGTTTATAAACACATTGTAACCCCTACAAGAGACAACATTAACCCATTTATGCCTAGCGTCTAGAAAAAAGGCCTTGGCAAACAGCATAGACCCAGATGAGACACCGCATGATGTGGCGTCTTATCAGGGCCTGCGCTGTTTGTTTTAAGGAATTTCTTTAAGAAATATTCTAAATATAGAAATAAATCTACTAGACATCCCTAATTTTGGAAATAAATTGATCCAATTTAGAATGATGGGAGATTCCACTATGCATAAATGGGTTAAATATTCAATACGGATTTTGTGTACATAAACAGTAATGTAGATCTACATATCCTGTTTTCAAAAAGAAATAAGTTAGTGACTGAGAAAAACCAGTTTAATGCAGGCGCATCAATTATCATCCCAGACTAGCCGTGAATTTTGGTAATTTTCTTTAAGGAGAGACTTTCTTTCAATAATAAAATATATAAAAGAGGAAAAGGTTGTCGCTGATAAAACAGTGCGGACCACACACATCTGGGAGGACACTTTATTCACATACATAAGCCCAGCGCTATATGAGTGAAGCTCAAATATACAATTATATTCAAGACAGTGAATGATATTTTATCAACCTTGAAGTTGAGGCGAATAGGGCATCTATTACATACCTTCCCAGATCTTAAATAGTCTTCAATAAGCTCCTTATATGTGATTTCTTTAAAAACGCTCTTGTAGGTCAACCATGCTCCAGTCCCGATGGCACCTGCTATGGCAAATGCTGTGTTCCAGTTCCATCCAGGCATTGGTCTGAAAAATAAACCATTGAGCTCAGAAAATGAGCCTTTTTCTGGGAAAACAGGGCTTAATGCATGTTCCAAGATTAGCCTCAACGGTCCACACAGGCTCATTTGGGACGACAATTTCTGCCTATACTTAATTTTTATTCAGAAAAAAAAAAAAATGCACGAAAAAAATCATTCAAGCAGAAAGTGTCATCCCTGATAAGCCTGTGCAGACTCAACAGGCTAATCTGTGACAACACTTGATGCACATGCATTAAGACCAGTTTTTCCAGAATGTCACTCAGCATGATCCTTATCATTAGGGCAAGATCTAGAGTGAAATAGCAAAGTGATGCCTCTCTCAATTTTGGTTTGAATGCCCCCCACCCTCCCCTCTTGCTAAACTCTCTGGGCTGGCTGAATAAACAATGTTGAATGCTTTTCTACGAAACTTTAAACCATATTGTTAATATTTATTTTTATATATAACTGTTTATGCTAAAACAGTGCGTGTTTTTCACTATTTTGGAAATAGGGAAATAAGTGATGGTGTTTTGCTAAAAAATGCTTCAAATCGACAATATTAGTGTTTTTCAGTATCATTTTTAATAAGGTTGAACTGATATGGCTGGATGGGAGATGAACAAAATGTTGAAATCTATTAATTTTTATTTTTTTTTAACCTTCAATTGGTAAATTTTAGGTCCCATTTGGGAAAAATATCTACTTCAATTGGGAATGGGGCAGAATACAAGACCCGATTTTTAATAAAAAAACAACAAGCAACTTGATAAATTCTGGATTCAGTTGCGAAGATAATGATCCATCTTTTATCTCTGCTCCTTCTTAGAATCATCATGCATCATTTTCAAGGCACAAAATTAGACTTGCAAGCTTACGAAAATGCAAGTTCAAATTGTAAACTGCAGTTACAAAATGCTAGTTAAATGTTCAAAATGCAGGTAAGCATGTTCAAAGCTCCCAGATTCTGCATACTAAACAGGTTTGTATAGAATGCTGATTGCCTTTATTGTGATTATCCAAGTATTGTCAATTCAAATGCCTCACTTATCACTGAACATTACCTGGACACAAATGGTAATTCATTCATTATTATTTACAGTTGTTTGTGTGTAAAATAATAAAAGAACATATTTGTTTAAAGAATGTTTTTACCTATTAGCAAATTGACTGAAAAGCCAATGCAAACGTTTGCAAGCACATAAATTTTTAGTTTTATTTATGTCAATGATGTGATACCGATTCGTGAGGTTTTCCCATCTGTATAAAACAAAGCAAATAAATTCCTATAAATACTATTAAAAAACAATCTTGAACCCATGCTAAGAGTACAAGCAGTTCAGAATAAGAGTAGGAGCAGATCACAGAGCTCTGTATTGAGGTTATTACACCTGTGTCTCTACTTTCACCAACCATTTTATTGATGTCAATGACATTTCAGCCTCCTTATTCATCACTTTAGCTATAACAGATGGTTGCACGAGACAAGTAAGTCTTCCCACGGAGAGATTTTACATGGGAATTCTCTGATACTCTTAACATAGTTGTCTAGCATGTAATTTTTAATGAAACACTTAATACTTACTCAATTGAAAACCATGTGGTACTTTTTAAAATATCACATAATGACGCCAATAAAAATACGTATAACAAAACTAAATATATAACTAATGTTTTATTTCATAAAATAAAGATAACAAAGGGAAGTTTTTGTATTATATACTGGGTAGATGTAGCCAAATATAGGTTTCTTTAAATTCTTTCTACTCCAAAAATACATTGACCCTCAGATATTTCTCCACCCCATTTTCAGTTTAATTGTGTGAACAATATCCCCAAATTAAGCACACTTTAAACAAACAGACCCATTCCCTAAGCAAAATGGTAAGAAATATTTTTTTTGCGTGTACAACTATAATTTATACAATTTTGTTCTTATGATTTGAATTATTATCAATATTATATTAAATTAGTTTTTTCCAAAAACAGTGGACTTTTCACTCACAACAGGCTATGGCTCTGCTCCAGAGCCTTATTAAACAAGTTATGTGTTTGTCAGAAACACTATGTCCCCTGCTGCGTCGCTTTGAAGCTATATATTTGACCTTTGACCTTGAAGCTACGTTAGCGTTACCGATCGCCGAAATCGCCATTGGCGATTACAATTCCTAGCTGGCGATTAAAAATAAGATTTTCATGAAATTGGCGATTGAGAAAAAATAGACCCTATGCTTTACAAATGCACACTCTAAATGCCTGTTTTCAGGCCGTATCAATCGCCAGAAACATCGCTAAGATTACACAGATAACATCCTTACCGGAAAGGCCCCAGGGGATAATGACGACCGCCTAGGTCGATAATCCACATGGCTAATGTCTTAATTGGTCAAGCTTTACACTGCGACCAGACTTTTTTAACATTTGGGTTACTTGGCTATTTACGCGATGACTGAATCACTGAAGCGTGCCGTGTATGACCTATGCTATAGATGTTATGATTCAACGTTATCGAATCGACCAGTACGGAATTGTCGTTTAATCAGATGGGCGGAGTTATGGCATTGACATAGCCACTATAAACTAATTTCCCAAGACACAACGATTTTGATTGGCTAAAAAAGTAGATAAGAGTTACTTCCCTTTACGGTCGCTATGCGACTTGAAAGACCGATTTAGAAAGTGAGTTGCAGATTCTGGGAAAAATGGATGCTGCGAGCGAAAATGGAAAGTCGAAGCAAGAGAAATTAACACAATTCTTTAGAAAAGAAAGCGGACAGAATAATGTAAACTCAGGAAATGACCAAATGTTAGGTTCGCGATCGGAGGACGTCTAAAATAGTACAGACGTGAATGCAGAATCAGAAACGTCTATACCTGTCAAGGTTCACGGTTTCGTCGTGAGTCTCACGGTTTTTGACGTGCAATGGCGGTCTCATGCTGACTTAGTAATTTCTAACGCATTTCTTCAAAAACAAAAAAAAATGTTTGGATTTAATAAAATGTCGTATAATTACTTCCGAGACGGGCGGGCTGCTTTAGTGGTTTAAAACCTAAATACCACATGTACCGAAAACTGTTTAACGGTGTTAGTGTATCATTATCACTACGCCACTGGTGTCTATGTAAACAAATAAATTGGCTGCAAAATGTCAGCAAGTGGCTCACCAGCAAAGAAAACTTTTCAAGCAAAAAGGGCTAATTTCAGAAACAAATAGTCTTAATTTTGCTCAGAAAATAGCCCCAAAACGCACCACAGACAATCTAGGATCAAAAAAAAATCCGGGGAGGGGGGGGGGGGGCATGCCGCCGGACCCCCCTAGATTTGGCGACTAAGTTTTTTTCCTTAGCGCCAACCTAGTTGAAGGATGACCTTGACCTTTCACCACTCAAAATGTGCAGCTCTATGAGATACACATGCATGCCAAATATGAAGTTGCTATCTTCAATATTGCAGAAGTTATGGCAAAATGTTAAAGTTGGAGCAAACAAACAAACAAACAAACCAACCAACCAACCAACAAACAGACAGGGCAAAAAATATGTCCCCCACTATAGTGGTGGGGGATGTCCCCCACTATAGTGGTGGGGGACATAAAAAAGAAAAACTACTGCTTACAATTTGTTGTCACCACCCTTTGTTGACTTGCCCTGATTTCTGTAGAATCCTTTGATAGGATCCCTCAGGTTTTCTCGTTGTGAGCCTGGGAACAACCACAAACAACATATAGTTGGACACCACATTTTTAACACCATTAACTGGAATAAAACAAATTCAAATTTATGACAACGGCTTGCATTACTTTTTGGAAAACTAAATGTCTTAACTTCGAGCCTCTGATTTGTGTTTTGTTTACATTTTTATGTTGTATATGTTATTAAAACATTTAATATATTATATTTTGCAGAGTGACAGTGTAATGAATTGCATATACTTAAAAATGATATTGTTTAGCCTTCAAATGCATTAACAATTTCCTATGTAAAAAGAGGTGTTTGTATTCTTGTAATTCAACTTCTTATAAGCAGATGTCAGCTAAAACTTTAAATGTCTTTAAGACTTTATTAAGGAATATCAAATAAAAATTATCTTCAAACAACTTTAAACAAATAAGGCCTTTACAAGCATCTCAGTTGTTCAAAAAAAGTGTTTCATTTTCAACTCAAATTGTTTAAGTCTATTTATTTTACAACTAAGACGATTTTTTTTCATATTTTAACAATCATTAACAACAGTAAAGCCCCCCAAAAATGGACAAAGTTGTATTCAGAGGAAACTATTGGCACTAAAAAAAAATTGAATTGCATTTGGCAGATATGTTTAATACGTATTGACAAAATATTTCTGTATTGTACACTTTGAACTCATCTTTGACTTAAAATAAAAATAATAATGGAACAAGTTATTTTACTTTTTATTTTGCTCTGTTACTCCATTTTTTTCCAAATATAAATTCAAACAAATCTAGATTTGTTATGGCCTATTTAAATATTTGAGTAATGTATTGCAGAACGTGACCTCTAAGTACATATTCAATAAAGATACTCTCTCAGTCCTAAACACAAAACATTCATAATATTGCACCATGTAACAAGTATTTTGCAATAATTGTTATTATCTGAATTGTTAACTGGAAGTTACATGTACACAGTCTGCAAAGTCTGCAAACATAATCTTTTCAACTATGATGGGTAAAACTCATTACCTCCCTTTGTCGATGAAGAACCAGAATCTTCCTTCGGTATTTCTTCTTTTGGTGCTTCTTTTGGAGATTCTTTTGAGGTGTCCTTCGATGCATCTTTAGCTTCATTGTTGTTTTTCGGCTGTTTTCTACCGGCCCTAAGTCCAAAGTTTTCCCAACCATCTGATTTATGTTTTCGCAAAACAATCCAGTCTTTTATTAGAGTCCTCCAATCAGAGGGTTTTAATCTTGAAAGGAGGTGAATCTTTCTTCTGACCTAAAAAGCAAACATTCAATTATGCCTTTGTATCAGTTGAGTGAGTTACTGAGCAATATTTCTATCTTTTTTTTTATACCCACGCTTTTTAAAAACTAAAAACTGGCCACTATCTCCTCCTACACTATAAGAACTAGAACCTTGAAACTTACACACATGGTAGCTATGAGCATATGTGCGACCTTGCACTATTTGGAATTTTGATCTGACCCCTGAGTCAAAAGTTATGGGGGTTGGGGTGGGGACGGGTCAGAGATTTTCACTCATTTTTTTGTTTTATGTACTTTAATATTGGCCATGACTTTTGCAATATTGAAGATAGCAACTTGATATTTGGCATGCGTGTGTATCTCATGGAGCTGCACATTTAGAGTGGTGAAAGGTCAAAGTCATCCTTCAAGGTCAAAAAAACAAATCAAATGGAAGTAATAAGCTTTAAAGGGAGGTAATTAATGAACCTGCCAAATGACATTTTTTTTTAAATAAATCAAAGCGACGCAGTAGGGGGCATTGTGTTTCTGACAAACACATCTCTTGTTTTATGTTATCATACATTAACTTCTTCATTTCTACACCGATTTACTTCCAATTGATACTGAACATCTCTTATGACAATACGGTCAACCTCAACTATGCAAGGCCTAATTACCAACCCTAAGGCGCCCCCTCGGTCAAACATGCGGCGTGGGGATACGCGTCAGCCTCTGTCGCGCCATTTCTAATTTCCTTTTAATTTTCGTTTTGACACACTTTTGTTACATAAGGCTTAAGTTTACGTTTGCCAATGAAATGAAAGATTACCAACAAAGCATATTTCGTTCATCTATAGACTATACAGAAGTATGTGTATACATGTACCTGAACACCCACATGTTAAGACGGGGGACCTTTGTCAGAGACAAAAAGGTTCATGTTGTAGGCGTAATAACTGGATCTTCATAAATTTCATCAGTTTAGGTTTAGTTCTTTTATTTAGTCATGGCGAGATCCAGATTTTTATTTGCTAATTATTTTGCAACCATAGCAATAAAAATTAGGTCTGATGAAAAAAAGAATAGCATGCATTTTTTTTACCATATGGCCCTTAACAATGTTTGCTTTTCCTCAATTTTAAGAAAGGGCTGGGTCCCTTTGATTGGGAACAAGCATTTTAACTTAAGTTTGTTAAATTAGTGATGTTGTTGATTTGCTATCAAAGGCTTCACAATTGAGATTAAAGTGATGGATTTCAATAAATTTGGAAAACCAGGAGTCAAATGACCCTGTGCTTGAAAGTTTCATAAGTCAGAATAACGGGTCAAAATACTTAACCCATTTATGCCTAGTGGACTCTCCCATCCTTCTTAATTGGATCAATTTATTTCCAAAATTAGGGATGTCTAGTATATTTATTTATATATTTAGAATATTTCTTACAGAAATTCCTTTAAGCAAACAGCACAGACCCTGATGCATCATGCTGCGTCTCATCTGGGTCTACGCTTTTTGCCAAGGCCTTTTTCTAAACGCTACAGGTTTTTTTCCTTCTTTGCGACCCGCCGAAAAACGGCCCTTTCCCCTCAATTTTTTTTCCCCTCAGCAGGTAAACTTTCCCCAAGATTTCATTCCCCCCCCAAACATTTTTTTTTTGTTAACCTGATCCAGTGTAGATAATAGAACATATTGCATAATTAAACAAGGGACAAAATTGTCACAAAACCAGGTTTTCATTGTGAAAAAAAAATCTGATAAAGGGAGAAAACTCAAACTGAACTTTTTAAATGACCAAAAAAAATTAACCCCCTTTGTAAGTTTTTTTTTTTTTTAAATCTATTTTTAGTCGTGGCGACACTGACATTGGAGATATTGACGTGATTCTTTCGTGGGACACACCGTCCCATGACGGTGAACACATGTGCCAAATGATTTTAAAATCTCACAATGAATGACATAGTTATGGCCAGGACAAGCTCATTTATGGCCATTTTTGACCTTTGAACTCAGTGTGACCTTGACCTTGGAGATATCGACGTAATTATTTCGCGCGACACACCGTCCAATGATGGTGAACAAATGTGCCAAATGATTTTAAAATCTCACAATGAATGACATAGTTATGGCCAGGACAAGCTCATTTATGGCCATTTTTGACCTTTGAACTCAAAGTGTGACCTTGACCTTGGAGATATCGACGTAATTATTTCGCGCGACACACCGTCCAATGATGGTGAACAAATGTGCCAAATGATTTTAAAATCTGACAATGAACGACATAGTTATGGCCCGGACAAGCTTATTCCGCCAGCCCGCCAGCCAGCCAGCCCGCCAGCCAGCCAGCCCGCATTCACCAATCTAATAACCAGTTTTTTCCTTCGGAAAACCTGGTTAAATATCTGTTGCCTAGAATTTGTTTTAAAAACAGTAAAATATGTTAACTTGATTATTTAAGACTTTCCTTATTTTCCCCCAAATCAGGCGTTTCGCGTGATTTTTTCCCCCAAAATCCGGCAGTTCGCGCAATTTCTTCCCCCTAAAAAAAGGCCAGGACCTTTCCCCAAAATCAGATAAAAAAACCTGCGCTTGGCATAAATGGGTTAAGCACATAGAGTTATTTTGTTTGTGCATACTAGTTAAATTATCTGTTTATCTTTTCTAGTGTACATTGTAGTGAAATACTATGAGATTTAGCACAATTTTAATTATATAAAATATATTATTGAGAAAGCTTCCCTATAAACTTTGCATCAAAATAATACAAAGCAGATAACTTGCAGGACTCAAAAGTAAGTACAGTGCAGTCCACGCGTTTTCACCAATTTCCCTCGCTACTCAGCGGACACGCCCACGGAGGAAGATTAAGAACGTCCCGGGTTACGCTGAGTTTGCATGATTGGTGCCGCCGAGTTTAACAACCGGCAAATTGATAAGCTGACGCAGCGGCCCTCGGCGTTGGGCAACGCGGAGGAAACTCCGAGTTTAACGAGATAACGATCAATTTAACTTTGTTTGACTTCCTGATTTTTAAATAAAATTACATTCTTACAAGTACATATGTATATAAAATAATGACATTCAAAACAATGTATTACCGTTAATTATCATTGACCAGTCGCCAAATACGAGATCGCTCCGCGCCACTAAGTTGTGTTTTCATAAAACGCTTTCAGTGCCTTCCCCAGGAATTTGTTCAGGCGCCCCGGGGGTGGGTTCGGGAGGGGTGTCCCCTCCCGACGTTGATTTTTTTTAATTTAACGTGTCAATTCACGTTCTGTGGTGCGTTATAACTCAAAGAAAAACAGCGTCAAAAGACGTCATTTGGTGCGGTATGACTCTTCAAAAAAAAATCCCCCAGTCATTTAAACATATAATTTTTTATATTGTTTAATTGTTTTAAAACTTTTCCGCACAGATAGTAAAATCCCGACTCGAACGATTCCCCAATACATCCGTTTCAACCCGACTCTATTACTGTATACTTACTATTTTTCAAGTTTCTATTTATTACCCGATAATCCCGTTTATTCCGTTTTTATCAATCTCTTTCTGGTAAATATTTACGATAAAAGCTTTCAGTTATTTCTTTAACACAAACCTTGCCATTTTTTAAGTGACTATTTATAGATTTGATGAAATATTGCCTCTGAATATGCGTCAATCCCCTGACCTGTTGTGTGCTTGTTAAAACGCTCAATACACGCCATTTGTATGCAATAGACGCGACGTTGTACATGCTGCATAATTTTCGCGCTCTTTTTAATTGAGAAAAAGATTCGACACAAAATAAATTTGCACTCCTAATTTGAAGCAAAAATATTTAACGGTGCGGTAACATTTACATTCGGAAGTGTGTTTCGGATTAAAAACGCGTTAACATCGACTTACGGTAATGGGTTTCGGATTACAAATTTAATTATTCCCATTTGACATTTCAACAAATATTAACCGTTGCGTTATAAATTCAACGATAATTTGTTTACACACTTTACGAGTCGAATAAATGTTTTGACGGAATTATGCATGAAAATCACGTTGTCCACGAGGATCACGGCCGGTTGCCGTCATCAGTCTTCTAACTATCGATTATCGGACGAAACATTTACAAGTGTGCGTAATTAATTCAACGAAAATTTGTTAAAAGCGCATTACGTGTCGAATAAATGTCAGAAAAACGAGGTTAATCAGTTCTATAAATGGACATGTTGAAATATACATGTACTGGAATTAAATAAATTGTTATCACATAATTGTAACCGCTATAATAATTAATTGTTTACCACTTGCAATTAATTTCTCGTATTAATTATGAGTCATAGGTAACACTTGTTTACAGTAAAAAGGTGTGATGATGATGCCCGAAACCGTCTTTAATGTTCTGTACTGTACTAATTGCCGGTTTTATATTACTCAAATGGTACAACTACTTGCTAATCAAGCTGCGATAAACTCTTACTTCATGCCCGACGTCAATCAAAAATAATGGTCGATAGTTAACCCCGCCCTCATAAGCATTCGCGTAACCGATTGGACGATGAACTTCACAGTTTGACGACTGGAAAGTTACCAGATACATCCTTGTCAGCATTTAAATGACCGTGTAATGTGGCTAGAATAATCGATACGCGCGTCATGCTATTCTCTTATCAGTGGATTATCCATTACCCCATGTGGTGTTTATGGCGATTACTTGTGAAAGTAGGTACCGAGTGCTCTATTAAAACAGGGAATATTGATACACTGATAGGGAAACCTTGATTTTTTTGGACAATCTCCACTTTCTTTTACTGAAGAATACACTAATCGGAAAATTTCAAGCGCCCCGGGGACTCTGATTTCGAAATTCAAGCGCCCCGGCAAGGGGCGCTTAAATGGCCTGGGGAAGGCACTGGCTTTATCCATTACTGCGACAGTCTTTGTTTGTCGGACCATGTGGCAGCAATAAACAAAATTTCGTGAATTTGATTGACAGCTGGCGAGTGGTCAATTATGGACCAAATCGGCAGAGTGACATTCACACATGTTAATCCCTTTTGTCAAAACACCACAGACAGCAGTCTACACAATAGGTCAGTAGACAAGCTTTGCATGTTTTCATAACGCCAAACACTTAATCCAGTTCCGTCCAGATGTTCTCTTTAATCAGTATACAGTACAATAACTGTTTCAATAATTACTCTACTAAAATACCGTAACGCTATAGATACGGCGTGTTTGAATTGAAATTAATTTGGAGGAAATATCAAATTATTCGCGATATAATTGTGTTAAAAAGTACCACAGAAACTTTTAACCGAAATCAACAGAATTCAGTGTTCTCTGAGCTACAAAGTTTGTATCAAAAAATCAATACACGCACGCTTTCCACGCATAAACCTTGAACTTGTACATTGCAGCATAGTTTTCGCGAGCTTTTGTCTGAAAATATACATGATGACTGTATATTGGAAGCATTTGTAAACGTCGTGTTTAAGGGATCTTTTCATGTTTTGATAAATTGACAAAATTGAAAAAAGTTGTTTTAGATTCGCAAATTTTCGTTTTAGTTATGATATTTGTGAGGAAACAGTAATACTGAACATTTACCATGGTCTAATATAGCCATTATATGCATATTTTGATGATTTAAAAACCTGAAAATTATAAAGCGTTGCAACGCGAAATGATTGAATAATTTGGACAGTTCTGTTGTTGTCGTTTAATTTTGTGAAACTACAAAGATTGCTTATATAAACTATAAAATACGTCTTTCATACATAATTGGCAGGATGGCCGAGCGGTCTCATTGGTTTTTACTTCAGGACTCCGGGGGTCACTGGTTCGAGTCCTGTTGTGGGCTATTTTTTTTTCCTTTTTTTAAATTTTATTCTTGACGTTTTACTGGAGCTTTTTAGATCCAGTGTTTACATTTATCAATAAAAAGCATTTAATGACAAACTTCAAAACATGCCAAAATCTGTGAAAAGGCCCCTTAAACATTAAAAATCGGAAGCGTGTTTTGGATTACAAAATATTATTCTCGTTTGGAAATTTAACGGAACATTTATTCTTGTGTTATATGTGTTATGAATTAAATATTAATTTGTCAATACGCTTTATGTGTCATATATTCATTCATATTGTAGACGTACCTGTGAATAAAAACATATATTAATTTTTTTATACAATTATCTTTATTTTTATAAGCCACAGTATTTAAACAATTTGTAATTGCAATGTTTATATTTTTTGGAATGCACAGTAGCACACTGCGTCGCGCGGCGGTGTTCTGATAAGAACGGAAATTGCCTGCATTTACCAACTACCCGTAGGCTTAAGTAATAAAAGCCGCGGGTATTAGCGTTTTAGTGAATACACCTCGCCTTCCCCGCTGCGGAATAACTCTCTAGCAGACGAATGCCCCACGGAGGGAGCATGTTTTTTGGGGAAACGCGTGGACTGTACTGAATCAAAAAGCAGGATTCTGCTTCAATTGAAATCCCTGATGTGAGATATTTTCAATACAATATTTAATAAGGTTCAACTGAAAAGTTCAGATCTAAAACTAGAAATGGCGCGGCAGAGGCCGACGCGTATCCCCACGCCGAATGTTTGACCTAGGTGTGCCCCAGGGTTGGTAATGGGGCCATGCATAGCTGAGATTGACCGTATTGTCATAAGAGAAGTTCATCATCAATTAGAAGTGAATTGGTGTAGAAATGAAGAAGTTATAGTAAAAGGCAATTTTGGGTGGGTGTGACATATGTGGGCAGGGCGCCCCAGGGTTGGTAATTGTGCCATGCATAGTTGAGATTGACCGTATTGTCATAAGAGAAGTTCAGTATCAATTTGAAGTGAATCGGTGTAGAAATGAAGAAATTATAGTAAAAGGCAATTTTGGGCAGGTGTGGTCTATGTGGGCGGGGCCCCAGAGTTGGTAATGGGGCCATGCATAGTTGAGATTGACCGTATTGTCATAAGAGAGGTTCAGTATCAATTTGAAGTGAATCGGTGTAGAAATGAAGAAATTATAGTAAAAGGCAATTTTGGGTGGGTGTGGTCTATGTGGGCGGGGCGCCCCAGGGTTGGTAATGGGGCCATGCATAGTTGAGATTGACTGTATTGTCATAAGAGAAGTTCAGTATCAATTTGAAGTGAATCAGTGTAGAAATGAAGAAATTATAGTAAAAGGCAATTTTGGGCGGGCGTGGTCTATGTGGGCGGGGCCCCAGGGTTGGTAATGGGGCCATGCATAGTTGAGATTGACCGTATTGTCATAAGAGAGGTTCAGTATCAATTTGAAGTGAATCGGTGTAGAAATGAAGAAATTATAGTAAAAGGCAATTTTTGGTGGGTGTGGCCTATGTGGGCGGGCGCCCCAGGGTTGGGATTGGGGCCATGCATAGTTGAGATTGACCCTAATGTCATAACAAAAGTTCAGTATCAATTTGAAGTGAATCCGTGTAGAAATGAAAAAATTATAGTAAATGGAAATTTTTGGTGGGTGTGGCCTATGTGGGCGGGGCGCCCCAGGGTTGGGAATGGGGCCATGCATGGTTGAGATTGACCGTATTGTCATAAGAGAGGTCCAGTATCAATTTGAAGTGAATCGGTGTAGAAATAAAGAAGTAAATGTAAAATAACCTAAAAAAATGAGTGATAATTTCTGACGTGGCCCCACCCCAACCGCTATAACTTTTGACCCAGGGGTCAGATCAAAATTCCAAATAGTGCAGGGTCGCACATATGCTCATAGCTACCATGTGTGTAAGTTTCAAGGTTCTAGTGCTTTTAGTGTAGGAGGAGATAGTGGCCAGGACGGACGGACAGACGGACGGACGGACGGCGGAGATAACCACAATATCCCCACCTTTTTTTCAAAAAGCGTGGGGATAAAAAAAAATTATGAGAATAAGGGATAAGTACTTTTAAGTAAACACATGGTCTAGATTCAGACTAATGGAGGGATAGAGGGAAATTGAAATAAAATAATACATTCAAGGTTTGTTTTAAATCAATCTTTATCAATATGCGTGTCACTGCTAATGCATTCACCCACAAAAAAACATGTATGCATTTAGGAACATGACTGAACTTTTATTCAAGCTTGTTTACCTTTCAATTATTGATACCTGGATACCTGGATACCTGGACTGTTGGGCCGTAAATTAGCTATGCTGTTATGGCCCCTCTGATAAATGTTCTCTTCTTTAGAATCTCTCGCTGATATGTAATATTTTGTTAAAACTTCTCTAGAGTGCGCTTAGTAAATAATAATTGTTAAAATTAACTCATTTACAGACATGTTAAACTTCTTAATGTTCCATTTCTCAGAATTTAGCAACGATTTAAATTGATTAACACTTGTGGCAGCTATTGTTGATTCTTCCAAACTGTTCCATTAAATTAATGAATTGATCTTTGACTAAAGGTGTTGAGTCTTACATTGCTTTTGGAATTCTTGCCTCTTAGTTTCAAGTGATGACCACGAAGATTACCCTCAGCCAGATCGAACAATTTTTCCCAGTTTAAATCATCCAGCGCATGTAAAGATTTGAAAATTTGGATCATATACGCCCTGTCCCTTCTGTACTCAAGTGTGACTAGTCCCAACTTCCGAAGTCTCTGGTCGTATGGTAGATGTGCCACCAATGGCACTAGTTTAGTTGCTCTTCGCAGCACATCTTCAATTAACTTTATATGTTTTTTTAGGTGAGGGGACCAAACACATGATCCGTATTCTAAGGTTGGCCTGATTAAAGCCTTATACAGAGGCAGAAACATTTCTTCATCAAGACATTCGAAGGATCTATGTACTAAGGCAAGAGTTCGCTGTGCTTTATTCGTTATATTTGTAATGTGTTGGTTAAAACTTAGCCGCTCGTCAAAAGTCACACCTTAATCTTTCTCATTTGTGACTGCTTCAATGGCTGTGTAGTTTCCGTCCGGGTCTCTCATGGAATACTGAAAATCACTATTTAAACTTCCAAGGTGAAGAACTTTGCATTTCTTTGCATTAAATGTCAATTTCCATTTATCACTCCAGTCACTTAAGTTGTCTAGGTCAGATTGTAGATTATAACACTCCTCATTTGTTGTTACTGGTGAAAAAAGCTTTGTGTCATCGGCACAAATCTTAACAATTCCTGATACTATGTCAGGTAAGTCATTGATAAAACACAGAAAAAGTATCGGTCCGATTACACTGCCTTGAGGGACTCCGCTAACTACATCTCTCAATGATGACTTGCATTTTGAATATATTGGAACTGCCATAAATCATGGACGATAGGTTCTATATACAATAATTTTCTAACAGTTCTGAAAAATCAATTTTAGCCACCACAAGAAAAAAGAGAATTAGAGAGAAACCCCATGAAGGAGTGATGAAACACAGCAAAGTTTTGTTTACATTTTATACATAACAGAATATATTTACCTCATGTTGAAGGCAACCTCTTGAAACTGATTGTTGTAGTAATTTTTCTAGCCTGTTTGCAAATCTGATATAGTGCAATGCCATAATTATATAAATTCGTGTAACCTTTCTCGAGAAACTGACTTATTATTTAACAGGTTATAGCTCTTGAACGCCATATATACGCATTATTTTTGAAGATAAAAATACATTGAAATAATACATAAAACGATAAGAAAAATATTCTCTATATTTTTTATTTCATTTTTTTATTTCATTGCTGATATTTCAGTGTTAGTTAATAGTTTTCCTTTGAAATGATTATTCGAAAATCGGGTGAATGTAATGAAAGAATAGCTTCCGCTTTTATCAAAATAAACAATAACACGTGCTACATTTTGGCTGTAGAAAAATGAGTTTTAAAGGCAAACAGTCTCGATTTAAAACGTTGACCGAAGATACTTTAAATTACTACAAACGTATTAAAGAAGTTTTACAGGATGACAATTCAATTGATGGTATGATTTTTGTTATTATAATTATATATATATTCGGACACGACAATATATTCGGACGTTAATTGACGTTTAAAATGGCATTGCACATCATGAATGTCTGTATTCTTATCAGTAAAAAAATATACAGCAATGTATGCCTACACCGTGACTCAATCACCAAATATTTGTAATTGCAATCGATTTACTAAAACACTAAAATGCATTGCTAGCCTCGGAAATAGTCTATACAAACGGACTAGTCTATACAAACGGACTCTCAGAGCTTTTGATAATTTTTGCTGTGACGGCTCTGGGAGTCCATATGCACCTCTTCATAAACACAATGGCAGTTCTCCGCAGCTGATCAGTGCACATCACTAAACAGACATTGTTTGTGACCAATTAAGGAAAGCGATGAATACACTTCAAAAGCACAAAGTTACCTGAATTACAACATACGGACACTATCCTTTGCATGCACCCTTAATAAAACGACAATGTTTCAAAACATTATTTACATTTTTTACGTTTTTAAGTTGAAATTTGGAACAGTTCAAATATTTGAAAAGCATTAACATCTTTGATTTCATCATAAATTACCATGTGAAAAAGATTGGTGTACTGCAACCTAACCAATAGCGGCACTTTAAGTCTGCAACATTTTGAGAGATTTCCATGATGGTGGAATGAGGTGGATATAGAGTGCATTACAAAAAACAAAGTAAAAAAAAATAAATCATTGGTTTGTGGTTTTGACAGGTACACATGGATAAGTTTTTACAGTTTCAGTGTTCCTTAGCCCTTGCATTTCAGATCAAATTTTGCAGGGTTACCGGTATAAAGCTGAGTGTTGAATTATTGCAACTAGCCTCTGAAACAAATTAAAATTTAGCTTATTTTCTGGGGTTTTAATAAGCCTAAAATTTAACAAGAAAGCATGGTGAACCTTCAGCCTTGCAACATGAAGTGGATAGTGAGATGAATCTTGGGTTTCTGGTGTGTCAAAATAAGTAACCGTAAGTTACCTTGTATAGCGTGCCCCCATGTATAACGCGCATGCGATTTTTTATAGCCATAACAGAGTTCAAGACCTGAAAATCGGATGGAAAATGGCTTCCATTTTTGAACGCCCGTTTTTAAAAACGGGACGTATTATAGTTTCACCCTTGGTGGGCGGCGTCCACAGCAGTGTCCGCTCTCTAATTCAAATAGTTTTCATCCGATCTTCACCAAACTTGGTCAGAAGTTTTGTCTAGACAATATCTATGTCAAGTTCGAATATGGGTCAAAAACTAGGTCACGGGGTCACTTAGTGCATTTCAAGGATTAAGCATGTTGTCCGCTCTCTAATTGAAGTAGTTTTCACCCGATCTTCACCAAATTTGGTCAGAAGTTGTGTCTAGATGATATGTAGGTCAAGTTCAAATATGGGTCGTGCCGGGTCAAAAACTAGGTCAAGAGGTCACTTAATGCATTTCAAGCATTAAGCATGGTGTCTGCTCTCTAATTGAAGTAGTTTTCATCTGCTCTTCACCTAATTTGGTCAGAAGTTGTGTCTAGATGATATGTAGGTCAAGTTCGAATATGTGTCATGCCAGGTCTAAAACGAGGTTACTTAGTGCATTTCAAGCATTTAGCATGGTGTCCGCTCTCTAATTGAAGTAGTTTTCATCTGATCTTCACCGAATTTAGTCAGATGTTACGTCTAAATGATATCTAGGTCAAGTTCAAATATGGGTCATGCCGGGTCAATAACTAGGTCTCGAGGTTACTTAGTGCATTTCAAGCATTGAGCATGGTGTCCAAAACCTTCGAACGGGCATATCTTGTGACAGTTTGGCACTCTTGTTATATTGTGCAATCATTAATCCGGGTCATTGGAAAGTTTAAATTTGCACTCTTCAACGAAGAAGCATTTATATACTCAGGAGCATGGGTTGCATAGCACTATATTTGACAATTTTAAAAAGGGCTGTTGTTGTCTTTGTGGTTCTTTTGCCGTTGTCTAGAGTGGTCTTCTGTCAATGTCTGATGTTGCGTTCAGACAATTGCAAACGCATGTTTATAACACCACTATTGAACGTTCAATATTTATACACACAAAATGCAATTACATATTTTCACATTCTCACGTGTATATTAGTGTCTCAAATTTCAATTAGCCTCTCAACAAGTTGTGGCACAAATTACTCAATTTAAGCTGGAAATCAATTATGAAGTGCAAAAAGACGCACTTTCACAACTACCGATACCCGCATAAAAGACGTCGTTCACACCTACCTTTGCCTGCTCTCCGCTATGTCGACAACAGTCCCCATCGGAATTCATCAATGAAGAAGTGTAAAAACACAAACAAAGAAATGTCGGCAACTTTATTCAAACAAATTTATTTTTGCCCAAAACTTCTTTTAACCGGTTCATATCTACCAGTAATGACTTCTTGTTGTTTTGGCAACGGCCCCTTTAGTCTGTAAGATTATAGGTTTTAGTTTTCTGGAAAGTAAAAATGACGTTCATTTTGATTATTAACGATACCATAACAAAGTTTTGCAATGTAGCAGCCAGGATAGCGTTGTATCAGTGTATAACGTGCACAAGCTTTTTATGTCCCCCACCACTATAGTGGGGGGACATATTGTTTTTTGCCCTGTCTGTTGTTTTGTTGCTTTGTTTGTTTGTTTGCTCCAACTTTAACATTTTGCCATAACTTTTGCAATATTGAAGATAGCAACTTCATATTTGGCATGCATTTGTATCTCATGGAGCTGCACATTTTGAGTGGTGAAAGGTCAAGGTCATCCTTTAAGGTCAAAGGTCAAATATATGGGTGAAAATCGCTCATTTTATGTACACATTTGCAATACCGGTTTTGAAGATAGCAACTTGATATTGGGCATGCATGTGTATCTCATGGAGCTGCACCTTTTGAGTGGTGAAAGGTCAAGGTCATCCTTCAAGGTCAAAGGTCAAATATATGGGGACATATTGCTTCACAAACACATCTTGTTTTATTTGAAATTTGGAGGTAAAACACTGCTTGTTATACGTGGTAACTTATGGTAAGCGTCTTTCATTTCCATTTCAGTCCAAGTTATTGATAACATCTTCAGTCAGCTAACCCAAGAAGCTGTTGCAGTCTGCAAACACCCAGAAACCAGTGCTATAATTGAACTGCTGATCAATCATGCATCATGCGCAAATGTTGCATCACTCCTGCAGATTTTTGCAACTGATTGGGATGCGGTGTGCAATGATTCTTCTGCAAGTCATGTGGTACAAAAATGTGTACTGGTCTCACCCAAACTGTTTGCTGAACAGGTTTCGCAGTTTGACATTGATAACTGCAGTGAAGATTCATCTGAGGACCAACTCATTCTAAAGATTTTAAGTCTTTGTGAGCACATATTGAACAATTTGGAGAAGTGTTTAACGCACACTCACATGTCACATATAGTCAGGTCTATGCTTCAAATCCTTGGTGGGACATTTGTTGATGAAAAGATTTTGAAAAGTAAAGGATCAAGAAATTACTCAAAAAAGAATGAACCAGGTATGGTTTAGATTTTTTGTTTCTTGAATTTTGTAATAGACATAATAATCATGACAAGATGTTGTAATTTGCACAGTGTGTTTTTTTTTCACCATTTTGAGAATGGGGCCAGGTCCCTTTGGATTGGGAAAAATGGTGTCGTTTTCACTAATATGAAATAAGTGTTTATGATTTTATGCTAAGAACTACTTTAAAATTGACATTACATGTGATTTCAATATTATATTAATTTAAGTTCAATTTACAGAGCTTGACTTGGGATGAATTAAATGTTGATTCTTAGTAAAACAAATACTAAATTTCGGAAACTTGCAATTGGGAATTTGTAGGTCCCATTTGGGAAAAACATATACTGTTTTCCCTTGGGAATGGGTCCCTGTACCGGACCAAAATTTGAAGGAAAAAAAACACACTTTTACTTTAAACTTAAAAGACCTTCACAATTCGAAATATACTTCCATATGTATTGTTAAATGCAGACATTGATTATATGAGTTTGGTTTGTGTTCACCATACTGGACAGGAGGAGTGTCCCAAAGATACTGTTTATGATATCCCTGCACAATACAACATTAAATTGAAAAAAAGTCATAAACAACTAAAAAGCTAGATATTTCAGATATAATTCAAAAGTCATCCCAAATTTTCTTGAGTCTTCTAAGTTAATTAGGAAGGAGTGCTGGGACACACTCCGGGACCCGTATTCACCAATCCATTCTTAGACTTAAGAATAAAGAACAGACTTTGAACCAAGAAAAATGGGTTCAGTGTTTGAATATAAACAGGCCTTCGCTGGTGATTATGTGATTAACAATACGTTCTACATGAAGAATGATAAAGATAGAGGTGTTTAATGCCAAGTTTGACTAAAAATTCAAGCAATTCTTGAATATATTAATTTAAAGAATATTCTTTATTCTTAGACTTAAGTCTAAGAATTTCTTGGTGAATATGGGTCCGGGTCCACACATACATGTAATGCAGCTGCAAGCAGAGAAGGCCTCATAAACTTTGAAATACACATGCATGATCAATATCTTTTACGATTTCTTATTCTTCAGTAAAAGTTTCAGTTAGCTGTGAATAATTCTTTGTTCCACTTAATAAACTACTGTGACTTTTTTTTAGACAGGAAACAGAAGGATATTCACTTCCAAGACTTTGATGTGCCAGCAGCATTTCGGAAGCAGTTGAAATTTGTGTACAAAACTATTTTTAGACTGGACAATTTTGGTGGTAAAAAATTAAGTTTTTTGATTATCAGGTTTACTGAATTTTTGTAATGTAAACTATGTATAATGAACAATTGTTAAAAGAGAGTTTTTACAAGTCTAATAAACATTTAAAAATTATATTACTTGTCTTTGTAAATAATGTTTGTCTTCTATACATGAGCCTGGCTGTGGAAAAATGGGGCTAAATACATATGTGTAAAGAGTTTTCCCAGATTAGACTGTGAAGTCTGCACAGGCTTATCAGGGATGATACTTTCCATTTAAACTGGATATTCCTTTAAAGAAAATTCCTCCATCAAAGTGAAAAGCGTCATCCCTGATCAACCTGTACAGACTGCATAGTCTAATCTGGGATGAAACTTTATGCATAAAGCATTGTATTCTCAGGGCATACACCTGTAGCTCATATTCAATTATTTAGTCCATAGTATAATTTTCAGCCTGCTGGTACAGCTGAAGTTTCATTTGGTGTATATTTGAGGACCTAGTAAAAATCTACAATTTGGGTCAATTGAAATTTTTGAAAACTGTTAACACCTTTCTTTCAAAATACATCATACTACGCAATGTACGAATAACTCTCTCCGCGTAATTGGCTTTTGATATATTCTGTGTTGTAAAAAAATCAACTCCATTCTTTTTCATAAATTTTTTAAAGTCTGAGTTCACAAATTCTGACCCTTGTATATGCAGCGCTTCTACCAAAAGAATTATTGGAAAAAAAGAATTATCATTATTTCCTGATAATTTTTACCTTAAAGGGCCTTTTCAAACCCTATAAATTTGTGTGTCTATTTACTATTATCCCTACTCACTACTGGATATGAAACTGAGTGTAAACAAATATATATTTATGGTTTCAGTTTACATCACAGAAAGCAACGCTAATCCCATCCTGCAGACTCTACTCTTGGTGCTCAATAAAGCCAACACTGAACTTTGTCAAAAGGCAATTAATAAGGTCATCAAAAGGTCAAGGATCAAGGACGATGTGGAACAGGTCAAGTATGTGAACTGTACTTTTAAACTGCTGAATATAAAGTTGAACACAATCATCAAATTATTTATTTTGTGCTTTGTCTGAGTTTATTATTGATGGTATACCCTCTTTGTACAATCTGTAAGCATTCACAAATATTTAAACTAGAAATTGCTGTAAATTATGTACAAATTAGATTCTTTTGTTTAGTTTTTATGAAAGAAAAGAGAGAAGTCTCAGCAAACCTTTTTTTAACTAAAGAAAGTGCATACACAATTTGTGGTCAACATATTCACAGTATTGCAGCTTTTGACAATAGCAATATTGCGATTGCAAATTATTTCATTTTATAAATGAAGATGAGGTCAATGGTGACATTTGATCTATGTTCAAGTCAACTTGGTAACCGTATCTGCATCATTTCAATTCTGAAGCAGGGTTGCTTATATTTTCTTTTACTCTAGGAAAGAATATTGCATGACATGACATAATGCGCAACAAAACTGTTTCTTTTTGGTCAAATGTAGTACATGATTCCATAAGTGTTGTTCATGGTACTGTCCAATATGGTTGAATAAATGTTCATCATTCCGGTTGCATAGAAAGCAGAGTTTATTTGATGAGATAGAGGTTTACTAGCATATACAATTAGCAGTAGTAAATTATCAGGCATGATTGCATAAAGAAAAAAAAAAATGTTGGAACTATTCCAAAAACATTTTTTTAAATCCTGAGAATGCAATGATTGGTTGGTGTGGTGTTAGCTAATTAATTGATAAATAGCTCTTGAGGGTAAACTTATTTTTTCATAACTTAGTAAGGTTGCCGTGGCGTGGTGAATTTAGTTTTGGCATAACAACCCGTAGGTGAGAGGTTCGATCCCCACTGTGGTAGATTTTCCCTAAAGGCACCAAACAAAAACTGGCTTTCAACAGGTTACAGACTGAAGACTTAAGACTCAAGAGTGTTGAAATAAGCATTAGGCTTTTGATCCAATTAAGCTCAAATAACTAGGTTTAAACGTATTTCAACAAATTTTCGTCAAGCTCTTCGACAAACATACAAAACAACATCAAACCAAAAGATCAAATGGTGTTTAATAATTTATTGATACAAAGCTGTAATGTTATCTCCTTCTCTAGTTTGCCGCCAGTTGCTGCTGACAGTATAGGGTCGTTCCTGGTGGAGCAGATAATCGGTCTGTGTTCTGAGGAGCTCTTCAGGAAGCTGTTTGAGAGGCTGTTTCACAACAGGTTACTGCAGTTTGCTACCCACGCATCTGCAAACTATGTGCTGCAGACATTCATCAGAAAGTGCAGGGATAAAGACATAGTATGTATTGGTGCTTTTTAACTGTAGCAAAGGAACGTACTTATGTCAAGCTCTATAATTGTCTGTGTTGTAACTTGTAAGAAAATGTTATTTGGTATGTTTAATGTTTGGAATGTGAGTATGTCAAATTTCTTTGTAAAAAAATATTACTTTTAATTAGTGTTTTAATTATTTGCTTGTTTTTTATGCCCCTGAAGGAGGGCATATAGTGATCGGACCATCTGTCTGTCTGTCTTTCCGTCACTCTTTGCGCTTAGGTTTTGCGTTTAGGTTTTGAAAAATACTCATAACTTCTATGTCCCTTCAGATAGCAACTTGATATTTGGCATGCATGTGTATCTCACGGAGCTGCACATTTTGAGTGGTGAAGGTCAAGGTCATCCTTCAAGGTCAAAGGTCAAAAAACCAATCCAAGGGAAGTAATAAGCTTCAAAGGGAGATAATTATCTGAACCTGCCAAATGATAAAAAAATATTTTTTTAATCAAAGCGGGGCAGAAGGGGGCATTGTGTTTCTGACAAACACATCTCTTGTTTTCCCTTCAAATAACATTATTTGGTATCATTATTGCTAATTGTTAACTTCTTAGTGATACTATAAATAGATATAATGTATGATGTGCATGACACTGTTATTAGGCACTTTAATGAATTCATAGGTAATTTGTATCAGTACTAATCATTAGGTAAAAGTGCATAAAATATGGACATACACTGCATTGTGTTTAGTATTGCACTATTTTGGGAATGGGGCCCTTTGAATTAGGAAATATCATGTCAATTTGACTTGGGCAATTGGTGTTGTTGTTTGTTTTGCTAACAAATACTTCAATATTTAGAATAAAATGTTTTGAAAATTATATTTACTTAGATTCAACTTTAGTCTTACAGAGCTGAATAGGGAAATGAATCTTTTCCAAAAAAATATTTGTTAAAACTTTCGATTGGGAATATTTTGTAGTTAAAGTTATTTGAGAACAATATTTTATTTTTAGCTCCACTGGCCAGAGGTCAGCGGGGCTTATGTCATGGTCCTTTGTCCGTGCGTGCGTCCGTGCGTTAACTTTTTCTTTAAACATTTTCTTCTCCTAAACTAAAAGTCCAATTCTGATAAAACTTCTCACAAATGTTCCTGGGGTGAACCTCTTTCAAATTATGCCCCTGGGGTTAAATTTTACCCCGCCCCGGGCTCAATAAATTGGTCAATAAACATATGCTTGTATAAAGCCTATTTTGTGCAAACTTTAAAAATCTTCTTGTTCATAACCATTGGGCCTAGTGCTACCACATTTGGTATGTAGTGACATTTAATAGTTCTCTACTTTGTTTGTTCAAATAATGCCCCTGGGGTCAAATTTGACCCTGCCCCGGGGGTCACAAAAATGAACATATGCTTATATAAAGCCTATTTTGTGCAAACTTTAAAAATCTTCCTGTCCATAACCGTATGGCATAGGGCTATCAAATTCGGTATGTAGTGACATCTAATTGTTCTCTACTTAGTTTGTTCAAATTATGCCCCTGGGGTCAAATTTGACCCTACCCCGGGGTTCACAAAAATGAACATACGCTTAAATAAGGCCTATTTTGTGCGAACTTTAAAAATCTTGTCCATAACTGTATGGCATAGGGCTTCCAAATTCGGTATGTAGTGACATCTAATAGTCCTCTACCAAGTTTGTTCAAATTAAGCCCCTGGGATCAAATTTTTTACCGTTCCCTCAGGGGTCACAAAATTGAACATATGCTTATATTGGGCCTATTTTGCGCAAACTTTAAAAATCTTCTTGTCCATAATAATTGGGCCTACTAGTATTCATACCAAATTTGGTATGTATTAAAATCTTAAAATTCTCTACCAAGTTGTTTCAAATTATGCCCCTGGGGTCATATTTGACCTTGCCCCGGGGGTCACAAATATGAAAATATGCTTAAATAAGGCCTATTTTGTGCAAACTTTAAAAATCTTCTTGTTTATAATTATAGAGCCTACGGCTACTAAATTTGGTATGTAGTGACATCTAATAGTCCTCTACCAAATTTGTTCAAATTATTCCCCTGGGCTCAAATTTGACCTTGCCCCGGGGGTCACAAAACTGAACATATGCTTATATATAGCCTCTTTTGTGCAAACTTTAAAAATCTTTCTGTCCATAACCATTGGGCCTAGGGCTACCAAATTTGGTATGTAGTGACATCTTATAGTTCTCTACCAAGTTTGTTCAAATAATGCCCCTGGGGCCAAATTTATCCCTTGAAGGCTCCCATTAAAAAGTTGTTCAAGAAAATTTGATTCGTCAAAAAACATGGCCACAGGAAGTTGTTGAACTTTGCATGTTTATGCGTTTTTGCTATTTATTCATTATGGGATGAATAAACTATTTTCTTCTCAAACTAAAAGTTTATCAAAATACACATGGAATAACTTTGTAATTATAAGAGATAAATGCATACATGTCGAGCGTGAAAGGTAGACCAACATGTTAACTATCCATTAATGTTAACCCTTTACCAAACGACACATTTTGGACTGCCCCAAATTGAAAGAGATTAGTGATAAAAGGAGAAATTGCTCATCATGAGCAATTTCTGCTTTTTGAAACCAGAAGCCCTGATTTCAAAACGAAAACAAACTCTTCAGAAGGAGTTATGGTCTATTGGAAGGTCGAGAATGGCATTTGGTACTTAATCATCCCATATCTACAAAGAAATTAAATTTATAAGTTTTTTTTGCCGTTAATATGATAACCCATCAGTTCAAAAGCACGATTGAAAACATTTCTGCATATGCGCGGACCAGTCTAAGACGTTGTTTACATAATTAGTTCCAAGGTCACAACAACGACAACAAACCTACATGCATGCATGGGAATCAAGTCTTTTTGCGTCGGTTTGTAGACATTATCTTTACTTTTTGAAGCATATGAGATGTTTATCATATGTAAGCAGATACACAACTATTTATTTTTATGTTTTGGAAATCAATGTTTATACAGACCATCGGAAATTGGGTCACGAAGCTGTGAGAAAAAATGTTGATTTTTGTTCGCATAAAAAAACAGTGGAGCGATACAGGGCCATCATGGCCCTCTTGTTTTATTGGTAAAGGAGCAAATTTTGAACAAAACAAAACAGACTTAACTGACATATGATCTTGTGATTCTTACTGCAGTTCAAATCAGTTGTTGATGAGCTGAACAACTGTATTTCTGCTGTGTTAGACGCTCGTAACTATGGTGTCCTGGTTGCCGTGGTGGAAACTGCAGAGAAACTCACATGTAAACAGGACAGCATCCTGCAGGTGAGTAATACGTAATGTTTGCTTAAGGTGAAAATCTTAACATACCTTTTTGTGTATGTGATTTTATACATTTTAATTATAAAGGGGTATACTAGAATCACCATGGGCGTTTTGTGATGTCCATCTGATTTTCTGTCAGTCTGTCTTTAGACACAGACTAGCCTCCACATGTTCTCCCGCACTTTTTAACATGCCGGTACATTATTCAAACTTACGGGAATTTGTTCCTTATGGTTTGAAGTTTTAGCAAGTTACATTAACAAGCTATGCCCCCTTTTTATGCCCCCGGATCGATAGATCGGGGGTATATTGTTTTTGTCCTGTCTGTCTGTCTCTGTCTGTCTGTCTGTCTGTCTGTCTGTCTGTCTGTCTGTCTGTCTGTCCCAAAACTTTAACCTTGGTTAAAGTTTTGCAATAACGTTTGTATTATTGAAGATAGCAACTTGATATTTGGCATGCATATGTATCTCATGGAACTGCACATTTTGAGTGGTGAAAGGTCAAGGTCATCCTTCAAGGTCAAAGGTCAAATATATGGCTTCAAAGCGGCGCAATAGGGGGCATTGTGTTTTTGACAAACACATCTCTTGTTCAAAATATTATACACTGCTTTTATGTCCCCTTTTACTGTTTCACTGATGTGGACTATAGGTTTGCCCTCACTGTTTGGGTATACCAAACAAATATTCTTAGGTCACTAAAGTATCATCCAGGTATGCATGTGTATGAAAAAAATACAGTTCTGGTAGCTAAATAAGTCTCTCATGGAGCTTAAATGGCTAATACTACTAGTAATAAAATAGGTATTGAAGTATTCATCTGCTAGACTGATGACAGTTCATATGTCCGCAGTTCATCTGTCCGCAGTTCATCTGTCCGCTGTTCATCTGTCTTAGTTCATCTGTCCGCAGTTCGTCTGTCCGCAGTTCATCTGTCCGCAGTTCATCTGTCCGCAGTTCATATGTCCGCAGTTCATCTGTCCGCAGTTCATATGTCCGCAGTTCATCTGTCCGCAGTTCATCTGTCCGCAGTTCATATGTCCGCAGTTCATCTGTCCGCAGTTCATCTGTCCGCAGTTCATATGTCCGCAGTTCATCTGTCCGCAGTTCATATGTCCGCAGTTCATCTGTCCGCAGTTCATATGTCCGCAGTTCATATGTCCGCAGTTCATATGTCCCCAGTTCATATGTCCGCAGTTCATCTGTCCGCAGTTCATATGTCCGCAGTTAATCTGTCCGCAGTTCATCTGTCCGCAGTTCATATGTTCGCAGTTCATCTGTCCGCAGTTCATATGTCCGCAGTTCATATGTCCGCAGTTCATCTGTCCGCAGTTCATATGTCCGCAGTTCATATGTCCGCAGTTCATATGTCCGCAGTTCATATGTCCGCAGTTCATCTGTTCGCAGTTCATCTGTCCGCAGTTCATATGTCCGCAGTTCATATGTCCGCAGTTCATTTGTCCGCAGTTCATATGTCCGCAGTTCATCTGTCCGCAGTTCATATGTCCGCAGTTCATCTGTCCGCAGTTCATATGTCCGCAGTTCATCTGTCCGCAGTTCATATGTCCGCAGTTCATATGTCCGCAGTTCATCTGTCCGCAGTTCATATGTCCGCAGTTCATATGTCCGCAGTTCATCTGTCCGCAGTTCATCTGTCCGCAGTTCATCTGTCCGCAGTTCATATGTCCGCAGTTCATATGTCCGCAAAACTGAATGTGGTGATAATTAAAAAGAAAAGTGAAGTAAGTTTTAAGTTACTATAGTTTTATGTGTAGCAAGTGGTCAAAGGTGAGTAGCTTAAAATAGAGGGAAAAGAATATAAACTATAAAATTAACCCGTTTATGCCTAGTGTCTAGAAAAAGTCCTTGGCAAACATGATGCGGCGTCTCAGGGTCTACGCTGTTTGCTCAAAGGAATTTCTGTAAGAAATGTTCTAAATACAGAAATAAATATACTAGACATCCTTAATTTTTAGCTCACATGATTGCTCAGGTGAGCTTTTGTGACAGGTCTTTGTCCATCGTATGTCCTTCCCTCCGTCCGTTAACATTTGCTCGTAAACACTCTAGAGGCCACATTTCTTTGTCCCAATGAAATCTCGGCCGAGTTCGAAACTGGGTTGTGTCGGGTCAAAAACTAGGTCACTAGTTCAAAAAAATGAAAAACCTTGTAAACACTGTAGAAGTCACATTTCATGCCCAATCTTCATGTAACTTTGTCAAAATGTTTGTCATAATGATATCTTGGTTGAGTTTAAAAGTGGTTCCGATCCCTTGAAAAACATGGCCGCCAGTGGGCGGGGCAGTTTTCCTTATTTGGCTATAGAGAAACCTTGTAAACACTCTAGAAGTCACAATTTTTGCCCAATTATCATGAAAGTTGGTCAAAACATTGGTTCAATTGATGTCTCGGACGAGTTCGAAAATGGTCGAGATTGGTGAAAAAACATGGCCGCCAGTGGGCGGGGCATTTTTCTCTATATGTATATAGTGGCAGTTTTCCCTACGGTATTTGGCTATAGAGAAACCTTGTAAACACTCTAGAAGTCACAATTTTTGCCCTATCATCATGAAAGTTGGTCAAAACATTGGTTTTATCGATATCTTGGACGAGTTTGAAAATGGTCGGGATCGGTGAAAAAACATGGCCGCCAGTGGGCGGGGCATTTTTCTCTAAATGTATATAGTGAAAACATGTGAACACAGTAGAAGTCACATTTTTGGCCCAATTTTCATGAAATTTGCTCAGAACATTTGTTTCCTTGATACGAGCGTTGAGTTCAAAAATGGTTCCGGTCAGTTGAATAACATGGCTGCTGGGAGGGGGGCAGTTTTCTCATTATGCCCCCCTCCTCTTTCGAAGAAGAGGGGCTATATTGTTTTGCTCATGTCGGTCTGTCCGTCCACCAGATGGTTTCCGGATGATAACTCAAGAGCGCTTATGCCAAGGATCATGAAACTTCATAGGTACATTGATCATGACTCGCAGATGACTCCTATTGATTTTCAGGTCACTAGGTCAAAGGTCAAGGTCACGATGACCCGAAATAGTAAAATGGTTTCCGAATGATAACTCAAGATAACTTATGCCTAGGATCATGAAACTTCATAGATACATTGATCATGACTCGCAGATGACCCCTATTGATTTTCAGGTTACTAGGTCAAAGGTCAAGGTCACGGTGACCCTAAGCAGTAAAATGGTTTCCGGATGATAACTCAAGAACGCTTATGCCTAGGATCATGAAACTTCATAGATACATTGATCATGACTGGCAGATAACTCCTATTGATTTTCAGGTCACTAGGTCAAAGGTCAAGGTCACGGTGACCTGAAATAGTAAAATGGTTTCTGGATGATAACTCAAGAACGCTTATGCCTAGGATCATGAAACTTCATAGGTACAATGATCATGACTCGCAGATGACTCCTATTGATTTTCAGGTCACTAGGTCAAAGGTCAAGGTCACGGTGACCTGAAATAGTAAAATGGTTTCTGGATGATAACTCAAGAACGCTAATGCCTAGGTTCATTAAACTTCATAGGTATATTGATCATGACTCGGAGATGACCCCTATTGATTATCAGGTCACTAGGTCAAAGGTCAAGGTCACAGTGCCAAAAAACGTATTCACACAATGGCTGTCAAGGTCACGGTGACTCAACTTAGAAAAATGGTTTCCGGATTATAACTCAAGAATGCTTACGCCTAGGATCATGAAACTTCATAGGTACATTGATCATGACTCGCAAGAAATAATGATGAAACTTGACCTGGATGTTTGTCTGGACAATATCTAGGTCAGGTTTGACATTTGGTAAAGATTGAATGAACCGACTCCTCTCAGGTGAGCGAACTAGGGCCATCTTGGCCCTCTTATGTAAATAAATTGATCCGATTTAGAACGATGGGAGAGTCCACAAGGCATCAATGGGTTAAACTTGGATAATTATTGGTCTATGAGTTTATAGTTGCTTTTTATCCCTCTGTTTGTTTGTCCATCCGTCTGTAAACAAAAACTGAAATAGCTTAAAAAGTACAGGTACATAAGATATGATATAAAACTTTGAATAAACATTCATAGTGATTTCAGGTTTATGCATGATTCTTGGAATGGCAAACACACATTTAGGCCTCATGTATATCTGCGTCAAAACCTGGTTTAATGCGCTATGGGTATTTTACCCATAGCTTCTTGCAATACCAAAATACCATTTTTACATTTAAATAAAATTCTGATGCTGTACTTGATAAATTGCAAAATGAGCTTTTCAGTATTATATTTAGGGGAAGCCTGTGAGTTTGTTTGTTTGATGATATGTTTGTTCCTTTGTCAATTTGTCTATACAAGATGAACGGGAAATAACACTTTTTATTTAACATCAATAATGCTAGTACAAATCTTTGATTCTAGAATGGATGACGATTTTTATGCTCTCCCAAAATTTATTTTGGGGGGAGCATATAGTCGCCGCTTCTTCTGTCCGGGCTATTTCTCAGCAACTAATGACCGGAATTCAATGAAACTTTATGGGAAGCTTCACTACCAAGAGGAGATGTGCATATTATCAGCGGGTTCTGGTCGGATGGTTTTTCACAGAGTTATGGACCTTTGAAATTTTCTTTAAAAAAATTATTGTCTCCCCAACTACTGTGCCCTCAATACGTTTCCTTTTATCTGAATATATAGTGCAATATTGTGACAAAAAAAACTTTGGGGAGCATCACCCGTCTCCGACGGTTTCTTGTTTACAGTATGAACATACATCAACTGATCTTATTTTGACCTTGCCCTACTTTTGAACAAGGCTTCCACTAGGGGAGCATCTGCATTTATTGAAAAGAGCACATGTTCTGAAATCAGCAAATGTCTGTGAACAACAGCCTATGAGTTAAACACTATTCTACTTAGCCAGCTACTTTAGTTGGTAGGACACTGGATTACAATAGCAAATGCAAGGATGGCAGGTTCAATCCCCATTTTTAGCTTGGCTGTTTTCGGAGAAAACCCGAGGTATTGTCATAGCCAGCTCGTCGTCCGGCATCTGCCGTCCGCGTTGGCTAAAACCTTAACTCTCTAAAATCAAAGTGCTTCCACCAACAACTTTGAAACTTCATATGTAGCTGCACCTTGATGAGTTCTACATGCAACACCAAATTTTTGGGTCACTAGGTCAAAGTTCAAGGTCATTGACATCTAATATAAAACCATAGGCTCTAAAATCAAAATGCACCCACAGCCAAGCGTTGGCACCCGCTATGCAGTGCTCTTGTTATGTAATCCTTTCTATGCACATTCTCCCCCTACCTCTGATTCTAGTTGGGCAGTTGTCAGTTACTGTCGTAACCCTTTTCCCCATAAGAAGCAAAGTGAAAATGGCTTTTGCAACCAGCATAAAGCCAGTACAGCCTGTGAGTAACTCGCAGTCTCTTCAGGTATTATGCTGTTTGCTACTCGTCAGTAAATAAGGGTTGGAAATGAAGCCTTTAAAACTTGAATTTAGTAAGAAAGGTATTTTATTGAATGTAACTTTCTAAGGGACTACAAATGTGTCCAAAATATGTATCTAAGTGTTAAAGGGATGCGAATGAGCACTCAGTACTAGTAAATCAGCTCTCCCAGGAAAAGTGTGGGATGGTGAACTGACCGCCTTGTTAGGACTTGTACTATTGAAATGACAGCAGTTCCCACTAAACAAGCGAACACATGATAATGAGAGGCTTATTGCAGATGCTGATGACAGGCCTTCAGTGCTGGGAGCCAGAGGAACGAAGAACTTCTTGTGTAGCCTTGCTGGCAGCATTCACGACACACGACAACTTCAATAGTGGTAGCCATGATGTATGTGTGATGCTTATCTTCGTCTGGGCTTCTCCTGGCTAAAAATTTTCTTTTACAAATTTGACTCTTTGGCAAAATTCGACTTATTTTGTTTATTTTATGGGTACGTATAAAGGAACAAAGATAGCAAAATAGAATTTTCTTTAGCCAAATTGGTTATTTGTAGCTATTTGCTAATTTGGCAAATGGCACTGATGCAGGGTAAGCAAAGCTTAATGAAGGCATTTCTTGGTTGCTGTATCAAAAGAATATTCTTGTAGTTTTCATTATCTGATTGTTTTATTTTTCCTGCTTGTATGGTACTTAACCCTTTCAGTTGGGGAACCAGATTTTGAAGGCCTTTGCAAACAGTTTGGATCCAGATGAGATGCCACAGAACGTGGCGTCTCATCAGGATCCAAACTGTTTGCTATTCTGATAATATTCTTTGAAAAAAATCGAAGAAAATGCTAATTTTAGAAATTCAGCAGAAGACATTTTAGCAGACGACAAATTTCCCAGCATGCAAAGGGTTAAAATATACATTGTGTCTATTATGGATATTTACAACAATTGAACAATCAATGTTAAGCATATAAGCAGTAAGTATAGCCTTGTACCAATCTTTAATGTGTACCAACATTTAAAATTGAAAGTAAAAAGAATAAAACGGAGCTTAGTACATGGTAAAGAACGGCTGGGCTGTTGTTGTTTTTTTAGGAGACTTCAGCACGTCCTGCAATCAGGAAGGTGAACTATCATGGCTCCCTGCTCCTTCAACACCTCGTGAATTTCCGCAAGGTAAAGATGCTGGAGACCGGATTTCTTGACTTGCAACCGGGCGAGGTGTCGATGCTCGCGTGTGACCCATGTGGCAGTCACGTGATGGAGGCAGCGCTTAGGAGTGCCGCTATAAGGGAGAAAACCAAGGAGGGACTGGTCTCGAAAATGGCTGTGAGCGCTACGGTTACTTTCCCTTGCTTGTGTTGAACTGTTCTGAAATTCATATTTTTGAATTTTCATTTAATGTTTTACATTTAAATAAAGATCTTATGCTTTATTTTTGCCTTGTTAAGTGACCCGTTATTCTCATTTTTTGTATTACAAGGGTATATTCCTATATTGTTGTGGAAAATGGTCAATAATGACCATCAGCGCTGTATTCCATGGATGTGTCTTAGTTTTGTTTTAATGGATTGTAGTAATACATGGTGAATGTAAGCACAGAAATGACAGTCAGTCAGATAAGGCAGACAGAAGCGGATTCGTTCATTAATAAGAAATATTTCATTACAAATTTACTGATATAACCTGGGTTTGTTATCTACAAGTGAATGTAAACAAAATAGTTCTTTGATGTGTGTACCGGTATGTACGAGGCACGTAGTTTGGGTCAGAAAGGGAGGGTATTTTACACTGTACAGGATTATTTTTCTGGATATTATATAATTTGAGTAAATGGAAACAAATTTGAGTTAAAATGATACTTTTCTTTTCTGAAAAGTTAAAATGACATGAATGTATTAATTTAACAGTGCAATACGTCTTCTTTTGCATGTTTAAATATCGGTAGTTACAGTTTGTTTCCAATACCAGAATATCCATTTCCCATGATTTTTTTTTAATTGATGACTTTCATGGCATTTATACAAGGGAGATCCTGTTGACCACATCATTTTTCTGGTTAAACACGAGTATAGGAGGATAAACAATCGAAATCTCCTGGGTTGTAGCAGACAACCAAAATTCTCAAGAACACGGGTCGGGCCTTGTTTAGTGACTTCTTTTGGACATGCTATAAATATCCCCAGCGTGGAGGTCTTGCTTAAATGTGACAAAATTTGTTAACATTCCAATTGTGTAACTAATACATGCCTATGAACAAATCGCTGCAGTCAACTTTAAAAAAACATGCGTCTGTAAGTATTCGAAGAAGCGAATTGTTTTTAAGGGTACAATACAATTAATAAATAGAACGTCCAGTAAGCTGCTGTGCCACAAATACTAGCTAACCAGTAGGCAGACTTGTTGAGAATTGAATTGCAATGGTTATTAACATTTGTGTGTTTTAGAGTTAATAACTGTTTATACTCTTGTTCTACCAACTAATTTATTATGCCCCCCTTCGAAGAAGAGGGGGTATATTGTTTTTCTGGATGTCTGTCGGTCTTTTGTAGACCAGTTTGTTTCTGATCAATGAATTGACCGATTGGCTTGATACTTCACATGTGTGTTGGCCTTGGACAGTAGATGACCCTATTAAAATTGGGATCACTGGGTTAAAGGTCACTGTCACAGTGTGAAAATTATTTCCGATCAATAACTCATCAAAGAATTGACCGATTTACTTGATACTCCACATTTGCATTGGCCTTAGACAGTAGATGACCTCTAATGTAATTGGGGTCACTTTGTCAAAGGTCAAGGTCACAATAAATGTCAATAAGTCTTCAACGAATTGACCATTTGGCCTGACACTTTTCATGTGTATTAGCCTTGGGCAGAAGATGACCCCTATTTTTATAGGAGTCACTAGGTCAAATGTCAAGGTAACAATAAGTATGAACATTGTTTCAAATCAATACGTGTAACTTTTCAACGAATTAACTGATTGGTATGATTCTTCACATGTGCATTTGCCTTTGACAGTCGATGACCGGTATTAAAGTGGCCTTTTCACAGATTTTGGCATATTTTGAAGTTTGTCATTAAATGCTTTATATTGATAAATGTAAACATTGGATCTTAAAAGCTCCAGTAAAAAATCAAGAATAAAATTTAAAAAAGGAAAAAAAGTGGCCAGTACCAGGGCTCGAACCAGTGACCCCTGGAGTCCAGGAGTAAATCTGAAGTAAAAACGCATAAGCCCTCTCGGCTATTCCGCCGGGTATACACATCTAAAGTATTTTATACCTTATATAAGCAATATTCGTAGTTTCGAAAATTTTAACGACAACAACAGAACTCTCCAAATTATTCAATCGTTTCGCGTTGCAATGCTTTATAATTTTTAGGTTTTCAAATCGTCAAAAGATACCTATAATGGCTATATTGGACTATGGTAGATGTTCAGTAATACTGTTTCCTCACAAATACCATAACTAAAACAAAAATTTGCGAATCCGAAACAACTTTTTTCAATTTTGTCAATTTACCAAACCGTGAAAAGAACCCTTTAAAATTGGGGTCGCTTGTTCAAAGCCCTGTTTGGGGGCCATATGTCTCCGACTGCTAAACTCTTGTTAATTGCAACCTTGTATATTTATTGGGTTGTATAGAGCCATCTTCTGCCATGTTTTTCAAACAGTTTGAAGTAATATTTTGTTTTATATATGTTTTACCTTTACTTGAGGCTTCACATATGCAAGACAAAGCTCTACCTAGGATTAAACGTATATTAGACACAAATTAACTTCAAACTGTTTGAAAAACGTGACAGAAGATGGCTCAATACAACCCAATAAATATGTGTTGTCTTGCATACATGTATGTGAAGCCACAGGTAAAGGTTAGTCTTGTATAAGTAAATAAAATTTGATTGTTTTTAAATCAGTACGACTTTTATAAAATCATCTTACCCCTTTACCACTTAGATATGTATTTTTACGCATTTGTAGTCCCAAAGAAGGTTAAATTTAATTAAAGACCTTTCTTACTGTATTCAAGTTTTAAAGGCTTCATTACCAACCCATAGTTACTGATGAGCAGCAAACCTCATGAAACCTGAGCACACTGCGCGTTTATCGCAGCCTGTTCTGGTTTTATGCTATTTGCACATAGCCATTTTCACTTTGCTTCTGAGTGGGAAAGGGTTAATTATGACTTAGGTAAATGTTTGCGGAAATGAACCCAAACAAAGTTGCATACAATTTTCATAAAATGAAATGCCTCAAATTTATTTACATTCTGATTCACAGGGCAGCTGGGTTCAACTTGCCTGTCACAAAAATGGCAGCCGTACTCTAGAGTCTATCTGGAAGAATGTTCCCCTGAAGCTTCGAGAAGTCATCGCTACGGAGTTAGCGGAAAAACAGGACAGGTTAAAGTCCGACATGTTCGGACGTCACATTGTACGGAACTTTGCCCTGCAGCATTTTAAAACGCGCAAAAACGATTGGACGATGTTACAGAAGGGAGATAAAAAGAAGCGAGAAATGTTCAGAGATGTTATAGGATCTGAAACAGGTTTCTTTTTTTCAATTATTTATTCAATACAAGTTTCTGTGTCAAGGTTACCTGAGGGCAAAGTGCTTATGTTGAGCTATTGTGGTCCATCTACGTCCAATGTCATGTGCTTCGTAAAGTTTTAGCTTGTTGCCACACTATAGGCCACATTTTGTATCCAATCTTAATGACAATTGGTGTACATTGAACTCGGGTGAGCACTTAAGGGCCAATATGGCCCTCTTGTTTGACAGAATCTACATGGCTATTTGACAGCATTCAGTTCTCAGTTGGAAACAAAGACACCATTGAGTCTTTCATTTAAATGTCTTTACTTTTTATGCCCCCTTCAAAGAAGAGGGGGTATATTGCTTTGCACATGTCGGTCGGTCCGTCCGTCCACCAGGTGGTTTCCGGATGATAACTCAAGAACGCTTGGGCCTAGGATCATGAAACTTCATAGGTACATTGATCGTGACTCGCAGATGACCCCCTATTGATTTTGAGGTCACTAGGTCAAAGGTCAAGGTCACTGTGACCCGAAATAGTAAAATGGTTTCCGGATGATAACTCAAGAACGCTTAGGCCTAGGATCATGAAACTTGATAGGTATATTGATCATGACTCGCAGATGACCCCGATTGATTTTCAGGTCACTAGGTCAAAGGTCAATCTCACAGTGATTCGAAATAGTAAAATGGTTTCCGGATGATAACTCAAGAACGCTTAGGCCTAGGATCATGAAACTTGATAGGTATATTGATCCTGACTCGCAGATGACCCCTATTGATTTTCAGGTCACTAGGTCAAAGGTCAAGGTCACAGTGATTCGAAATAGTAAAATGGTTTTCGGATGATAACTCAAGAATGCTTATGCCTAGGATCATGAAACTTCGTAGGTAGATTGATAATGACTGGCAGATGACCCCTATTGATTTTCAGGTCACTAGGTCAAAGGTCAAGGTCATGGTGACCCAAAATAGTAAAATGGTTTCCGGATGATAACTCAAGAACGCTCATGCCTAGGATCATGAAACTTCAAAGGTACATTGATCATGACTCGCAGATGACCCCTATTGATTTTGAAGTCACGAGTTCAAAGGTCAAGGTCACGGTGACCCGAAATAGTAAAATGGTTTCCGGATGATAACTCAAGAATGCTTATGCCTAGGATCATGAAACTTCATAGGTACATTGATCATGACTCGCAGATGACCCTTAATGATTTTCAGGTCACTAGGTCAAAGGTCAAGGTCACGGTCACTCAACATAGAAAAAATGATTTCGGCATGATAACTCAAGAACGCTTACGCCTAGGATCATGAATCTTTATAGGTACATTGATCATGACTCGCAGATGACCCCTATTGATTTTCATGTCACTAGGTCAAAGGTCAAGGCCACAGTGCCAAAAAATGTATTCACACAATGGCTGCCACTACAACTGACAGCCCATATGGGGGGCATGCATGTTTTACAAACAGCCCTTGTCTTAACATTTTTTACTGATCTGCTATGTGTAACCAAGTATACTGCTTTGCTGACATCTTATTAAACAAAATGTATGATACTGAACATCTTATGAATATAATTTTTAGCTCGGCTGTTTTCTGAGAAAACCCGAGGTATTGTCATAGCCAGCTCGTCGTGTCGTCCGACGTCTGTGTCGTGCTAAAACCTTCACATATTGCTCTAAAATCAAAGTGCTTCCACCTACAACATTAAAACTTCATATATATATATATGCACCTTGACAAGTTCTACACGCCACACCCATTTTTGGGTCACTAGGTCAAAGGTCAAGTTCACTGTGACCTCAAAAAAAATTCCGACAAGCTTTCATTTATTCAAAACTGCACCCGCAGCCGAGGGTAGGCACCCGTTATGCGGTGCTCTTATTGTTATGTTTGCTGCCTCTTATGTTAGTAGTACTGTACATAAATACGCATACACATCAAATGACTTTTTTTGTTTTTCAGATGTAAAACAGCCAAAACAGAAGAAAAGGAAAGTGAAGAAAGACCAATAGCTCGTTAATAAAGGGATGTTAATCTTAACTTACGCCTCAATATCTTTTTTTTTTAAAGTTGAATCCATACAAGTAGTCAGCTACATGTACCTTATGATTATTATTTCTTGTTAAATGTTCATTTGACTGTGTATTCAACAATTATATTGAACCAAACTGAAATTGAAAGTTGCTGGTAAGCTTGATGAAGATCTATTGTTAAAGGTTTTGCATGAAATAAAGTAAATATTTTATCTAAATGTATTTGATGAAGAAAACAGCAGCATTTACTGTAAAGTTGTCTTTAAACATAAGTATATTATTTTGCTGTTCACATAAAATGAGGTATATTGTCAAATGATACGATTATTGACTTTGTAGCAGTTGAAACGCTGGAATTCCACAGAATGGGCTTATTACTAACAATTGCAACTACCCCACCATTTTTCCTTGACATTGCAGGCCATAACATGCAGCAAGTTGTTACAAAAGTGTGTGACCCTGTTTTGACCCCTAAGGGTATGATATGACTACATGTTTATATAAGAGCACAATACTAGTGTTACATACAAAATATTAAACCATTTGTGCGTTGTGGTTTCAAAGGACAATATTTCAAAGTTATTTTGCTTTGCAAGTTGGTATGAAATGTATGACCTCTTGGTGTGGGCAGCTTTTAACCCAGGGTCAGGATGCTGTTTAGACCTTTTGTTTTCAGATATTATCTTTATGGTTATAATGCTGCTAAAATCTTTATTCAGCAGATATTCTATTAAAGTTTTATAAAAGGGCATAACTCTTATAATTTTAAAAAATGACAACAAAAAAGACTGATAAACAATTCTATATCATTAGAAACAATGCATTTAAATATGAATGTTTTACAATGAAAGCATTATTAGCAGAACTTCTTTTGACAAAGTTGCATATATCTAGAAATTTTAAAAGGGATCACAACATTTTAATTATTACCGTCCAATTGTTAAAATGTCTTTTGCACAAGTTCCTATTATGAGGAACAATGGATTCAAGTTTGAATGTTTTATACTGATAAATTGGTCCACAAAAATGTGGGTCTAGGAACAGATAGGCACTCTTGACAGTAGTCTGTGGTGATTTCAGTACATGCCCCTACTTCATACCGAGGGTATAAACAATGGAGTCGTGTTCTGAGAAAACTGGGCTTAATGTATGTGCTTAAAGTGTCATCCCAGATTAGCCTGTGAAGTCCGCACAGGCTAATCAGGGACGACACTTTCCGCTTTTATGGTATTTTTATTTTCAAGGAAGTCCCTCCTTACCGAAAATCAAGTAGGCGGAAAGTGTCGTCCCTGATTAGCCTGTGCGGACTGCAATCAATGATGCAATCAACAATGACTACATAGTATGTAACTATAGCAACACTAGACATGGTCTCATAACAATTTAATATGTTTGAAAGAGATGCAATGACCGGTGTCCAAATCGTTCACAGGTATAAACAAGTAGAACATGCAGCTTCAGATATGGTTTATTAGTGCATACAGTAAATCTTAGTGGCTTTATACAAAATTATTTTGTTATGCATTTCACATATAAACTACGACTTATTCAACCTGTACTCTTCTTTTAACCATATTTACACTCCTCAATTCTTACAGCTATGTTGATATCACAGAAATTGAGAAACATGATTTGTATTATTAAGAAGTTGTTTTGTGTTATTAATTGACAATTAAATTATACAAACAATTCAAATCTGTGAGGAGATTATTCATTATTGTAAACTAAATATATTTATTGATGTTTCGAAATAACACAAAAAATTAAACATTTTAACCCTTACAGTGCGGGAACCGAGTTGTGAAGGCCTTTGCAAACAGTTTGGATCCAGATGAGACGCCACAGAACGTGGCGTCTCATCTGGATCCAAACTGTTTGCTATTCTGATAGTATTCTTTGAAAAAAAACGAAGAAAATGCTAATTTAAGAAATTCAGCAGACGACATTTTAGCAGACGACAAATTTCCCAGCATGCAAAGGGTTAATATAGCCCAGTAAAAATATGATCAACATGACAACATTGGTAAGAATAGCAGCTAGACTAGGGAATCGGTCTTCACAACAATTATTGTATCTTTAAAGATACCTTTTAACAGATGGCATGTTTTACCCCCGGTAAATTTGACAAATGCTTTAGATTGATAAATGTAAACATCCAAACTTTGGAGTTCCAGTATAAAACAAAAATAAAATGAAAGAAAGGAAGGAAAAAAAATCACTCCTGGGCTTGAACCACTGACCATTGGAGTAAAAGATTAGCGCTTTAACCACTTGGCCATCCGTGCTGACAATTAACTTATTTTATAATGCATATAAGCAACCATAGTAATGTCTCAAAATATAATGATAACAACAGAACTTTCCAAATTATAGGTTTGTTGCGCCTTTGTAATGCTTTATAGTTTTCAGGTTTTTAAATTGTCAAAAGATGCATTAAATGCATATTTGAGAGCAAGGTGAATGTTCAGTATAATTGTTTCTTTGCAAAAAAACATTAAAAATTTGAAACATTTTTTTTTCAAAACAAAGGAGCTTTTTCATTGGACTTAAACGTCCAGCAATAGTGATATGCCAGTTGTGAGATGCATACTTCTAGATATTGGGAAACATTGAGGATCATAAAAGATAACTGGCTCTTGCAAAAAAGGGGCAGGGATGAATTTGGAACCATGCCAGTGAAAGGGTGTAATTTAATAAATAATTTGTTTTTTCAACACTGACATATAATGATGTAAAACACCATCTATTAACCATTTAATGTATTCAATCCAGTATTAAATTGCAACAAATGTGAAATTTGGTCTCGCAAAATGGGGCTTTATGCATGTGCGTAAAGTATCGTGCTAGATAAGCCTGTGCAGTCTGCACAGGGTGAACACTTTCCATCTACCATGGATTTTCATAAAGAAGAGGCTTCCTTTTAATGAAAACTTCCATAAAAGCGGAAAGTGTCGTCCCTGATTAGCCTGTGTGCACTGCACAGGCTAATCTGGGATGACACTTTAAGCTCATGCATTAAACCTTGTTTTCCAAGAATGAGTCTCATTACAAAAATATAATGTGTTAACTAGAGGGACAAAAAAAGGGCAGAGCGAAGCACCCTCCTATTTCATTCTAAATCTTTCCCTACAGATATAATCTTGTTGTAATTAGCTAGCCCTGGACGGCAGGTTCAGTCTCCTCGTACAGTAGTGACACCTGTACCTCCAGATACAGATCCTGCAGAGCTGTGAGCACCATGTCTTGAATCATGTCCACCTGGTTAGCGGGACAGTAGTCGTCCAAGCTGGACCTGCCACCAGAAAAACACATAAAATAGTTTCCTATAAAAAACAAGATGTGTTTGTGAAACACTATGTTCCCTCCCATATATTTGACCTTAAAGGATGACCTTGACCTTTCATCACTCAAAATGTGCAGCTCCATGAGATACACATGCAAGCCAAATTTCAAGTTGCTATCTTCAATATTGCAAAAGTTATGGTGAATGTTAAAGTTTGATGCAAACAAACCAACAAACAGACGGGGAAATAAAAGTTGAGCCTTTCTCTGAGAAAACTGGTAAATGCATGTGCCTAAAGTGTTGTTCCAGATGATTGGCTGGTTAATGCATGTGCCTAAAGTGTTGTTCCAGATGATTGGCTGGTTAATGCATGTGCCTAAAGTGTTGTTCCAGATGATTGGCTGGTTAATGCATGTGCCTAAAGTGTTGTTCCAGATGATTGGCTGGTTAATGCATGTGCCTAAAGTGTTGTTCCAGATGATTGGCTGGTTAATGCATGTGCCTAAAGTGTTGTTCCAGATGATTGGCTGGTTAATGCATGTGCCTAAAGTGTTGTTCCAGATGATTGGTGCAGTCCACACAGGCTTATCAGGGACAAATTGCCACCTAAAATGGATTTTTGCTAAGAAGAGACTTCCTTTAACCCTTTGCATGCTGGGTAATTTGTCGTCTGCTAAAATGTCTTCTGCTGAATTTCTAAAATTAGCATTTTCTTCGATTTTTTTTCAAAGAATACTATCAGAATAGCAAACAGTTTGGATCCTGATGAGACGCCACGTTCTGTGGCGTCTCATCTGGATCCAAACTGTTTGCAAAGGCCTTCAAAATTCGGTTCCCGCACTGAAAGGGTTAAATACACGTGCATTAAGCCCAGTTTTTCTGGGAGTAAAGCTCAAATGTATGTTTCAAATGAAACATGAAATGTAGATAACGAAAATACTAGTGTCTTAATTTTTGTTAACAATAAGCCATTTAAGAATGCATGAATCCTCAAATAATATGTTTTAATCTATACAATGTGCGACTTGTAAATCTTTCCAAATTCTTTATCTGCACTTGTAACATAACAAATCTCTAACACTGGACTACAGCTTTTCATAAAAGAGATAAATACTCTCAGACATCGCATGTAATATTTTACAAGTTTTAATAACAAAATTAATAGTAACAGAAATTCAAAAGTGAAAGAAAAGAGCAATAATTATGTACATTTATCATTTGTACATAGAATAGCAATATGCGAGTTTATCATTTGTACATAGAATATATATATATATAAAATTTGCAGATGCACAACTTCATAAAGTAAGGAACGATGCGTGCTTGTAAATTAAAAAAGAGTGGGTATACTTTGTAAGGACAAGTTTGCATCTAGTCAGACATGCCCATATGTCCAAGGTGACTTCTGTATTGCTTCTATCCCTAGTCAGAATATCTAAATAGCATTGGATGGATTTTGGGTCTGACAACATTGAACTTGTTCAAGCATGTAATCCTGATTAACAAGGTGTATAAAAAAATATATACAAGCCAGTTTCATGCAGTCATTTTTGTCTCTTGCTGGATGCGTTGGATTGAAACCATATCAAAGTATAATTAGTCGGAGATTGGCCATGTTTGAACACAATCTCTTGTTTAACTGACCTGACTGCCCATTATCAAGAAAATTTTGAATTCTTTTGCTTAACTCAGAACATGAGATTTTAGTATCAACTCAGCTGAGTATTGGGAATGCCGGTCAACTAACAAACATTCTCTTATCTCAGCTGTAAAAACATGCACATATTCCTCCAAACTCAGGAATGAGTTGGACTCGAAACTCAAACAAGCTTTTTTGAAAATGGTGGTCAAACTCATCTAAAAAAAAAAGTGAAAATAACTTAATAATAATTAAGTTAAGTCACATAATTTAATAATGTTCTTCATACAATGCCCATATAAAGTAAGTGTACCACACCTTGCAATTGTAACCAGCGTCGGCTTTGGAAGGTAGGACAGCAACTCCTGAAAGGAGTCCACCAGGACAGCTATCTGGGTGTTGGTACTGACATGATGTGGGAGCTCCGTGTCATCACACGTGCATCCCGCGTCATGCAGCAGTGTGACGTCCACACTGCCAGGGGTCCGCGCTTGTAGACAGGCCATCAGGGCAGAAATTGTGGCCGATCTAAGAATGTAGTAAAGCCGCGTTCTAGGAAAACTGGTCTTAATGCATGTGCCCAGTGTTATTCCAGTTTTTGTAGCAAGTATTTTGGAAATTTACTAACATTTCACTCTTGCATCATTTTGATGCAAATGTTACAGAAAAGCTAAATAAATAATATGTTTTATTTAATAAAAAGTGTGTTCAAACAGCAAAGTTTTTGACATAAATCTATATTCAGAAACATTTTCAGGGCATTTAACAAATACAGGTATGCACAAAGAATCACAATGTGCTTCAGTTGATTGACCCCTAAAACTTCAAAAAGGGGACCCTGGGTCATTTAACTCCCGATTTTCAAAATCTATTGAAATCCCTGATATCTGATAATTGAACAGGGGGCCAATTGTGAGTGAGCTCTGACTTTGAACTTGGAAGTCTGTATTTAATGAACAACATTGATGATCCTGTATAGTTGGGCATGGGCACTAGCCAGAGGAATGTACAACCCTTTTAGGTTGCCATGGCGAAGTGGTGACGATGTCCGCCTAGCGACCGGGAGGTCAGGTTTCGATCATTGTTTGGACATAAGACACCAAGTATTGGTTCCAGTCCCAGGAAACGGACTTGAGAGAGTTTAAAATAAGCCTTAAGCTTTCTTTGAAATCAAGCTAAAATATTTAGGTTTAAACTAACCCTTTTTTCACACTTGTGTATCCAGTATCAATAACAGATTTATGTTCTAGTTCAGCAAAATATGTATACAACCACTCAAAATTTTTGTTCAGGGCCCAAAGGAATTAAAAATGAAGCATACAAGCATCACAAACTTAAGGATTACTTTGCAACAATTGTGTCATAGCATGATGGCATGTTCTTTTCATTAATAATCTCACTTCTTCTAGAGTTATTAATTGTCTCTGTGATGACTGTTTTTTGCATACATATCAACATTCTACATGGCATTTATGACTTAAGACCAATGTGTTGAGCATTTAATACAAACTGACCATATTACCCCGGTAGCTGTCGTACGCCAACATAGAAATGTACCTGAACATATAGAAAACCTAAGATGAGGAATCATACGGTGTTACCTAGGGTTACACATCATACCTAGAGTTACACATCATACCTAGGGTGGTTGATATTGGCGGCAGGTTGTACTGCCAGATCTGTGAAAACAGACTTCAGTTGGCTCAGCTGTTTTTGTCTATCTGATACACATCTCTCCAGGTCCTTGGACATAAAACAGGGATTTAAATTCGAGTAAATTCCTGCTTTTTGATGCATGCATTTTACAATTTTCTAATCTTTGACTCCTGTCAAATTATCTGCCTTGCATTAATTTGATGCAACTGTTACTGGAAAGCCCAAGCAATTATATACATTGTATAGCACAAATTGTGTTATTTGCATAGTTTATTTGCATAGTATTTTATTTCTGGTTTTCAAAATGTATGGAAATCTCAGACAACAAATTAATTGTTACATAAAAAAGACTTATAACAGGCCACTCAAATAGTTTGGTAATATATATAAGAAAGTAAACATGGCATTTAAACAAAGAATATCATTCTTTTAGCATTAAAATACAATCTTTTTTCACATGCATTTCCAAGATGGACTCGAGTGGACATACAAAGTCCCTTCATTCATTATGGTACACTTTGTACTTTGTGCCTGCATTTATAACTGACTTGAACGTTAGGACATGAAAATCGTTGTTAATTGTTTTTTTGGCACATGAGATGTTCCAAGCATAAAACATAAACATTAGGCAGTTGACTTGGAGGTTTAACCCTTTGCATGCTGGGAAATTTGTCGTCTCCTAATATGTTGTCTGCTAAATTTCTAAAATTAGCATTTTCTTCGATTTTTTTCAAAGAATACTATCAGGATAGCAAACAGTTTGGATCCAGATGAGACGCCACGTTCTGTGGCGTCTCATCTGGATCCAAACTGTTTGCAAAGGCCTTCAAAATTCGGTTCCCGCACTGAAAGGGTTAATAAATATTGCACCCAGAGAAGAGGGATGTCTACAGATCTGTAACTTTGCCTAGGTATTGTCAATATAAACATTAAAACCAAGTTTCATCAAGATTAAGGCATTAATGTAGTCTATATAGTGGTAATAAGTTGTTTTTTATAAACATTTGACCTTTAGACCTAGCATTGAAACTCCACCTAGACATTTTTTAGATACCCATTCTGAACAAATTTGTTATAGGCTGAAAAATGTGGCCTCTTGTGCAATAACTATGTAAAAATTGCTGACACACGACAACACATGGTAGTGTGACAACAATAGTTTACCAGAAGCACTTTGTGAGCAGTATAATTATAGCCTCAAGGTCAAGATACATAATGCTATAAAGTCATGGCATATTCACAAATATGCAGGAATGGTTAAATGAAAATTGAACACGGAAAGATCATTTGAGATATAATTAAATAATAATAATTACTCAAGTCTGAATTCAATAATTTAGGTTTAAACAAGAGATGTGTTCGTCAGAAATACAATGCCCCCTATTGCGCCGCTTTGATTTTTATTTTATTTTTGACCTTTGACCTTGAAGGATGACCTTGACCTTGAACTTCCACCACTCAAAATGTGCAGCTGTATGAGATACACATGCATGCCAAATATCAAGTTGCTATCTTCAATATTGCAAAAGTTATGGCCAATGTTAAAGTGTTTTTTTCGGACGGACGGACAGACTGACATACTGACTAACGGACAGTTCAACTGCTATATGCCACCCTACGGGGGGCATAATAAAAAACATGAATAAGGAATACCTTTTCTGATAATGATTCTGGCCTTTGAAATTTGTACAGCTCCTGTAACATTTTGTACTCCTCCTCCCCATACATGTTTTTGAATGGATTCATTGTGGAGAAAAAATCCAAATCAATATCTAGAACATAGGATTCTTTGCCTATAATCTCACAAATATTTGCTGTTAATAACTTCAAGTCTTTGTCCTTTCCACCTTCATCAGTCTGGTTAGCTTTCAAGGCACTGTGTTCTAGTTTTTGTTTTTTGACTTTGCAAAAACCATCTGCTTCCAAGTCATTCGTCTCTGAAAGATGTTGTGAATTGTTCTGTATATTTTCTGTTTCAACAAAAGTGTTCACACTACATTCATGGTCTAGTTTCTCATCTGCAGAGAGAATTGATTCTTCTTGCAATTTCACAGCATTTTCAATGTTGGTTGCATTATTTTCAATTTCTTTCAAATCATTCTGTTCCAGTTTTGGATCACTTGTTAAATTTGACACCAAGGAATCCCAATTTTTTGGAGTGCATGTAACAACAGTGAAATTCAAAGTCTTGGCGTTTTCCAACTGACTCTCTGGTACATAGAGAGTTTCACTGATGTAGTAGCTTTCTGTGCAGGTGGTTCTAGATAAAAATATCACATAATTAACATGGGAACAAGCAAATCCGTTGAGTTGATACGCCCCTCCTTCTCCGCATTTATATCTATACACCTATGACATTTCATGTTGACATCTTATATAGTATGAGATATAGCCCTAAAATGTTTGTGACAGACAGACAGATGGACTCACGGACAACGGCAAAACTATATCCGTCCGCCTTTGGCGGGGGATAACACAATGATAATGATCATAAGGGTAAATAGTCCCCAACTAAGTTAATCTGGATTTGCTTCTATTAACCCATTTATGCCTAGCGTCTAGAAAAAGGTCTTGGCAAACAGCGTAGACCCAGATGAGACTCCGCATGATGCGGCATCTCATCAGGGTGTGCGCTGTTTGCTTTAACGAATTTCTGTAAGAAATATTCTAAATATAGAAGTAAATATACTAGAGATCCCTAATTTTTGAAATTAATTGATCCAATTTAGAAGGATGGGAGAGTCTGCTTGGCATAAATGGGTTAAACACTACAGAAATTTTGAAAGCATGCTTCAATTTACACCACACAAGAAGGTCAGTGTAAGGTTTATATTGGTGAGCTCTTCACACGACCATAGCGGCTTTGGATCTGGACATTTGTAGGATTTATCACATTATTTTGTTAGCATTAAACATATGAGTCTTGTTCTGAGAAAACGGGGCATAATGCATGTGCGTAAAGTGTCATCTCAGATAAGACTGTGCAGTCCGCACAGGCTAATCAGGGATGTCACTTTCCGCTTATCTTGGAGGACACTTTGCGCACATGCATTAAGCCCAGTTTTGTCAGAACGCGACTCATATGTAAAAACAAACCTGATACAGCCAGTCTTCTTGCACTTGCCAACCAGGAAGCGTGTGGTCTGATCCAGCATCTGGGAGCACCACGGTGGTTTCACCCAAACAAGTTTACTAATGTGACCGGCATACACAGCTGGCAGTATCCAATTCTCAATGCTCAGGGACCTAAAATGTAAAAGTTGAAGATTAAATAAAAACAAGTTCAAGTGATATTATGGGCATTTTTCACTGCTGAATTGAGCTGAAAAGAATTAACAGGTCAAAAGAGTTAGTTAAAATGTGGTTACTGACCAATTATCTGCAACTCATCTTGCTACCAGTTGTTTATTCAAAATTTATTTTATATACAATATTTTACATGACTTACCCAGTCCTCTAAGCCAAAATGATCCGTAAAACAAAATTGTGTTTTTGTGTCGAATGAACGAATCTGCACTAAAACTAAATTTAGGTTCACATCGTACATGCATGATCAGTCGTCAAACAAAAGTACGGTTGATATTTAAATGCATTATATATTTTTTTTTCTTTCCGGGATATTGTTTTAGTATGTTGATGCTGCATTTACAAATATAAGTGCATATGAAGTGAAAACACCAAAAATAAACAACTGTTGCGATAGACACCTATAAACTGTTTGATGCCCATAATATCACTTTAACTATAGGGATTTTTGGCAAAATTTATAACGGTGTTCCGTTATTTTGGAATGGCAAAAATACCCTAAAAAATTTGATCAATGTTGTGGCTTTTAGATGAATGAAAGTACCGAATTAAAGAGTATAAATTTAACTGATTTAACTGCATTTTCTGTATCATGTATGTTTTAAAAATAATTATTTGAAATTTATTTATCAAGCAATACTATATTTCTCAAATCTTAAGTAACTAAAATGACGCATTTTGGGGGTGGGTGGGTTATTTTATATTCCCAAAAAGCCATAAAACAATATGGTTGTTTCATTTATTATTATAAAAGATTAGGCATTCCTGTAAAATGCAAAATTTTATACATCTGCTTTTATCTAAAAAACTTTTTCAATGGATTTTATACAACATAATGTTTACATGACATCATAACTGACTGGTCAAATCAGTCCCATTTTGTGATTTACTTACTCATATAATTTCTCTATGGAAAATACTATATCTGCAGGCATATCAATTGGAATCAGCATATCAGGGTGCGAGTCAAAGTGCACTAGAGTAATGCCATTCAGAGGTAGATGCTTGGAACCAATAGCTCGGTAAATATGTGGTAGAACCTGGAATTAAAGCATTAAGAAACAATAACAGGGTTCGCCAAAACTTGAAAAATCTGTCAGTCATTCGGACTGACAGACTTGAAATTTTTGTCAGTCCGAATCAGTTTCTGTCAGTCCCACTGTCGGACTAAACTATAACAGCAAAACACAACAAAAGAGAGTACCTTTTTGATGTTTATTGGTTTTGATCACATTAAAATACAATAAAAACATGTCCAAAGTCGATATAATTAAACAATTATTATATTAATAATAAACCACATATAAACCAAAGGTATTCTTTTTAGACTTCTTTTTGTCAAACTGTTTTTTAGCCTGCACAGCTCTACGAATCCGTGTTCTTGAAAAGTTAGGTTGACATCCAATCAAGTTTGACTTAATTGCACACACCCATTCACACTACTTTGGATGACTTCAATTTCTGTTTATTAGCCGATTGCACAAGTTCTAAAACAACACCTATTGTTAAAATAGTTTCTCTTAGCTGAGGTGGTTGATTTCCAGGTTCAATAAAATGAATGTCTTTCACACCTATTTCTTGATAGAAAGGCCCATGATAATTACCACCATCCATTCTTGTTGTCTGAAATAACACAAAATATATTGCTACAAACTATAAACAACAAATCAAAACATAAATATCCCTATGTCCGAATTTTAAAATATCCGAAATATAGTACAACGGGTGAAAAATCTAATTTTGATTTTAGAAATTGTTGGTGTGTAAATTAAAATATATGCTTCCCAGAACAATATAATAATGAAACTATTTAACAGAAATGCTCACAAATGCCTGTTGAAACAAGTTTTCATGCTGTTTTTGTTGTGGAGAAATTAAATGGAACAAATAAAATGGCGGACGCACTCGGTTGCTTTTTTTAACAAAGACCGTTGATTTTGAACACGCATGTGATAGTCAATTCTAATCCAACTTTAAACATCAAAACATCAAAATGAAGGTAAGAAAAAAGGATTTTGACAGAAGTTGAACAAAAAGCATTTACCTTCTATTAATCCAATAGCATATTATACACTTTGAGTGATCTTTTTGAAACCATTTTTCATCCGATTGTGTCGGTCAGTCGGACCGATTATCTTAAATCACTTGTCAGTCCTTAGAAAAATTTGCCGGTCAGGACCGGCGGACCGACGGTTTTGGTGAACCCTGCAATAAGTTTAACCTAAATAAATTCGAAATAAATTTGAGATAAGGCTGAACTTGCATGTGATCAAAACAGCTGATCTTATAAACGACCAATTTAAAAGAAAATGTTGTACATCAAATAGTCCGAATTTGGTTGCAAACTGGGAGTTAAAACTGGTAACAAGATTTTTCATGTTAAGGCTTCAACCTGGAATCCAGGCAGCACTTTAATGGGTTAAATGAGCAACATGAAATATTTTCTGGAATAAATAAACACTAACAGATCATAAATTGATCCTTTATGCTCAAATTAAATCATCCTATTTGATGCCGTGTGCTCACAGAATAATCAGATAAATCCAAGTTTTAAACACATCAACTTTTCACGAAAAAGTTTTTATGTCCCCCACCACTATAGTGGGGGACATATTGTTTTTTACCTCAGGGCTTTTTTCCTTCTTTGGGACCTGCCGAAAAACGGCCCTTTCCCCTCAAATTTTTTTTCCCTTCAGCAGGTAAATTTTCCCCCAGACTTCTTTTTTTTCCCCTAAAAAAAAAAAAAAAAAAAAATTTTTTTTTTTTTTTTTAACTTTTAATACATAAGTTAACCTTATCCAGTGTAGAAAATATAACATATTGCATAATTAAATTATCTGTTGCCTTGAATTTGTTTAAAAAAAACAGCAAAATATGTTAAATTGATTATTTAAGACTTTTCTCATGTTCCCCAAAATCCGGCGTTTCGCGTGATTTTTTTCCCCCAAATCAGGCATTTGCGCGATTTTTTTTCCCCTCAAAAAAGGCCAGGGCCATTCCCCAAAATCAGATAAAAACCCCTGGCCCTGTCTGTTGGTTTGTTTGATTGTTGGTTTGTGTGTTTGTTTGTGCAAACTTTAACATTTGCAATAAATTTTGCAATATTGAAGATAGCAACTTCATAATTGGCATGCATGTGTATCTCATAGAGCTGCACATTTTGAGTGGTAAAAGGTCAAGGTCATCCTTCAAGGTCAAATATATGGGTCAAAATCACTCATTTAATGTATACTTTTGCAGTATTGAAGATAGCAGCTTGATATTTGGCATGCATTTGTATCTCATGGAGCTGCACATTGTGAGTGGTAAAAGGTCAAGGTCATCATTCAAGGTCAAAGGTCAAATATAAGTAACTTAAAACTCGGTGGATTTCGCCAAGTTTACCAAACATTCGAATGCTCTTATATCCGAATAGTAGTCAAATAAAGTATCACTTTCTCTCATCGTATCGCCCCTCCTCATCGTATCGTCACGTAATGAAAATCGATAAGAATCAAGGCTCGCGCTTATCCGAAGTTGTCCGAATACGGTTCGTTTATTGCAAGCAGACGTATTTTGCCTTTCAACATTGAAATCATGCGTAAAAAACAGGTATAACACATTTAATCGTATTAAAAACACTGGAGTTTCAAAAAATATTTCGCAATTATCACTCTAAAATGTTTTAATTCCCAATATTTACCGTCTACTTCTGCGAATCTTTTTGCATCCTAGGCTAACCTTGACATTGCCTGTTCACCGCATGCAGATGCTTTATGTATACGATAGTTCAGTAGCTGTAATCTACCGCTTCAAATACACCACATTCACGTCCAAAAATTAACGCGCAAATTGCCTTTGTAATTTTACTCTCATTTATTATGACGTGACCATAAATCCAAAAATATCTAAATTGTTTTTGAGAAAAGTGTGTGCATGAGTAGGGTTAGTGACTAAACTTGTGTGAGTTAGGGAGCGACTGGGCGATTGAGTGAGTGTCTGGGCGAGTGAGTGAGTGACTGGACGAGTGAGTGAGTGACTGGGCCAGTGAGTGAGTGACTTGGCGATTGAGTGAGTGACTGGGCGAGTGAGTGAGTGACTGGGCGAGTGAGTGAGTGACTAGGCGATTGAGTGAGTGACTGGGCGAGTGAGTGAGTGACTGGGCGAGTGAGTGAGTGACTGGGCGAGTGAGTGAGTGACTGGGCGAGTGAGTGAGTGACTGGGCGAGTGAGTGAGTGACTGGGCGAGTGAGTGAGTGACTGGGCGAGTGAGTGAGTGAGTGACTAGGCGCGTGAGTGAGTGAATACAAAATACACATTTTAAAGATAAAATTTTCCTTTCAGGAAAAGCCCAATAGGTTTTTAATAAATAAAATAAAGAGGCGTCAATATGATATCGAGTCATTGAACCTCGCGTATAAAGCAGTCCACGAGAAAGGCGTTAAAGTTAAAACGGCAGCCAGAATGTTTGGTGTTCCCCGTACAACGCTTAGAGATAGGGTGTCTGGCCATGTGAATCACGATAAAGCAGTAGTTGGCGGGGCCCCTATTTTGAGTCTCGATGAGGAGCGGGTACTTGTTGATTACGTGGAAACACTAGCGCAGCTTGGGTACGGACTCACCAATGAGAGGCTAAAAACACTGGCAGGCGACCTGGTCTTCTCGTTTGGAAGAAAAAAGAACAACAAACCAATGAGCAACAATTGGCTTTACGGATTTCTTCACAGATGGGAACACCAAATCGCTTCGCTTTCTGCTAAGAGGCTGGAGAGTACACGGGCCAAGTCAGCAACGCCGCAAGCTGTTGACATCTACTTTAAAAATCTACTCAACACATTGACAACGTACAATCTCCTAGACAAACCACACTTAATCTTCAATATGGACGAAACCGGCATAACCCCAGAACACAGACCTCCAAACATTATTGCTCCCGTTGGTGTCAAAGCACAGACCATAACTTCACCACGTTCCACCACAACGACCATAATTGGATGCGCAAATGCCATTGGAAATGCACTCCCGCCGTTCTTCATATTCAAGGGGAAGCGATTCGATCCTGCATTAATGAGCGGCGCATCAGCGGGAGCATACTGCACAATGTCCGAATCCGGCTGGATAAATGGAACGATATTTAAGGAATTTCTCCAAAACCACTTTCTTCCACACGTCGGCAACATGAACGCCAATCCCAATCAACATGCATTGTTGATTTACGACGGACATGCTTCACATGTTTCGATAGACACCATTGAATGGGCCAAGAACCATAACGTAGTTCTGTTTGTGCTACCTGCTCATACCTCCCATCTTCTCCAGCCGTTGGATGTAGGCGTTTTTGGACCCTTCAAAACGTACTACAATGCGGAATGCGCATCGTTTTTGACAAAAAACATGGGGCAGCAAATTACTAGGTATGAACTTTGCGCACTAGCTAGTAAAGCCTACCTAAAGTCAATGACACCCGCAAACATACAGTCGGCTTTCCGAAAGTCGGGCATTTTCCCCTATGCAAATGATGTTGTGCCAAAACAAAAACTATTCCCTTGTGAAAGCTTTCGCGAAAAGGACCCAATCGGAAAAGTGAAGGCTTTAAAAGGCGGAGAAGAAGCAGTGAAGCTGTTCATGGAACAACACATCAAAACATCGCAGGACCTTTGTTCTATCAACAAAGCATGTCCGATGTGTAAATGTTCATGTCGCATGAAGAAAGATGAACAAAAGGATGGGACGGTGAAGAAGCCGTCATCTGGTGGAAAAGAAATAACAAATGACGTGTTTCATTCGGAACTTAAACAATATCAAAAACATCGGGACAAGAAATTGAAAAAAAATAATGAAAGCCAAGACACCTTGAATGCCATACAAACTCGTGAAATTCAGATGCCATCAACAAGTGGGATAAATCCCATTCGAAATGAATTTCATGATCTGTCTGACTCAGATGAAGAATTGGACGATGACATTCCGTGCTGTATGTGCAACCAGATCACACCGCCTACACTACGCAATCAACCTTGTCTGAAGATTGTAAATTGGGCCCAGTGCGACAAGTGCGATGGTTGGGTGCATCTTGCATTCTGCACTTCAGTTCGGGTCGTGAGGCGGAATAGTCAATTCTTTTGTCCAAAATGTCAAGACGATTTGTGAAATTAACCTTTACCGTTGGAAAACATTGACTTAAATAGTTAATTGTTGGTTTAATTGTTCATTTGTTATTGGTTACAATTGTGTATTGAATTGCGTATTTTATGTTTGAATACGCTTTCTGTTACAAATTGATTATATATACTTAAAAAAACTACTTGATATCCTAAACCGAGTTACTTCTTTTAACTTTTTCGTTGCCCCTGTTACGTTCAGAAGTTGTACTTCACTTTGCGAACTGAATTGTAGCATGAACTCTTGCCCTTTCCAATAATAAATAGCAACCAATCACGAGTGGCGATACAATGAGACAGCGCTCGAATGACATGGAGCAGCAGAGGGAGGTAAGTCCGGTTAATGTAAACCGATACCGTTTATATTTTTGTTCGGTCTTTCACCTCGAATTGACAGCTTACATGATAATCAACAAAACAAATACAAAATCAATGTATTAATTATTAACTTTAAACCCGCTAAACCCGTTATGAGTAATAAGAGGGTCGATACAACGGATGAACATGCTAAACATAATAATTTAGTCAGGTATCTACCTCATGATGGTCTTCTTCTACTATCACTGGAAGCACTTTGTATTTTTTAAGTGATACCATTCTTACAACTAACGATTCACTGTAATAACGACATAATTAAAATCATTTCCCGATTATTCGTGTTGTTCGACCGACCGGCGCAGCCATCTTTGAAACATGCATTTGATTGTCGCGACTTCAAACCGATGAAAAAAAAGTAAAACCCGTCATTCTGAGATCCGGTCCCAATCAATTGTACAAACCGGTTCCATATAAAATAACCGTACGTATTGTTTGTATTTGCTAACACACCCACTTTGCCAGAGGCGTAGCGACAGTATTCGGCGCTCGGTTAAATGTATAAATTGTTCGCCCCTCCCCTCTCCGTGAAACATAGTGGTACAGTATTTGGTGCCATTGAAACAAGAAATATCTTTAAAAAAGATATACGGCGTTGATAGTTCAATGAATGAGATCAAGGATAGAGAATGTCTTTTTTCTGTGCAGTTCTTAGCTGCATCACACGCAGTACGGGATGTTACGCGGAGTTTTCGCGGCTTATTTTACATTATTACATATTGCTGGTCATAAACATATAGATACAAAACAGAAAACCAAAAGAAGAATGGAGGTGAAATTAAAACATATTAGTCAACCGGCCACACGAGAAGTATCCGTATTTATAGGCGCGTTCTTCGAACAAACCTGTTTAAGTGGTTTGTCGGGCATTGCTATTTGATTCGATTATTAACATTATCGTTAATCATCGCGCTCATGCTTAATACATTGGTCAATATGGTGGAATAATTATTGTTAAATTAATCAAAAATAATATTTATCATTGTATTGTTGAAAACACATTACGAATCTACATATTTCTGGTCTAAAGAAAATTCCAGGTCACCTAGTTCACGGATAGCGTATTTATTAAATAACTATTATTTTACTGGCCGCGAACTCCGGTGATGACCTGTATATAAACTCTGACATTCATACACTGGCCGCGTATTGACCCGATACCTCGCGGGTTGAAATGCAATGTATTAAAGTGGGGCCTCGCTTCCACTGCTCTTTATACTTTTACATGTTAACATGTTGACAAGAATATGTAAGTAAGTACTAAATATGAGAACATAGCCTTTAAGTATAAACGCGTTGCGAAGGTAATTCTCTGAAAATAAAAGGTGCACGCACAAACTGTATTGATGTCGAAAATTGAGTGTAAAACTGTTCTATCTATTAAGCCTTTTCATTAGAAATAAAATTGTTTCATGCAGTAAAACAGTGTTACAAAGACGCGGATATGTTTCCAATGTTCTGGTGGTATACTCAAATCAGCCAATGGAATAAATGAAGTGTATTCATTCGTACCTAGCCGCGGGAAATTTTATTTGAATTTTATTCGACACTTACAAAGGTCAGGTAAGGTGAAAAGCTGGCTTAATACAGCTTACGCCGAAAAAAAAACAGGGGAAAATATAAGCATATTACTTAGTCGATACTCATTATTACATAATAACACTATCGCCAAACCAGACAAATGTTGACGACGCACGACGGACAAAAGGCGATCACAAAAGCTCATCATTTTGTGCGCAGGTGAGCAAAACACACCATAGGAAGACAATTTGGAGAAAATTAAATGTAAACTCCTACAACTACAACAAAAAATTATGTTAGGCTAACGGTTAATCTACATGTGTAAATCAACAGCCACCTTATGCGTGAATTCCAAAATATTCCACATACTAAATTGATTTGTCTCGCCTTCATGCCCTAACATTTTTCAATGATAGCATCAAAGTCCTTTTTGCAACCATTTCCTTCTTAAAGTGCAATCTCACAGAGGCGATATTGTCCAATTGATGCCCTTAGAATGGGCATCAGCTTGCTGAAGGAACGCTCGCAACTGGCTATTGATACCAGGGGCGTAGCTGCTATTAGGCACAGCAGACCCGGGCCTAAACAAATATTTAGACATGAAAAAATAAAAATGCTTCAACCTCGAAAAACGCATTAAAATGTTGACCCCGAGGGGGTGAGGTGTTAGAAATCTGAATTTCATATTGACATTATCTTCAGACAATGGATTCTGGTCGTGTTCAAAGTACAAATCTTCCAATTACAGTATCAACTCTACTTCTTTCTATGTGCATAGTTTCTAGCTCGCTTCTTTTCACGTGACTTGCTGTTACAAGTTTTCATAGGACTACTTGTAGATCTACTTGTCTCCCTTTCAACACTACAGTAAGTTGTAATCGATTATCGTTGGATTTATAAGAAACATTCCGAATGATGTTTTTGACCGCGGAAATTTAAAATGGAGCATATGCCCCCGTATCCCGATCCATTGACTAAATCCGGGTCGGTTCGGTCACTTGATGCCGAACAAAAACTTTCGTTGTTGGATAACCTGAATGATGAACAAATGAATCAAATCTACACGAGGTATGAAAGCGACATAGACTCGACTAGAGATGCATTTGCGGGCAAAGTTCGGCTCTGGAAGGTACAGTGGAACACAACATTCAGAAGCCAGGCACTCTTATCGATACTCTGGATGTTACACCAAAGAAAGCATACCCGGCTATACACCGTGTACTAGCAATACTGCTCACAATGCAAGCTACCTCAGCCTTGTGTGAGCGTTCCTTCAGTTCTATGCGACGTATCAAATCGTTCATGAGAAGCACCATGTCTGGTGAAAGGGCTGTCTGATTTAGGACTACTACACATTCACAGAGAAACGAATGTTTTGATCGATGAAATAATCAACACATTTGCCTCGGTTAAGTGTAGAAATATTTATTTCATGTTATTGATGCACTTGCTAGAACAATTAGTGTAATAGATCGACTTTAAGTAAGTTTTACACTCAACACGTTTCGGTGCCGTTAAAGACATGCAGACAGTATAATTGGAAAGAATGCCCATGGTTTGACTTGTGAATAAGTGGAGTGTTACACTTTTAAATGTTTCTCTGTTCCATATTGTTTTAAAATTTAGTTCTCTGGTATAAAGATAATACAGTAAAATACGCAATACGCAAATTGGGAAAGATATCACCATACGACACAATGAAAGAAATAAGTTCCGAAGGTGTCGATGGTAGGGCATCAACTCTCGTAGTAAGCAGAGACGTAGTTAAGTAACATTTTACAGGCCCGAATTTCGTTGAACTGTTCTCCGCATTTTATCTATTGTCATAGAAATTTGCTAAATCGAAGCAATTATTGCGAAGCGAAGTCGAATTCTCGCTTTTAACAAGATTGTTAACATCCAGTAAAATTTTGAGTTCATGTCAATTAGGCTAATGGATCTAGTTGGCTTTTTCCTGTTGAAATCTATCCTAAACACTCTTCATTCCGCACACAACGTCTGCATCTGTATATCTTTATTTCAAGCCTATCAGCGTTTGACGATACATAGACATAAAGCAAGCTAGCAGACGTTTATTAATTCATATCAAACGAAATATCAAATGTATGCATATATATTGTTTTCTAAACTTAAACCATATATGTACATGCTCGAATATATTCATCGAAATACTATACATTACGCATAGTGCTGTTATAATGTGCTTAAATGTTGATGCAGTCTGTTCATTTGTATGCACTAAACATGTATCTGTTTGTTTACATTTAACTTTAAAAAACAAAACTGTCCTTTAAACATTAGTTGCAATAATTCAACTCTCAGCTTTCTTACCCAAAGGTTTGCTGAGAGCCCCCATAGCAAAAAATTATCAAAGACTGGGTTTATATGGACTTCTTCATACATGTGACATTTTACATAGGGACAAAAAAATGCAGCCGATGGAGTGTATGCCAGACTTCCACAATATTTACTAATTCTGTTTTGTTTTGTTTTTTGATGTACATGTACTTGTATGCGCGTATTCATTATAATTGTATGCAACATGCGAAATTAAACAATCGCATGTCGCATTTCAATAACAATATTCAAATACGACACATTAATGTCCTGGCATGTTGTCGATGATTTAGGTAACAAAGTGACAAAGCCGGCACACACATCTGACTTCATAGCACATGAGAGTTATGACTGTTATTGACCCTGATGCAAAGTCCCGACTCTTGTGCATGACGCATTGTCTCATGATGGTAAACACCTCTACGCAGTTTTTTTTTTTAATTACACGCAGGATGAACAAAGTACAATATCAGATTTTTAGAGTACACACAGGAAGAACAAAGTACAATTAATAGCCATATGTTTAAAACGTTACACGAAAAACAAACACCATGTTTGAGCGTCGAGGGGGGTTAAAGGAATGGAACATCTTTTATCATAGTATAATCGTAATGCGAATTTTGATGGTTTGCAGGAAATACGTTAACACATGCACGGCCGTCAATCACGCGCGCCAACTCTTTTTTGAGATGCATTAATAAATGAGCCAACGCAACTTACGAGGTTGCGCTCAGGTCCGAATGTTTTGAAATTTCATGGATAATTTTTCAAGCTAGGGGATTAGCTTTTTTCAACATACTTTGCATTAAGAGGTGGCACGCGTGATTATCGGCGGTGAAATGTTAGGGCTCTGATCGATTATATTGAATTACTGTTTGAACAATACATGTATTGTCGCCTGCTAAATAAAAAACTCGCGAATCGTAGAATCAAATCCATTCCGTCAATCGTCACATTTATAAGCCTAGTGGCGACTTATTCCTCTTTTATTAATAGCACATGCGTTCAAGCATTTAAAACGGTCAAAACAATTTCATCTCATCTAAAGAGCCATGAAAATGGTTCGTTTAATGCTCTTGCAAAATGGTATCATCAATCATGGATGATCAACTATAATGGGAGACATCCACGGTGGCGTAGCTCGTGTTCGTAATTCATATTGCCTTTTAAAATAAATTAAGTTTACATGAGTTACCGGTCACTAGGTGTTTAATGCATTGTGCTTGGAAGTAGTGACATTAATTCATTTTTTCTCATTAAAAGAGACCGTTAACCAGATTGACTAAAAAAGAAAAGTTCTAAAATACCGTATTTTTTACAATTAGTGCATTAGGATACAGGTATCTTATTGAGAAGGTAAATAGAAGGTTGGAATTAAAATGGATAGACAAAAAATGAGAAAAGCGTGGGGATTATGTGGTTATCTCTGCCGTCTGTCCGTCCATCCGTCCAGGCCAGTATCTCCTCCTACACTATTAGTACTAGAACCTTGAAACTTACACACATGGTAGCTTTGAGCATATATGCGACGGTGCACTATTTGGAATTTTGATCTGACACCTGGGTCAAAAGTTATGGGGTTGGCGTGTGGTCATGTCAGAGATTTACACTCACTTTACTAACAAACATGCGGCATGGGGATACGCGTCGGCCTCTGACGCGCCATTTCCAGTTAAAACTATTACAGATGCAAAACATCTTTTTAGAATAAATTTCTTGCATCCACTGTCCTCGGATTAACGGTTTCATGTCCTTGTATATAAATTACATAACTATTTATATGCTTCGCTACAAAATATACCGATGAAATGCCCGCACCGTTAGCGGCAATATACACAGGCCTACGAATATTCCCTCAGCCATTAAACAAACAATATAATTTATGTACACGCACACGTGATCTTAAATGATGCAATCAGGCATACTCTAGTTATGGTGCGTGTTATACGTATGCGTATTAATACACTTTAATTTAAACAACGTTTTGATAGAAGCATTGTCTTCTCACTGGATCGATTAACCCATTTATGCCTAATGGACTCTCCCATCCTTCTAAATTGGATCAATTTATTTCCAAAGTTAGGGATGTCCAGTATATTTATTTCTATATTTAGAATATTTCATACATAAATTCCTATAAGCAAACAGCACAGACCCAGATGAGACGCCGCATCATGCGGCGTCTCATCTGGGTCTACGCTGTTTGCCAAGGCCTTTTTTCTAGACGCTAGGCATAAATGGATTATGTTTAAGGGACTTGTTAATAGAGTTTGGTATGTTAAGGAAAATGTCATTAAATAAAGTAACTTACTAGACTGTAATAGTTCTAGTTTTAAATTATAATTATAATAAGAAAAGGCTTTCATTTCACCACCATTTGAATTTCGATGGTAGTTTAAACGTTTGGCCTGCATTAGACGTGTTAGTCAAATTATCCATTAATTTCATTTCAAACGCTTTAATATTTTTCGATTTCGCTTGATGATCAATAAACGATTGATGATCAATAAACACACATGTTTATATTATTTCTTTGCCAGTAGTGCTGTTGAATAAAATGCACAGACTCTTTTTATATCTATAACTGATTATGTAATTTTGCCAAACTGTGAACAAGTCTCTTTAACGTTGAACACTGCTTGCTATGCCTCTTCAATTTATAGGGACTGTTTCAAAGTTTTGTACGTGATGGCTGTTTTTCGGACAAGTTTTAATTGTTCTAAAGTACGTTTTGCTCATAGTTCAAGGGTTTGGCAAGTGCATTGTTTCTACAATGTTATACTTTTGATAATAATTAGTTACCGCCCGATTGACATTCACAAGGTTTGTGTTAACAAAGAAGCAAAATACATACATAAAATTAGTATATAATAATATATTTCGCAACCAATTAGGCATAACAAACAAACGTTTTTTTTATATTTTTTTCTATATTTTTTCTTTTAATTACATTCTTAGATTTTTAAGCCGCAATAACTGATCAACTGTCCGTGTAATAAGTTTCGAGCATTATCACAAATATATGTTGTCCTGTTTACCGTATTCCAATTATGTTATGTTCATATTGTATTTGTAGTTATTTATATCATTCCGCATTAGCCATTGATACAAACATAAAATATAAAAATGAATGAAATGATAACGAAGTTTGTTTATATTGATAGTTTTTATCGCATCTTGTATTGTACAAGCTTGATAAATAAACAATATACATGTAATAGAATGTAGCTGTTTAAAAATGTGTTGTTCTTTTTTATCGGTTTAATACAGATATGCCAAAAACCAAAATCTTCCAGGGACCTATACAAATTGTTTGTATAGGTCCCTGAATATTCATAATGTTGAACAAGAAATATCTTTAAACAAGGGCTGTTTGTAAAACATGCATGCCCCCCTATATGGGCTATAAGTTGTAGTAGCAGCCATTGTGTGAATACGTTTTTTGTCACTGAATACGTTTTTTGTCACTGTGAATGGTGGTGGTGGTGGTGGTGGTGGTGGTGGTGGTGATGGTGGTGGTGGTGGCGGTGGTGGTGGTGGTAGCAGAAGAAATAGTAGTAGTAGTAGTAGTAGTAGTAGTAGTAGTAGTAGTAGTAGAAGTAGTAGTAGTAGTAGTAGTAGTAGTAGTAGTAGTAGTAGTAGTAGTAGTAGTAGTAGTAGTAGTAGAAGTAGTAGTAGAGTAGTAGTAGTAGTAGTAGTAGTAGTAGTAGTAGTAGTAGTAGTAGTAGTAGTAGTAGCAGTAGTAGTAGTAGTAATAGAGTTGTAGTAGTAGTAGGTGGTGGTGGTGGTAGCAAAAGAAATAGTAGTAGTAGTAGGAGTAGTAGTAGTAGAAGTAGAAGTAGTAGAAGTAGTAGTAGTAGTAGTAGTAGTAGTAGTAGCAGTAGTAGTAGTAGTAGTAGAGTAGTAGTAGTAGTAGTAGTAGTAGTAGTAGTAGTATTAGCAGTAGAAGTAGTAGTAGTAGTAGTAGTAGTAGTAGTAGTAGTAGAAGTAGTAGTAGTAGTAGTAGTAGTAGTAGTAGTAGTAGAAGTAGTAGTAGTAGTAGTAGTAGCAGCAGCAGCAGCAGTAGTAGCAGTAGTAGTAGTAGTAGAAGTAGTAGTAGTAGTACTAGTAGTAGTAGTAGTAGTAGTAGTATGCATTACAAAAACGCAGTTAGCCTTACATATGGTAAAATTTAAATATATAACAAGGGAGGCAATCTCACGGCCGTTAATCACGCGCGCCACCTCTTTTTTGCGATGCATTAATAAATGAGCCAATGCTACTTCCGAGGTGGCGCTAATGAGCGGATGTTATGAAACAGTACGGATAATTGTACAAGGTGAGTAGGTTTTTTATGTTTTTTTCGACATATTTCTCATTATTTTAAAATTCGGGCAATGTAGTGCGATTCAGCGAAGATTTATTCATCTACAAATGTACAGACACATACAATCACAGCCCATTTGGAAACGTGAGGACCTTTATAAGTTGTTGCATGGTGAAGTTCTAAAAATAAATCGATGTATTTTGCCTGTTTGACGATCAAATGTCTATCAAAATAAATCTATAATGGCATCAAACAATTGCTTCGAAGACGTACAAGTTGTTGCATACACAAATACACTGGCTTCTGGCCGATCTTTTGATAATTATGACATTTTCAAAAAGAGATGGAGCCAATGCATAGGAGGTGGCGCTCAGGACAGGAGGTGGCGCCAATGCACATTTTCAGCAATTTTAAAGTGACCTATTTCATGTAACAGTTTCTGCGTATTATTATTATAGGACTGAAAGTAAATGTTCGTTAAATAAAAAAAAAACTATCAGGTGAATTTTAATGAGTATGTTCGTGTTCTAATTGATGTTTTTCATTCACTTATGTTATTTTATTATTTCTATTTTCATGAATGGTATAAATAAAGAAACGTGTATTTGGTCAATATTAAAAACTTAACTACTTACCAGTGCTCGTTGCATATGTTCAAGCTGCATAAGTATATTACGCTAAGTTAGTATGTTCTATATCTCATTTAGTGTGTCACTGGTGATTAATATTTGGCAGTGGCTAGTCGTACGGCCCCGTACGGCTAGACAAGAGGCTAGCCGTACGGCTAGACATGAGGCTAGCCGTACGGCTCTGTACGTATAGCCTTTCCTATGGAGATTGTCTAGCCGTACGGCTGTTATGACACATAAATATATTGATTAATTATTGATCTACGTGCAGATTCCGAATGTCTAGCCTTTAAACTGAACTCCAAATATAAATGCTACAAATCGGTATAAAGTACGAACATGTCAACAAAGATTCTAAACCTCCAAATTTTCGGAGCGTTAGGATCGCGCGCTTCTTTCGTACGCCTTCATTCCTTAGTTACTTTCATTTTTAAACCCTTTTTTCTATCGTATACAGAATTTTATTCTCCTAAGCAAGATGTAGTTTTAAAAACTGAACTCCAAATATAAACGTTACAAATCGGTATAAATTAAACGGTATGGTATTTGCAAAAGTTAAAGTTATATATATAGGTACTTAGATATTAAGTGTTATTTAATTCCATGTATCACAAATTTATTGAATTTCATGTATCACACATTACTACCAATTACACATATAAACGGACTATACGTAACACTGTTACTGAAAGATAATATTTTCTTAGGGTGAACAGTTTTTATTAACAGTTTCAATCATTTTGATAAACGAATGTGTCGGTTTATTTTCAGAAAATAAAGTAACATTGCACTGACGGACATGCATGAAACGTTTAAGTATGTAGATTCTATGGTGTTCATACTCGGTAATCTAAATTTCAGAAACATCTTCATTAAGACTAAACGTGATGCAGCGTACCCCAATCCGACTGTCGATATGCCTACAAGCCCTACATCTGTAGCAAATCCAGTAGAACGCCGCCCTGAAGTAGTTTGCAATTGCCGGGAAAATAGATATATTCAATGCATAGTTCCAAGGTAAGTTGCTGTCTTTTCTTTTATTTTTTTTTATTCCGTTGTTTGTAAATAATCACATTATGTTCTTGTTTTATATTCAGCCTGTGCTTTTAAAACCGCACCAAATTTATAGTATGAATTATCATGTCTTCTAATGTTTATTTTCAGGGATCATTATTTTGACACCCAAGCCCGAGCCAGATTATTAAAGAAAGAAAAAATATATCAACCGAGTTCGTCGAGCACTGTGAGGGGTGAGCAACCCATTCGAGCACAGTACGGATACAAAATTAACGAAGCAAAAATGTTACCTTCTAAACGTATTGGCATATATCCTGTTGGTGATCATGACTTTGACAGCAATGCCTAAGTGCTGAGCAAATGAAAAGTAATAACTGAGATACATGTTATAAGCAATGCATGTCGCGCATAATTTATCAAATGGAAAACTGTTGTTCACTTCAGCATTACAAAAACACTTTAAGCTGTAAATAACATATTTAATCATTGTGTGAGCTGTACAAGTTTAATGGTTCTGCTAAAACCGTTTCGTTTGTTGTTGTTTTGTACTTTTTTGACGTTTTAAAAAATAATACAGTCTTATCACGACAGTCAGTTTGGTTTTACATCGGTAATTGACGGCTCAGGTACTACTTAAATAACCCCGGGTAGTCTTAAGTTCACCACAATGGATCCCGGATACGGCCATATTCCGGGGTATCTTTTAGCTTAATTTCCGTACCCTGGATACTCTTTTGTATACTTGATGTAAATGGGATATATCTACTCTTTAAGTAGTTCCTGAGCTGACGATCTCCAATTGTTGTTGTCTCAATTGGTTGTTGTTGGCCTAGCGACTATTGAAAAGTACCGCGGGTACTCTGAAGTATACTAAAATGTACCCCGGGCACGGAAAATACGCTTACAGGCACGCGGTCATACAATGGGATACTTTTAAGAATATTTTCCGTACTCCGGGTCATTTGTAGTTTACTTAAGTTACCCGGGGTACTTTAAAAAGTACATGGATCGGAAATGACTTGTCGAGCGTCAGGTATCATACGCACTCTTTTCCTGGGTTTACCAGTACTAAGTGCACTTACTTATGCCGTGACGAGCAACTGCCAAACTTTTATCAGATATATAATAAATGTAGAATGTATTGCATCAACAACCACCACACGTTACGTTTCCGGGCCGGTACTTGAACCAGCGATCCTCGGATTTGTAGTTCAATGCTTAACTGTATTTCTAGTACTACTGGCAAAGTCGCACGGACTGCCAAAAAACTACATCTCGCCATGTTTACTACACAGGCCAGTATTCACCAGCACATTAGTATACTTAAACTAAATATTAAATAATTTGCTATAAACTGTTGGGTCTCTGAAGTTTGAAAACGAAATGCGTCGTATTGTAATAAAATACTTCATAGTAAACGCATTACATTTCGTTTTTCCGCCTCAGTTTATTTTTTAAGTCTCCAATTTAACAATGTGCTGGTGAAAACGGATTTGGATTGTTAATACGCAGAAAAGTATTTTATACTTTATTTCAGTAACGAAAACAATATTGAGTTACACGTTGCTGCCTAGCAACCATTTGATATCGTAAATAAAAGTGGTAACGGTGAAGACTTGTTTCAATTAACATATAATATTTACCAAACGTTATCAATTAAATAAACTATTTTTTCGATACAGTTCAGCAATATAAATGAGCAAACTTATATAACGGGGCGTGAAGATCTTAACATAATAAATTACTGAAAATAATCGAACTTATCAAAGTCATAAATGATATTCTAGAAAATAACAAAATATGAAAATGCTTCTCTGATTCTTTCATAAAATATACAGCTGTAATTACAGCTTGATACACTAACCCGTGACCGTCACTGTGGAAAAGAATTCCCTACTTAGGGTAACAAAACATAACATAAATGCAAAACATCTACAACTTCGGTAAATCCCTACTTAGGGTAACAAAATATAACCTAAATACAAAACATCTACAACTTCGGTAAATCCCTACTTAGGGTAACAAAACATAACATAAATACAAAAAATCAACAACTTCGGTAAATCCCTACTTAGGATAACAAAACATAACATAAATACAAAAAATCAACAACTTTGGTAAATCCCTTCTTAGGGCAACAAAACATGACAAAAATACAAAAAATCAACAACTTCGGTAAATCCCTACTTAGGGTAACAAAACATTACATAAATACAAAAAAAAATCAACAACTTCGATAAATCCCTACTTGGGGTAACAAAACATAACATAAATACAACAAATCAACAACTTCGGTAAGTACCTTCTTAGGGCAACAAAACATAACATAAATACAAAAAGCAACAACTTCGGTGAATCTCTACTAAGGGTAACAAAACATACACATAAATACAAAAAGTCAACAACTTTGATAAATCCCTACTTAGGGCAACAAAACATAACATAAATACAAAAAAAAATCAACAACTTTGGTAAATCGCTACTATTGAAAAGTTAATTCTTGTGCACATTTTTCAAGTGCCGAGAAAGTGAGTATTTCCTCTCGAAATTTTTGCCGCAAATCTGGCAAATGCAAATGCTGCCCAAGTGTTTAACTCTGGTGTGCACATTTAGGGCCCGTTTTGATCTATACATTTTTTGACAAACATCACATGTATGAGTTTTCTTTTTATCCGCACCGCAATGCTGCGCGTGGCGTTTAAGGTTTCGGATATAGCCGAATTCTGCATGGCAAAGTTCACGAGTAAGTTTCTCCGCGCCGTGATACTGACGACAATGGTCAGCCAAATCCCTCTTCGATGAAAAGCGTTTCACACATTCTTTGCACGCTTGACGCTTTTGTATACCCGCGTGAACATATCGCTGGTGTACTTTTAAGTTGTACAGGGAACTAAACCGCCTGTTGCATACCAAACACATAGTTCGTCTTATAGCCGTTTGATGTACATTTTTGACGTGGAAATTCAGCCTGCTGTTTGTGGTGTATGACTTGTTACACGATTTGCATTCATATCTCTTTTTAGTTCCTTTATTCATGTCCGTGCTGAAATGAAAAACAAAAAGCGTCATTATTTTGTGATAATCAATTGGTTTCGCTATAATTTGATAATTTTCATTCAAAATAATGTTTAACTAATGAATATCACAGCCACAGGCTAACCACCTGCGGTTTCAAATACGTTTACTTCCCGAAAACTGCATTCTCGCTGAAGTTTAACTTACTTACATAATTCCTCAGAACTCTTCTTTATTTATAGAATATACTTTGTTAATACAACATGTGTTAAAGAATTAACATTTATGTCTTGTCATTTATGACATAGAAACGTCTATATGTTATATAGTTTACCTTAACAATGTTAATTCCAATAAAAGTCAGGAAAAGAACAGTTTGGAAAACGTACGCAGTTTGATTCCTTATATAACTGGGCAATAGTAATATGTGTATACGTCATCAACACAGAGTGCGTCTGAAACAAGGTGTCCCAGATACTGCCCAGTAAATTGTAAGCTTTATGTGAGCAATCACTAGCAACATCAACTTTTTGACGATAGGCAAATGATACATAAGTCGGTTGATGTTGTAAATTTCGTATATCAACATAATTTTACGGCTAACCTGCTCAACTAAAGAGAAAGCTATTAATTGGTGAATACGATGTATATGGGCAAATTCGTAAATACCGGTCCTTATTGATAAAACGAAGTTTGAACTTCATGCTTAAATATTAATGTGCACTATTGCTTAGCGTTTCAACTGTATCCTACCAACTACGCAAGTCGTAAAAAACAAAGATGTTTGTTTTTACTAAAAACAATAACCCTAACTTTAGATTCCGACCATACAATATGTGTGTGGTATTCCATGTTGCGTGTTCGATCTTCTTTCTTAATTTGATCATAATGAAACATAATTGAAACAGTAATGTAGCGTCAACATAATTATGAATAAACATGTGTTGCACAGAGATTTCTGTCATTGAATGTACTTTCAAACTGGAAAGTAATTTGAGTGTAATAACTAAAGGAACGAATACGACAGAGCATTTTTGGAATTGTAGGGGGAACAAACGACATATTTTAACCTAATTAAGGTTCGATGACCTTAGACTAGTGAATCAAGCATTTGCATTAGTTGACAACACTCATTTGGTGTATAAGTTATATTTTGATAATTTCGATAATTTAGCTTTAGGCTTATTGAGTATATTGCATATTTTGGGTATATATCGTATCAAATGTTTAGGTAGCTGACGTCTTAATAAAGTTGTTTATTTATGAATTTTAATATTAACATCTTAGAAATGAACATTATGTATCAAATTTAATTCGTGCGACGATGCTATTGTCATACGACTGTAAATTTATACCGTGCATTGGCGCCACCTCCTGTCCTGAGCGCCACCTCCTATGCATTGGCTCCATCTCTTTTTGAAAATGTCATAATTATCAAAAAGATCGGCCAGAAGCCAGTGTATTTGTGTATGCAACAACTTGTACGTCTTCGAAGCAATTGTTTGATGCCATTATAGATTTATTTGGATAGACATTTGATCGTCAAACAGGCAAAATACATCGATTTATTTTTAGAACTTCACCATGCAACAACTTATAAAGGTCCTCACGTTTCCAAATGGGCTGTGATTGTATGTGGCTGTACATTTGTAGATGAATAAATCTTCGCTGAATCGCACTACATTGCCCGAATTTTAAAATAATGAGAAATATGTCGAAAAAAACATAAAAAACCTACTCACCTTGTACAATTATCCGTACTGTTTCATAACATCCGCTCATTAGCGCCACCTCGGAAGTAGCATTGGCTCATTTATTAATGCATCGCAAAAAAGAGGTGGCGCGCGTGATTAACGGCCGTGAATCTGTAACAATAAATTTAAACTTATTGCATTTGTTTCCCCTGTAGTGTATTACCTCCCCTGTCCTGCTTATATTTATATTTATCAACAAAATTAAACATAAACACAATATTTAATATACAAAATATACAAAAAATCTCATATTCTGATAATATTTTTACTGATCCACTGTATTTTACTAAAAGGATGATGTTTCATTGGACTGATAATTATAGATTTAGGATTACAGACCAGTTGCTTCAGTAGTATTGTTCAGAGTGTGCCCTGTTGGCCGCGTATGCATTCTAAAATTATCATTCAAAAAACCATTTTACTATTTCGAGTCACCGTGACCTTGACCTTTGACCTAGTGACCTCAAAATCAATAGGGGTCATCTGCTAGTCATGATCAATGTACCTATGAAGTTTCATGATCCTAGGCACAAGCGTTCTTGAGTTATCGTCTGACAACCACCTGGTGGACGGACAGACCGACAGACCGACCGACAGACCGACCGACATGAGCAAAGCAATATACCCCCTCTTCTTCGAAGGGGGGGGGGGGCATAAAAAGATATACGGCGTTGATTGTGGTTGGAGTTTATGAAAGGTAAAGAGTTCAATGAATGAGATCAATGATAGCGAATGTTTTTTTCTGTGCAGTTCTTAGCTGCATCACACGCAGTACGGGATGTTACGCAGAGTTTTCGCGGCTTATTTTACATTATTACATATTGCTGGTCATAAACCTATTGAAAACAAAACAGAAAACAAAAAGAAGAATGGAAGTGAAATTAAAACATATGAGGCAACCGGCCACACGCGAAGTATCCGTACATATTTTAAATATTTATACGCGCGTTCTTCGAACAAACCTGTTTTAGTGGTTTGTCGGGCATTGCTATTTGATTCGATTATCGAAAATAGTCGCGCTCATGCTTAATACATTAGTCAATATGGTGGAATAATTCTTGTTAAATTAATTAAAAATACTTTTTATCATGTTATTGTTGAAAACACATTAAGAATATATTATTGACATACCATAATTATAGCGCTGATTATCTTCATTTAACATCTTTCTGGTGTAAAGAAAATTCTAGTTCACCTAGTTCACGCTATAGCGTCTTTATTATATAACGATTATTTTACTGGCCGCGAACTCCGGTCAGCATATAAGGTAGTCGTGAACACGCAGCGATGACCTGTTTATAAACTCTGACATTCACACACACTGACCGCGAACTTACCCTGATACCTCGCGGGTTGAAATTCAATGCATTAAAGTGAGGCCTCGCTTCCACTGCTTTATACTTTTACATGTTAACATGTTGACAGGAATATGGAAGTTAGTACTAAATATGAGAACATAGCCTTTCAGTACAAACGTTCTCGAGCTGGCAATCCTCTGAAAATAAAGGGTGCACGCACACACTGTATTGGTGTCGAGATTGAGTGTAAAACTGTTCTATCTATTAAGACATAAAATTGTTTCATGCCGAACACGCAGTAAAACAGTGTTACAAAGACGCGGACATGTTTCCAATGTTCTGGTCGTATGCTCAAATCAGCATATGGGATAAATGAAGTGTATTCATTCTGACCTAGCCGCGGGAAATTTTATTTGAATTTTATTTGACAGTTACAAAGGTCAGGTAAGGTGAAAAGCTGGCGTATACAGCTATGCCGAAAAAACTCACCGAAAACACAGAAGACTAGTAATACGATGTCTAACAAGGAAAGATCTAGTATCGATAGAAAGCGGTAAACAAGGCACATCGGTAGTAAATTTATCTTAAACCAATTTTCTAATAAAACAGCCTGTAAACACTGGCTCTACATCATTTATTTATTAAATTTGAGCCAAAGCAAGCCAATACCCGAGAGAGGGCAGAACATTTGCAAATAAAACGTATAAGTTCATAAGAATGTTTGATAATGATATATTTCAATTCCACTTTTTAACAATCGGATAATGTAATTCCGAGTGGGAATGCGTCTACTTAATTCACAAAAAGTACAGTAGCTAAGCGAAAATTACTATATACGTTGACAAATTTTAAAGTATACCACCCATTATAGTCCTCACGTTCTTCGTTAACCGACTACCGGTATCAAGCCATATACATTGATATGTGAAGAAATGTTATTTGTAAGGGAAGCAAGTTTGTCCGATTTTTTAACAGTCATTTGAATTGTATAACCAAAATACGACACAGCTTTTAACTTATAATTATTATTCTTTTAATTATTTATTTGCTTAAGTCGCCCTCAGAAATAACAAAAGTTCCATTTTCCACCAAAAAGATCGCGAGTCAGTGTTTTCAGACTGTGTACTAGTAGTTTACTAGTATTGCAAGTGGGTCGTGTGCCGAATTTAAACTCCCGCCGTATGTAATCTCCTCCGGGTACCCCGGCTTCCTCCCTCAGCAACTTAATCGGGAGTCAATTAAGTGAGTAAGGCAGGGCTGCAAGGACCAACTCCTGGTACTCTTGCAAAGTTTCCTCGGGCGCGGAAAGACCTTACACACTTTGAAATAAACTGCTGCTTTTTAGTTTCACTGTGAAATGGAAAAGGTGATTACCGGAAAACAATGATTGGCCTGGTCTCTCAACAACAAATAGAACGCTGACGACTAATCTTTTCCAAAGTGCTATACTTCAATGCCATTGGCTTACACAATAGCAAACAAATTTAGTGCACTCAGCGCTTTGATTTTTTTGATGCAGACGAGTTAAGTGTTTAAAGGGATCTTTTCACGCTTTGGTAAATTTACAAAATTGAAAAAAGTTGTTTCAGATTCGCAAATTTTCGTTTTAGTTATGATATTTGTGAGGAAACAGTAATACTGAACAATTGCCATGCTCTAATATAGCCATTATATGCAACTTTTGACGATTTTAAAACCTAAAAATTATAAAGCGTTGCAACGCGTAACGATTGAATAATTTGGAGAGTTCTGTTTTTGTCGTTAAATTTTGCGCAACTACGAAGATTGCTTATATAATGTATAAAATACGTTAAGAATGTGTACACGGCGGAATAGCTCAGTAGGCTAAAGTGTTTTTACTTCAGGACTCTGGCAGGACTCCAGGGGTCACTGGTTCGAAACCTGCTCCGGGCAATGTTCTTTTCCTTTTTTTAATTTTATTCTTGATTTTTTACTGGAGCTTTTACGATCCAATGTTTACATTTATCAATATAAAGCATTTAATGAATAAGTTAAAAAATGCCAAAATCTGTGAAAAGGCCCCTTTAACAGAAAGAAGTAAGCGGACTTATTATTGTTATTATTGAAATTAGTACGGTTAGCGACAATTTCGTGACGGCGCTTTTCTATGACCTTCAATTTTCGCTACTTCCTTTTACAACTAGTGGCTTTATCAGCTCAATCTATTATGCTATTGCATAATATCATAATAATTGCATAATATTATCATCGCTCGGAGTTCATTGCATCATCGCTCGGAGTTCATGACCAACCGCCGGAAAAATCCGCTTTTTTTTGGTGTGTACCGCTTCGCGCATCAGAAAGCTTGCGCACTTTTGTCGATAAATGACGTGAGAGAGTGGTATTCACACGCTTGTGTACAAAGTTAAAAGGGTTAACGTGGAATACTATATACCAGTGGGGACGTAGTTGTAATTTTACTCAGCTTATGCTTTCAATTGAAACCGGTGTGTATGGTTTAGTGTTGGCTTTGTATATATGTGGGGCTAGCTTTATGTTGTATATACAGACGGCTATATTATTCGACGAAGGATATTAATTGTTTACAAATTAACGCAGTGAGATGAGAGCTTCGTATAATACTGGTGTGGTAGTGAAGTGCTAACTCGTATGGGAATTGGTTGTGAAATCCTAGGAAATAATCAGAACGGACAATCGACAAAGGAAAACAATAACAGAGATTTTAGCGTATCTACTTTGTTTTAATATTAGTATATTTTTACTGTAAATTAATCGAATGTTACAATGGTAGCGCCCACGTGCCACTGACACGTGTGAATACTACAATATGTCTGCATCAGCATGAGTCATTTTGCGTTTTTCTGTATAACTCTAGCGAATTATAACGTTTAAATGTGGGATTATTTAACGTACCTCAACTATTTCTTTTTAAATGCTTTATATTTGACATAGATCTACGTACGACGACCCGGAGGTTCAATAGCTGGGAGTTGGATAATTGCACCCAACACCTCAATCACTTAAGGCGACCCCGTGTACATTTACATATGTGTTTCATTCCTTATTAATTATATTACCACTATCAAATGCTGAATTAGTTAATATTATTAGTCTTAAAGGGAGTGCACATTAGCATGATAATGGAACTCATTCGGAATTTAATTCTTAAATGTCGTTCAAATGATACACCTCAATTACAGACGGTACATCAATCAAGAGCCAAAAACTACCTGAACCAACAACAACAATTGGCATGCACTCTTATATAGCTATTCAATCTTATGATTATGCAGATCAAACACATGTTTCGATGATTTACATTTGGTAAAACGAAACCATATGTCGCCTGCCGTTTACTTCCTAATGTTAAAATTCTTCATGTCCTGAGGGAAGTAAAATATTTTAAAATTTGACTTGACTTAACCCATTTATGCCTTGTGGACTCTCCCATCCTTATAAATCGGATCAATTTATTTCCAAAATTAGGGATGTCTAGTATATTTATTTCTATATTTAGAATTTTTCTTACAGAAATTCTGTTAAGCAAACAGCGCAGACCCTGATGAGACGCCGCATCATGCGGCGTCTCGTCTGGGTCTACGCTGTTTGCCAAGGCCTTTTTTCTAGACGTTAGGCATAAATGGGTTAACTTACCTTTATACGTCTCTATGCATTAGATGTGGTACAAAATATTAACTTTTATGAGACGATATGTCGACAACAAGAAGCACATGGTTACCGTCAAGGCCAAGGCCATACTTTTATGTTTAAGGTTAAAATGCAGAACGTTATTGTGAAACACGGACTTGTCCGCTCAATGGCCTTACCTTATATTGAAGGACTTAAAAAATACATTGATAAATGTTTCACCTGTATAAGCCAGTGTATTTCACACCGGATCCGTTTGTCACGGTCATAGGTAGATGTCAAACGTCTGACTTCAAGCTTTTGTTTTGTAGAAATGAGTCTTGTTGTCTCTTAAACTAAATTTAAGGATATTGATACAAACTGACAGAAATGTAAAACTGCATGTGACACAAGGACCACCTGACTACCGTAAAGGTCAGTCTTGGAGATCAAAACTCAAAATGCAGCACGTTTGTCATGGGGCTACCGATATTGTGATTTTGACGTTCCATGTATTAACTAGCGTCGGATATGATATTGGTTTAACATTTTTTTAGTAGGACGCCGACTACGGGATCGTAAGGTCCCAGCGGCTATAAATAATTGTCTTGTATGACGTAAAGATTGGTCTTGTTTGGGCTTTCAGATACTTGCAACGGTTCTCCGTTTGGTCTTGTATTTGAGCGGTAACTATATCTTAGCGCTAGGTATCAAGTTAAGGTGCGAATACTCCTATAAATATGAGGTCGATTTTACTCCTATAAATATGAGGTCGATTTACATCGACCTCATATCGTTTAACGTTATTTTGCAATAGCATCGTTCCGACATGAATTCATGTCGGAAGCTTTAACGGAATCAAATTCATATAACAGCACAGAATAATCATGCAATAAATTATTAAACATAAAATATAAACATTATTTTACTAATTGCATTAGAAAAATGTTTATACAAACTTACAAGTAATGATAGTCCAGACCTTAAAACACTACCACTATTCAAATTCCATATTGTTGCCATATAGCACTGTGTAAATTGAAAGTTGCATATTGTTACCTCATTGGTCGGTTATAAATACATTGTTTCTCTATATATAGTATTCGATTTAGACGAAAATAATAATTTACGTGGAATGTCATATTAGTTTTCCATTAAAACTTTGATCTTGCTGTGTGTGTTTATGGACGTTATTAATTATGTTATACTTATTTTTGTATTTCATTAAGAATTAGAACGTGTAGCCCTTTTTGTTAACTGTTTTTAGCAAACGATTCGCGGCTTAATAAGACACGGAAAATAGTTAAAGCGACACTTTTATTTAAAGGTTTAATGTGAACAATGTTAAATGAAACCTTTTTTGGTATTAATATATTTTATTGACATGTTAAATTCGATACTTGAAAAGGTGTTTAGTCTTTAAAAAGATGTCGCTGATATTGTTAATTTAAATAACTGTTAATATGCTTAATGTTGTGTAAGAAATTGAATAGTTTCACTGAGTTTTATTCCCGCCTAAAATCCGATATCGTAAAACGCGCAACGGTTAAGAATAAGGTCTAAATAAGTTTAAGTATTCAGATCTGAATATCAGCAGCTGTGCCAGCTGGGAGCCCCGTTTTGGCTTTAACAACCGCAAGCGAAACGACATACTTTTTTAAGTCTTGCACTTAGACTCCATGATCACAAGTATAGGTACCCTTTCTGTGTTATAAACAAGAGCTGAAATAGTTAATTTATTAAGATTTATTTATAATAAGCTTTATTGATATGTTTCGTGAACAAAATACTACAATATATCATAAAAAATATAATAATCATGGCAAAGGAAATTCAATGGCCGGTTTCTAAACAAAAGCATAATCGCCAAGACCGTAGCATCAGTTCAGTGCGTTAGGAACGCGCGCTACTTTCTTCCGCCTTCATTCCTTAATAACTTTCGTTTTTAAACAATTTTTCTATCGTATACAGAATTCTATTCTCCTAAGCAAGATGTATTTTTTCGGCGTAAGCTGTATTAAGCCAGCTTTTCACCCTGACTTGACCTTTGTAAGTGTCCAATAATATTCAAATAAAATTTTCCGCGGCTAGGTACGAATGAATACACTTCATTTATTCCATTGGCTGATTTGAGTATAACACCAGAACATTGGACACATATCCGCGTCTTTGTAACACTGTTTTACTGCATGAAACAATTTTATCTCCAATGAAAAGGCTCAATAGATAGAACAGTTTTACAATCAATTTTCGACATAAATACAGTTTGTGCGTTCACCTTTTATTTTCAGAGAATTACCAGCGCAAAAGCGTTTATACTAAAGGCTGTATTTTCATATTTAGTACTTACTTGCATTGCATTTCAACCCGCGAGTTTTAGGGTCAATTCGCGGCCAGTGTGTGAAAGTCAGAGTGTATATACAGTTCATCACCGGAGTTCGCAGAAGGGGTTGCGATCTTTTCATTGAAGGAAAAAATTGGAATCTATGCTATTTTTGTCTGATGGAGTAAATAGTTCGTTTAGTCGCTTTGTCGATATATAAATATTTTAGGCACAGCTGTTGCCTTGGTCGTGTACAGTTGGCGTAAACAAGCCGTCGTTTCAGCAGCAGAATTGTTACCTAACTTTAATGCATTGCATTCCAATCCGCAAGGTATCAAGGTCAGTTTGCGGTCAGTTGCAGAAATCTTTATATAAACGCCGTCTCGTAAACTTTGTGCACTTGAAGTCTGTTTTGATCAGAAAGATACTAAATAAAGATATTCGGCGATATTATTGTGGTATGTCAATCATCAATTTTTAATATGTTTTCAACATTTGCATGATAAGGACCAATTTTGATAAAATTAATTAGAAATATTTATCCATTAAGACCAGTTTATTAAGCATGAGCACAATAATTCACTATACTATAATTATGCAATTAAATCAGATTTGAGTATTGCCGGCTGACCTATATGCACTCGTTTATTTTCATGTTTCTTGTGTTTTTCTATTCTGTAAATATAGATATCAGAGTAATAATATCACATAAAGCAAAATAAGCCACAAAATCTGGCGCAACACCCCGTAATTGATTTGCTTGTGATGTAGCTAAGAACTGCGCAGAAAAAAGGCATCCGCTACTTTTTATCTCATTGCGATAACTTTTGATCGTTCATAAACATCGACCAAAATCAACGCCGTATATATTTTTTAAAGATATTTCTTGTTAAAACTGAACTCCAAATATAAACGCTACAAATTGGCATTAAGTACGAACATGTCAACCGTAAATCTAGATTCTAAAACTCCAAAACGGTATGATATTTGAAAAAGTTAAAGTTGTAACTCGCCGGGCTGTCGAAATCAGAAGAAAAACTTAATATATATTTATATATCTGTTTACTACGTAACGTAAGCTTTCTAATGATATATAATTTGTCAAAATCTGCCGAGAAATGAAACAATAATTCAACAAAAGACGTGAGTGGGTACATCAAAATGTATAACCTCGGCGCTTCGCTGTACGCGAATTGTACAAAATCGATAGCCACAATATGGTAAAACGCGCGGTGGTAAAACATAAAATGTGTATTTCTTGTGTTTATCTCGCTATAAATCCATTAATAACAACGGGAATATACTAAAACGTATATTTTTGAAAGAGGAATTAATAAGCAACAAGATAACGTATAAACCAATAAAATCGGATGAATAGTTTTTGCATAAGATTGAGTTTACTACAGTAAGGGTCAAATACTCGATTCATCTCCTAACAATATACACTCCGTGATACAACTGGTAGTTTTTACACACACATATTGGTTCCATTTAATTAAAGAGTACAGAAAGTTAAAAAGTGATGTGGTTTGTTGTACAACAACAATTGGTTATGTGTAACCTATTCAAAAAATAATTTCGTTCAAGATAATTCAATGTAATTCTATAAACGACAAACACACGAAGACACACGAAGTGTGTTGTGTATGTTTATTTAAAAAAAATGTACATACGTGGTTTAAAAGCACAATTTTTACACATTTAAGAGGTAATCGCTCACATATATGTCTAATTAATGATAATTTTATGCATTAGCAAAGATTTAACGAGAAAAACTGAAGTTTTAGCTGAACTCAATTTGCTATAGGAAAACGACGGTAGCCGTTTAGACGTAAGCGGGGTAGCTTACGTCTAATTATTTGGACTTAGCTTACGTCTAATTATTTGGACTTACGTCTAATTATTTGGACTAAGGTGCGAACTGTTACTGATTGTGATGAAATAAATAGGTTTTCAAAGAAAGGGTGGGTCTGACGACTTTCTATTTAATGAAACATTGTGTCGTCAATGAAATTATTGTTAAGTCGTCATGTATCCCTAAAGTCGTCATAGTACGTGTGAGGGATTAATGATAATGTTCCGTGGCTGCATATTGCTCAGAGTGTAAATGGATCCAAATGACCCAGTGACCAGCTTGTTTATGTAAAATCGGCCTAAGATGTATTTGTATTTCAACATCAGCCTATAAAACTGACATTTAAATTAAAGATTTGTACGAACCACAATCTGTATCATCCATATATTCCGAGACAAACACTGGCAAGTGAGTGATTACCTGCTTTCTAATTCATTATACATCGTTAACTTAAATTCTTCGACTGCGTTTGCCATTTCAAAGACCTATAAAATATTTATAGGTCTTTGGCCATTTTTAGGATGCTTCCTTCTCGTTTTGTAATGAAACGTATCGAATGTTGAGCGTAAAGTTATCGTATCTCGTAGCGAAAAAATAAGTGGGTACAACCTTTCGTGTGCGTGTGCGTAATTAGCCAGAGCGTTCTTACTAAAAGGCCTTACGTTTAACAATTAATTATTATTGTTAGTGGATGTCCCCTAACCCCGTGACTGGATACACTGCCTCAATGCCCGACAACAAGGCGCCCTCTGCTGTATCGGAGGAGCCCCCAGAAGCAGCGGAAGAGTCTTTGGTAAAAAATGGCGACAGCGGTGGACTCAAGAAATCCGTTGGGCTCGTTTCCGGTACCGCCATGATCGTGGGCACAATGATAGGTAAATACTATTTTCGTTGGCTAGCAATGTTCTGCGTTAAGTGTCATCCAAGATAAGCCCGCGGACTGTGTAGTCCACACAGGCTAATTAGTGGCGTCAGTATCGGCCCAAACTAGATTTATGCTGAGAAAACACTTCCTTTACATGAACAATTCCTTAAAAGTGGAAAGCGTCGGCAGGGTCTCCGATTATCCTTTGCGGACTGCAAGGTTAATCGGGCGTCATGCACTTTACGCACATGCATCAATACCCTTTTAGGCTAGACTATATTTTGTGTGTGATGGCTATTCAAGGCATTCAAGACAATACACATTCGTAGCTTCTTATTGTTTCATAAAGCAAACTTAACATGCGGAACTTCAAAATAATGTTAAATAATGTGTTCATTACTTTTTCAAATAAAAGGATTGACCAAATGGAGTGTACAATTAACATATAATGAATACTTATGGCGTGTCAAAGGTTGCAAAATTGAATATTTCAATGTTTGTGTTGCATAGTTGTATATATATGGAATGGTATGCGGCTTGTTTTTCCCAGTCGGGAAATGTACTGATACCGCGCCAATTAGGTAATATAAGCGCGAAAAACTTTGAAAGCGGGAAAATTCGCGTCGTGAAATCTTTAGATTTATATTGGAATAATCGGTGTATTTAATTGCTTGATATTTAATTTCACAAACTTAATCTTCTTTTAACTGCTTTTTTAGCTCACCTGAGCACAACGTGCTCATGGTGAGCTTTTGTGATCGCTTTTTGTCCGTCGTGCGTCGTCCGTCGTGCGTCGTGCGCCGTCTGCATTTGCCTTGTTAACTCTCTAGAGGCATCATTTATTGTCCAATCTTCATGAAATTTGGTCAGAAGATTTGTCTCAGTGATATCTTGGATATGGCTATATGTGGCTAGTAAAATCTTGTTAACACTCTTGAGGCCACATTTATTGTCTGATCTTCATGGAACTTGGACGAGTTCGAAAATGATGCCGGTTGGTTGAAAAATATGGCCGCCAGGGGGCGGGGCATTTTACCTTATATGGCTATAGTTAAACCTTGTTAACACTCTATAGGCCACATTTATTTTCCGATCTTCATGAAACTTGCTCAGAAGATTTGTCCCAATTATATCTTGGATGAGTTTGAAAATGTTTACCTTTGCTTGAAAAACATGGCTGCCAAGGGGCGGGACATTTTTCCTTATATGGCTATATATGGCTATTGTAAAATCTTGTTTACACTCTAGAGGCCACCTTTATTGTCCGATCTTCATGAAACTTGGTCAGAAGATTCATCCCAATAATATCTTGGACGAGTTCGAAAATGATGCTGGTTGGTTGAAAAACATGGCCGCCAGAGGGCTGGGCATTTTTCCTTTTATGGCTATAGTAAAACCTTGTTAACACTCTAGAGGCCACATTTATTTTCCGATCTTCATGAAACTTGCTCAGAAGATTTGTCCCAAAGATATCTTAGATGAGTTAAAAAATGGTAACATTTGCTTGATAAACATGGCTTCCAATGGGTGGGGCATTTTTCCTTATATGGCTATATATGGCTACAGTAAAATCTTGTTAACACTCTAGTGGCCACATTTATCGTCCAATCTTCATGAAACTTGGTCAGAAGATTCATCCCAATAATATCTTGGATGAGTTCGAAAATTATGCCGGTTGGTTAGAAAACATGGCCGCCAAGTGGCGGGGCATTTTCCCCAATATAGCTATAGTAAAACCTTGTTAACACTCTAGAGGCCACATTTATTTTTCAATATTCATGAAACTTGGTCAGAAGATTTGTCCCAATGATATCTTAAATGAATTTGAAAATGGTAACCTTTGCTTGAAAAACATGGCTGCCAAGGGGCGGGGCATTTTTACTTATATGGCTCTATTTGGCTATAGTAAAATTTTGTTAACACTATAGAGGCCACATTTATTGTCCAATCTTCATGAAACTTGGTCAAAAGATTCATCCTAATAATAACCTGGACGTGTTTAAAAATGATGTTGGTTGAAAAACATGGCCGCCAGGGGGGGGCGGGGCATTTTTCCTTATATGGCTATAGTAAAACCTTGTTAACACTCTAAAGGCCACATTTATTTTCCGATCTTCATGAAACTTGGTCAGAAGATTTGTCCTAATGATATCTTGGATGAGTACGAAAATGGTTTTGGTTTCTTAAAAAACATGGCCACCAGGGGGCGGGGCATTTTTCCTTATAAGGCTATACATGTATATGGCTTTTGTAAAATCTTGTTAACACTCTAGAGGCCACATTTATTGTCCAATCTTCCTGACATATGGTCAGAAGATTTGTCTTATTGATATCTTGGATGATTCGAAAATGGTTACGTTTGCTTGAAAAACATGGCCGCTAAGGGGCGGGGCTTTTTTCCTTATATGGCTATATATGGCTCTAGTAAAATCTTGTTAACACTCTAGAGGCCACATTTACTGTCCGATCTTCATGAAACTTGGTCAGAAGATTCATCCCAATAATATCTTGGACGAATTCAAAAATGATGCCGGTTGGTTGAAAAACATGGCCACCACAATTTTCATTATATGCCTATAGTAAAACCTTTTTAATACTCTAGAGGTCACATTTATCTTCCGATCATCATGAAACTTGGTCAGAAGATTTGTCCCAATGATATCTTGGATAAGTTCGAAAATTGTAAGTTCGAAAATGTTAAGTATGCATAAATAACAACATGTGTTGGACTTAACCATGAAAACGTGACATTAGTGAAGATATATATTTGAATTATGCTACGTTCGACACGCCATAAATAACAGTACACACGACAAAGCCAAACCATGTCCGTAAGTTAATAATCTAATTAATAATGTTACATATAGTCGTTGTATCTAGTTGAACTACAATGTTGCATTACAAGTTTCGTTGTCTGTAGTTGACCTACAATGTTTTACTACAGGTTCCGGTATCTTCATCTCACCCAAGGGCGTTTTGGAGGGCACGGGGTCAGTAGGGTTCAGTCTCATTATCTGGACAGCGTGCGGCGTCCTCTCAACTCTAGGTAAATGCTACCATGGTTACGGGAACGATATAACATTAAGTTCAAATCTATTGATGAGCTTTATTGGATCGAGTGCCTAAGGCTTAAAAAGAGGTGCAGCTTTCTCTCGAGTAGGTTTTCATGATAGAACCAATAATTGGTGTCTTTGGGAGTTTAATGGACCCAGTCAGTTGTGATCACACCCCTGACCACCCGTCGCAAGGTGGGCATCATATCCACCACGCCTTTAAGTTGTTTATCATTATCATGCGGTCCGCCTTCGGTTTTGAAAATTCGTGCAATGACGTATACGAATACGTGTTTGTTAATATTACGGATTTTAAGATTCGAATACGTGTTTGTTAATATTACGGATTTTAAGTATTCGAATACGTTTTTGTTAATATTACGGATTTTAAGTATTCGAATACGTGTTTGTTTATATTACGGATTTTAAGTATTTGATATAACCCAGGTAGAACCGGACTCGGTCCTGTTAAATCTTTCACGTTTTGGTAAATTGACAAAATTCAAAAAAGGTTGTTTCAGAATCGCAAATTTTCGTTTTAGTTATGATATTTGTGAGGAAACAGTAAAACTGAACATTTACCATGGTCAAATATAGCCATTATATGCATCTTTTGACGATTTAAAAGCCTGAAAATTATAAAGCGTTGCAACGCGAAACGATTGAATAATTTGGAGAGTTCTGTTGTTGTCGTTTAATTTTGTGAAACTACGAAGATTGCTTATATTAAGTATAAAAAAAATCTATACTCATACATGCTTGGCAGGATGGCCGAGCGATCTAATTGGTTTTTACTCCAGGACTCCGGGGGTCACTGGTTCGAGCCTTAGTGCGATCTACCTTTTTTTCCTTTTATTAATTGTATTCTTTATTTTTTACTGGAGGTTTTTAGATCAAATGTTTACATTTATCAATATAAAGCATTTAATCACAAACTTTAAAACATGCCAAAATCTGTGAAAAGGCCCCTTTAAATAACGCCAGGCTTTCATCATTATTAGCATAACTGAAGATGCTTCAGATTTGTAAAGTTATTTGAATGTGGTTCAACGTTTTCATGACGAAGCAAACGGAAAAGATTAATTTGTTTTGTAGCCCATATATGGATAGTGTCCTTTGTCATGATTATCACCTAACATGTCTTCAACATCAGTTTATTTTTATCTGTTTTGAACAAAAACTTGTCTGATAATTCGCAAATGAGAAATGTACTTTTTATGCACTACATTAATAACAACATGTTATCAAATACTAAGCCGATAAGAAATGCAATTTTAATATGCCCGAACAATGATCGCAGCGTGTTATCATTCGTGCTCTAGATAAAAGTCAAAAGTTAATTCACTCCGCGAGTTGTTCATCGTTATATAGAGAATATTGTGTGAGTTTTGGATAAAGATCAAGTTTATCATGCGAGGCTTAGAACCGATGTAGCGCGAGGCTTGCCGAGCGCTAACATGGTTCGTGCCGAGCATGATAAACTTGATCTTTATCCAAAACTCACATAATATTCTATTTATCCTATTATTTTGTGGTCGTTTATCGTTCAAAAAGAGTAAATATACTTTAAAGGGATCTTTTCACGCTTTGGTAAATTGACAAAATTGAAAAAAGTTGTTTCAGATTCGCAAATTTTCGTTTTAGTTATGATATTTGTGAGGAAACAGTAATACTGAACATTTACCATGGTCTAATATAGCCATTATATGCATCTTTTGACGATTTTAAAACCTAAAAATTATAAAGCGTTGCAACGCGAAACGATTGAATAATTTGGAGAGTTCTGTTTTTGTCGTTAAATTTTGTGAAACTACGAAGATTGCTTATATAAGGTATAAAATACGTCAAGTATGTGTACTCGGCGGAATAGCTCAGTAGGCTAAAGCGTTTTTACTTCAGGACTCTGGCAGGACTCCAGGGGTCACTGGTTCGAAACCTGCTCCGGGCAATGTTCTTTTCCTTTTTTTAATTTTATTCTTGATTTTTTACTGGAGCTTTTACGATCCAATGTTTACATTTATCAATATAAAGCATTTAATGAATAAGTTAAAAAATGCCAAAATCTGTGAAAAGGCCCCTTTAAAATTCAAAGAAACAGCGCTGGCTTTCCAAGTTGACTCCGAAGTGTTTGTTTACTTCAACGTCATCATTTGCTATGACGTCACATTGAAACATATAGTGTTCTTAAGATAGAGATCGGAAAACCATGGTCTAAAAATAGCGATAGTATAAAGGTAAAATTTATACGATCGTTGTTATACTATCGATTTTCATCTGGAAATAGGATAAATGCACGTTTGGCTATATGTAATGTGACGGCAATGAAACTAATAGGGACTCATGTAATTTGTTTGCCTTTTCATATTTTAATCATAAATGATTCAGCAGATATATGAAATGGTTTATTTTCCATGGAGAAGAGAAACATAAACAGAGGGAGTGAAATCCTTTTACATATTACTGAAATGGACGAATAAAAAATATTCATTGGCATAAAAATATGTTTGTCGTAGTGTGATAAAACTTATACCATCACTGGGGATGGAGACAACTTGCTCACTCTCACTCGATAATAGATATTGAACAAATGTCATCTTTTTTTCTATGCATGATATTGCTCATTGCCACACTGAAAACCAACGGATATCTTTTATGTGATTATTTTGCTTCCCTCTTTCTTACCAGGTGCGTTGTCGTACGCTGAGCTGGGGACCAGTATACCTCGCTCTGGCGGCGAGCATGCGTACTTGATGTACGCGTTCGGTTCTGGTACTCGGCGCATTGGAACCGTCCTGGCCTTCATATACGACTGGGTATGTTGGCAGAGTATCGAACATAAAAGAAAAGGGGTTGACTTTGTGTCCGCTCTGCGATCCGCACTAAGGGAGTATTCTAAAGAGTGTCTCTATCGACAACAAGAACTAGACGTTCACACGATCGGGCTGAAATAAAAAGGGTTTAAGTAACACTGCAACTTCCAGATGAGACATCACTTATTTAAACCCGCTCGTTCCGCGAAATTCTATTCTGAATATGCAGGACGAATCGCACAAAACAGCACAGCAATACATGCGAAAAGAAAGTAACACAAGAAATGTGCAGAACATGCGCAAAAAATACAGTTAACACATGGGCAATGCCAAACAGGACATGCGAAATACAACACAACACGAAAAATGAGCTAAAGAATGCAACACAAACATGCGCAAGTCAACATATCGCATGCGCACAACTGTACAACAAACATGCACTAAACTACAGAACATAAAAATATGCGCATTTCAACTTTACGCAAAAACATGCGCAATGCAACAGAAAACAGTACATTCATAGACCAAAACATGCTCAAAACAAAGCAACACAACACAGGTCTTGTGAAAAACAGTGCAACACAACTCATGCGTAAAAAACACACAACAAACCATGTGGAGAAAACACAACTCCAAACATGCCCAATAACATAGCACTAAACCTGTGCAAACCAAGTCAACACAAAAAATGCGCAAAACAACACGACTCAAAACGCACGTGCATCAAACAGCCCAACACAAATCATGCGCAAAACAACACGACACAAAACGTGCATCCAACTGTACAACACAAATCATGCTTCACGACACAAACAATACGACACCAAAACATTAAGTCAACCCTTATTAAAGAAGTGTGATTAGTACATTTGACCACAGGCAGCAGTATCATAAATTTGCCCCCCTCCGGGACCCTACCCCCCCCCCCCCCCCCGGGACCCTACCCCCCCCCCCCGAGCTTACCCCAGGGGTTCCAGATTGTTAAATGTACACCTAGTGTGTATGGTTTGACTTTTTAACAACGAATATTGACAAAAATATACAGTTTTAAAAAATAACCCTCGTATAGGTATTATATATAATACATATACGAGGGTTATTTTTTCAAACTGTGTATTTTTGTCAATATTCGTTGTTGAAAAGTCAAACCATACGCAATAGGTGTACATTTAACAATCTGGAACCCCTGGGTAAGCTCGGGGGGAGGGGGGGTAGGGTCCCGGGGGGTGGGGGCAAATTTATGATACTGCTGCCTGTGCATTTGACAGGTAGTCCTAAATAGCGCAACTTCCCTAACGTATGTATTTCACCACTGGACGTGTCAGTTATTCTCTTAAGCTTTATATCCAGAGGGGAAGCGGACAACGACAACGAGCGAGACATGGTAAAATTTGCATAAGATTGAATTTACTACAGTAAGGGTCAAATACTCGATTCATCTCATATCAATATACACTCCGTGGTGGAGCCCTAATTATGTCATCCCGCTAAGAAATGTTGCACCGAGTTAAGTCGAGATATTGAGTGAATATTACTATGAAATAAACGCCAGTAACTTTCTTGCTAATATGGCTGGAAAGTGAGGGGAATTAAAAAAATAATACAAGTTATTAAAGGATATAAAACGGAGAAAAATACCGGCCCCGGCATGGACGTCGCCATCTTGACTATCACGTGATTTCCCCCTCTGTATATATGCGCGTACTTTCGCAATTATCTGACGTCCTATCTCTCAATACGACTTTGCGAACTGTGGTGGGCGGAAGAAAGACCTAGTTTGATAACGTTTGAGTTGTGTTCTTGTTTCCGTCCTATTTAACATAACCCGAGCGGATGTCGAACTTTTTGACGGCCTTGTAGATTTTAATACTATAAATGGAACATTATAGTGTCAAGTATGTTTATATCGCATTTCTATATGGACTTTGTGTTTTGGCCCAGAAAACGAACGATTTAAGCTTGCAGCGACAAATGATGCTTATCTGTGTACTTTATTTAATATTACATTATATATTTAGAATGGCGTCCTATCCGCTCAAATAAAAAATTGGCAACAAGCATTTAGCAGTGACATACCAATTTTATGCGACTGATACTTTTGGAATAAAAAACACAAAATGGGCAAATTAAGCGCCGACCATGCTTGACGTCGTAGAGTCGGAATTCGTTCACATACAAAATACAACCATGGCTCAAACTCGTTTACTATTCCTTCCATGACTGAATAGCATACAAAAGTAACCATGATTATCTCTTTATTACACTCCTTACCAAACATTTTGTTTCGATTTCTTCTATAGTTTTCACAACTTGCAATTAAAAATGTATGTTTGACTCGATGGGCATATTCATTGTATGTCGGTATGTATTTAACTAATTACTATATACAATAAAAATTACAATATAATTATGTATTTTCCAGATAGGGATTTTTCATTGTATCCGTATTTTACTCATTTTTATAAAATATAAAACTGTAATATTTCTCTTTTTATTATATCTTTATTTTTTATCTAAGTCCTTACATTTACATTTCAAAAAGTGGCAAGGTTCCCGTGGCGTTGTGGACACGATGACCGCTTAGCCACCGGGTAGTTACGGGTTAGATCCCCACTGTGAGAGCGTTCTTTAGATCTCCCCTATAGACGCCATGTACCCGTTCTAGTCCGAGGAAATGAACTCAAGAGCGTTTCAAATAAGTGGCTAGAATTTCAAATGCAATCGAGATAAAATAAATTGATTTAACCCATTTATGCATAGTGGACTCTCCTAACCCTCTAAATTGGATCAATTTATTTCCAAAATTAGGGATGTCTAATATATTTATTTCTTAATTTATAATATTTCTTACAGAAATTCCTTTAAGCAAACAGCGCAGACCCTGATGAGACACAGCATCATGCGACGTCTCATCTGGGTCTACGCTGTTTGCCAAGGCCTTTTTCTAGACGTTAGGCATAAATGGGTTAAACTGAACTAAATAAAAAAGTTATTACCATGTAAGTCTCTCCTAGATGGGTATCTTCATCCTGCGACCGATCATGTTCAGTGTGATGTGCCTCTCTCTGGGGACCTACACGGTGAAACCGTTCTTCCCGACATGCGTCGAGCCGCCGGAAATGCCCGTCAAGCTGGTCACCGTGCTTGCCATGTGTACGTATACCGAGTAACCGACTTCCGGTTTATTACTACGTTAAATGAACTTGTTTGGCAAAATTACAATTAAAAAATTAAGATTAAAAAAAGAATGTATGCATTATACTTAAGATACTCAAGAATGCAAAATAACAGTCCTGCTTACGCTAAAGATTGTCAACTACAATGAAACTTCAATAGCTTTCATGTTTTATGTCTGTGTTATTATAATTATTTAACAATATTCAAAATGTTACAGTTTGGTTATTATGTTTTTAAATACATTTAACAAAAAAATACAAAAGTATGTGGACTAGCCCGTTATTAAAAAGCTACTTGCTTTATCTATAGCGTGATATTGAACACAGTTATAATGTGTAATATTAAATAAACGGTATGTTTTAGAAAAAAATCATATCGCTATATAAGTTCGAAAAGGTAAAGTTTTTCAATGTTTCGATAATTGCGTCTTGTTTTTTCACCACTTTGGAATTGGGGCCAGGGCCCTTCCGACTTGGGAAAAAAACGCGTCGTTTTTGCTAAAATTGTGAACATTTTGTCATGTTTTTTGTTTGCGAACAAAAACTTATAAAAATTTAAAATGCAAGTGTTTTCAATATAAGTTTTACAGAGTTTCAATATATTATGCTGAATAAGAAAATGACCCGAATGTTGCAGTTTATGCAAAATAAAAATGTTTCGAAACCTACACTTGGAAATTCTAGGCAGTCATTTGGAAAAATTATTCTTTTTGAGACTGGGAAAGGGGCCGAATTCTTCCCTAAATTTGACCATAAAACACAACAACACTTGTTTCATATGCTTCTAGTGCTGTTGGCCGCAATTAACATCTACAGCGTGAAGATGGCCACCTCCCTTCAGAACATCACCACCGTCACGAAACTGATCGCCATCATGATCGTCACCATCGGGGGCATCTATAAAATAGCCTCAGGTAAGAGTCACCATCGGGGGAATCTATAAAGTAGCCTCAGATAAGACTCACCATCGGTGGCATCTATAAAATAGCCTCAGGTAAGAGTCAACATCGGGGGAATCTATAAAATAGCAGCAGGTAAAGAGTCACCATCGGGGGGCATCTATAAAATAGCCTCAAGTAAGAGTCACCATCGGTGGCATCTATAAAATAGCCTCAGGTAAAGAGTCGCCATCGGTGGCATCTATAAAATAGCCTCAGGTGAGAGTCACCATCGGTGGCATCTATAAAATAGCCTCAGGTAAGAGTCACCATCGGTGGCATCTATAAAATAGCCTCAGGTAAAAAGTCACCATCGGGGTTATCTATAAAATAGCATCAGGTTAAGAGTCACCATCGGGGTTATCTATAAAATAGCCTCAGGTAAGAGTCACGATCGCGGGCTTCTTAAATAGACTCAGTAAAAAAGTCGCCATCGAGAAAATCTATAAAATAGCCTCAAGTAAGAGTCACCATCGGTAACATCTATAAAATAGCCTTGTAAAAGAGTCGCCAGCGGGGGAATCTATAAAATAGCCTCAGGTAAGTCACAATCGGGGGCATCTATAAAATAGCTTCAGTATAAGGGTCGCCATCGGGGGAATCTATAAAATAGCCTCATGTAAGAGTTACAATCGATGTCATCTATAAAAAAGCCTCAGGTAAGAGTCACCATCGGCGGCATCTATAAAATAGCCTCAGGTAAGAATCACCTTTGGGGTTATCTATAAAACAGCCTCAGATAAGAGTCACCATCGGTGGCATCTATACAAAAGCCTCAGGTAAGTTTCACCATCGGGGTCATCTATAAAATAGCCTCAGATAAGAGTCACCATCGGGGGCATCTATTAAATAGCCTCAGGTAAGAGTCACCATCGGGGCCTTTATAAAATAGCCTCAGGTAAAGAGTCGCCATCGGGGCCTCTATAAAAAAGCCTCAGGAAAGAGTCACCATCGGGGCCTCTATAAAAAAGCCTTAGGTTAAAGTCACCATCGGGGTTATCTATAAAATAGCCTCAGGTAAGAGTCACCATCGGGGCCTCTATATAATAGCCTCAGGTAAAGAGTCGCCATCGGGGGAATCTATAAAATAGCCTCAATTAAAGAGTCGCAATCGGGGGAATATATAAAATAGCCTCAGGTAAGAGTCACCATCGATGTCATCTATAAAAAAAGCCTCAGGTAAGAGTCACTATCGGGGGAATCTATAAAATAGCCTCAATTAAATAGTCGCAATCGTGGGAATATATAGAATAGCCTCAGGTAAGAGTCACCATCGATGTCATCTATAAAAAAGCCTCAGGTAAGAGTCACCATCGGGGGCATCTATAAAATAGCCTCAGGTAAGAGTCACCATCTGGGGCATCTATAAAATAGCCTCGGGTAAAGAATCACCATCGGTGGCATCTATAAAATAGCCTCAGGTAAGAGTCACCATCGGGGGCATCTATAAAATAGCCTCAGGTAAGAGTCAATATCTGGGGAATCTATAAAATAGCCTTAGGTAAGAGTCACCATCGATGGCATCTATAAAATAGCCTCAGGTAAGGGTCACCATCGGGGCCTCTATAAAATAGCCTCAGGTAAGAGTCACCATCGGGGCCTCTATAAAAAAATAGCCTCAGGTAAAGAGTCACCATCAGAGCAACTATAAAATAGCCTCAGGTAAGAGTCACCATCGGGGTTATCTATAAAATAGCCTCAGGTAAGGGTCACCATCGGGGACATCTATAAAATAGCCTCAGATAAGAGTCACCATCGGTGGCATCTATAAAATAGCCTCAGGGTAAGAGTCACCATCAGGGCAACTATAAAATAGCCGCAGGTAAGAGTCACCATCGGGGTTATCTATAAAATAGTCTCAGGTAAAGAGTCACCATCAGGGCGACTATAAAATAGCCTCAGGTAAGAGTCACCATCGGGACATCTATAAAATAGCCTCAGGTAAAGAGTCACCATCGGGGTTATCTATAAAATAGCCTCAGGTAAGAGACATCATCAGTGGCAACTATATAATAGCCTCAGGGAAGGGTCACCATCGGGGGAATCTATAAAATAGCCTCAGGTAAGAGTCACCATCAGGGTTATCTATTAAATAGCCTCAGGTAAGGGTCACAATCGGTGGCAACTATAAAATAGCCTCAGGGAAGAGTCGAGGACATATTGATGTAGTTATTGGTATACGTGCTTCTCCGAGTTTGCTTTGAGGTCCCCATACCGGACCTACCCCCCCCCCCCCCCCCCCCCCCCCGACACACAACATAAAACGACATCAAAATTGCAAATCTTCCATTTGAAGATAAATAGCCTGAAATAGCAGATATATAAATCATTCGGTCCGACTTTCTTGAGTCTCGTTATTAAAATAGGTAGGAGGGCTGGGAGACACTCGGGGTCACACATAATGCAGCTTCAGGCGCGGAAGGACTTCGTAAATTTCGAAATACACACACGTCAAGGTCTTTTAGAAAAGCGCTTGCCTCAAGTCGGAGGTCGGATGTAAGTGCTCGCGCAACAACATACGTAAAAATTGTTTGGCTTTTGCTTCACGACCCGAGGCGATATAAGACAACCGCAGGACGATTTGTTGTGTTATCCGAAATGGCCTCAACTAGGTGTTGCAGGAAGGTTCCTAACTATTATTGCTTGTGTTGAGACGTTATAACCGATTTCTATTGAACGTCCACTATTTAAGATCCCTGAAGGCGTTTTTTGTTTAGGTGAGAAGCGTTAAGATTGGATACACAAATGAATGGTAACAAATCTTAAATAAGATTTGAGGCACACCGAGTAAGTGTTCGTTCTAATTTAGAGGCGCGGCGCAAAATGGATGATTAAGCTATGTGAGTGTTGTTCTTAATATGTGTTATGAAATAACAACAGGTTAAAGTACAATAGTTAAAAACACGAGACTTCGATCTTCTTACACTTAGCCACTTAGTCAGCGTAGTCATAGGTTAACACACTAGACTATGAGTGAAGTGGCGTCACATTGCCGCACGTTTTTTCCGCGTTGGCTGTAGAGTCGTTGTATTTTGGTCACTTGACATTAGTAAAGCAGCACGTGCTATAAAATTCTCTTCCAACTGCTGATGCTTCGAACTGAGATTACGTTACGTGGCGAGAGTTGCAATTATCAAATCTCAACTACATACCATTACCAAAGTTATCAGTTCCCTACGGAATACCGTTAGGGCCATCGTGGTTATACATTAAAATCCAGAGGGCGAGAATGCGAGAACGCGAAAGTACGATGGCGACAATACGATGACGACATTGCAACAATACGATGGCGACTATTCGATAGTACGATGACGAGAATGCGAGAAAGCGATAGTACGATGACGACAATGCGACAGTGCGACAATACGATGGCGACAGTGCGATAGTACGATGTCGACAATGCGATAGTCATATCGTACTGCCGCCATCGTACTATCGCATTGTCGCCATCGTATTGTCGCACTGTCGTCATCGCATAGTCGCCATCGTATTATTGCGTTCTCGCATTGTCGCCATCGTACTATCGCACTGTCGCCGAAGCATTTTCGCACTGTCGTCATCGTATTGTCGCACTGTCGTCATCGTATTATCGCGTTCTCGCATTGTCGCCATCGTACTATCCCACTGTTGCCATCCTATTGTTGCACTGTCGTCATCGTATGTCGCATTGTCGCCATCGTACTATCGCGTTCTTGCATTCTGGATTTTAATGTGTAACCACGATGGTCCTAACGGTATTCCGTTGTTTCCAGTAGAACACTGTTTGATTCCACCATCAGCAACACGACTATAAATGGTGCATGAGTCGCGATCTGGGAAAACTGGGTTTAATTCATTTGCGTAAAGTGTCGCCCAGATTAGGCTCTGCCGTTAATAAGACATTCCTATTACACGGACACATTTCATATAAGCGGAAAGTGTCGTTCCTAATTAGCCTGGGCGAACTGCACAGGCTAATTTGGGACGAAACTTTACGCATATGCATTTAGCCCAGTTTTTCCAAAACGCGGCTCGTTTTCTGCAGGTCAGACGCAGTATATCGGCGAAGGTTTTGAGGACACAAGAGAGGACCCGTCCCTCATTGCCATCGCGTTCTATAACGGTTTGTGGGCCTACGACGGCTGGTAAGTGCATGACCAATAGGCGCATCCCGCGTTCATTCGAACATGTTTTTATGCCCCCGGATCGATAGATCGGGTGTATATTGTTTTTGGCCTGTCTGTCTGTCTATCTGTCTGTCTGTCTGTCTGTCTGTTTGTCTGTCTGTCTGTCTGTCTGTCTGTCTGTCTGTCTGTCTGTCTGTCTGTCTGTCTGTCTGTCTGTGTGTCTGTCTTTCTTTCTGTCTGTCTGTCTGTCTGTCTGTCTGTCTGTCTGTCTGTCTGTCTGTCTGTCTGTCTGTCTGTCTGTCTGTCTGTCTGTCTGTCTGTCTGTCATTCTGTCCCAAAAGTTTAACCTTACAGTAAAGTTTTGCAATAACTTTTGAAATATTGAACATAGCAATTTGATATTTGGCATGCATGTGTATCTCATGGAGCTGCACATTTTGAGTGGTGAAAGGTCAAGGTCATCCTTCAAGGTCAAAGGTAAAAAAAAGAAAAAAACGGCGCATTAGGGAGCATTGTGTTTCTGACAAACACATCTCTTGTTTTTTGTTGCCGGTGGGAGAGTTGCTTAGAAAAATCTAGTATTCATGCTGTAGGCCACATCAGAAAGACATGCTACGAAGTTGAATGAATAGGAATATTTATATATGTAATTTCAAAATAAATAAAATTGGATTTGGGCACAGAAACGTTGCGAATGGATGTATTTCTCAATTACATATTATTCTATGATTTGCAAAAGCAGTGTTCCGAAAACTGAACTCTGTGGTATTTTTAAACAAGCCTGTATAGTCTATATATGCTATTGTTAGCTCATCTAATTTTTGAAAAAAAAATGAGCTATTGTCATCACCTTGGCGTCGGCGTCGGCGTTGGCGTTGGCGTCGGCGTCCGGTCAAGTTTTGCGTTTAGGTCCACTTTTCTCAGAAAGTATCAATGCTATTGCATTCAAACTTGGTACACTTACTAACTATCATGAGGGGACTGGGCAGGCAAAGTTAGATAACTCTGGCGTGCATTTTGACAGAATTATGTGCCATTTTTATACTTAGAAAATTGAAAATTTTGGTTAAGTTTTGTGTTTAGGTCCATTTTATTCCTTAAGTATCAAAGCTATTGCTTTCATACTTGCAACACTTACTAACTATCATAAGGGGACTGTGCAGGCAAAGTTATGTAACTCAGACTGGCATTTTGACAGAATTATGTGCCCTTTTTATACTTAGAAAATTGAAAATTTGGTTAAGTTTTGTGTTTAGGTCCACTTTATTCCTACAGTCTCAAAAGCTATTGCTTTCATACTTGCAGCACTTATTAACTTTCATAAGGGGACTGTGCAGGCCATGTTATGTAACTCTGACTGGCATTTGAACGGAATTATGGGCCTTTTATACTTAGAAAATTGAAAATTTGGTTAAGTTTTGTGTTTTGGTCCACTTTACCCCTAAAGTATCATAGATATTGCTTTCATACTTGGAACACTCGCAAACTATCATAAGTGGGCAGTAAAAGGACAAGTTGTCATTTTTACGGAATTATGGCCCTTTTTGACTTAGTAACTTCGAATATATGGTTAAATTTTGTGTTTCGATCCACTTTACTTCCAAAGTATCAAGGCTATTGCTTTCAAACTTCAAATACTTTCATGCTATCATGAGGTTACTGAACCTGGCAAGTTGAATTTTTCCTTGACCTTTGAATGACTTTGACACTCAAGGTAAAATTATTAAATTTTGCTAAAATTGCCATAACTTCTTTATTTATGATTAGATTTGATTGATACTTTGACAAAACTACTCTTACCTGACATACCACAATAGACTCCACCCAAACCATCTTCCGTGCCCTCCCCCCCCCCCCCCCCCGAATCCCCCCCCCTATTTTTTTTTAAGATCATCTCACAAATGACCACCACACCCTCACACTATACCCCCCCCCCCCCCCAAAATTTTTTTTTTGAAACGGTTAAAAAACAAATATTTTTTTTATTATTTTATTTTTGAAATACCGTCCAATCATCGCACCCAAGAATCCCCCCCCCCGCACCCACCGAATTTTGTTTTGCATTTTTTTCGCATTTTTGGAAGATAATGTAATCAATGTCTACACCCCCACACTATACACCTCTCTTCACTCCACCTCTCCCTCCTTTGTGATTTAAATTGAGAGTCCCTTCACCTTTAAAAAGAAAATAGATGAGCGGTCTGCACCCGCAAGGCGGTGCTCTTGTTTTTATATGCTGTTTTGAGAATTTACACAATTCAAAATGTTTATGCTTTTGTTTTGAAAAACGCAACAGATTACCGTCGCATGCTTAACTTTTCTCGAGCAGTACACGTTTTGAATACTTTAAAATGATTCGTATGAACAACAATTTGAAAGAGCAGGAAAACTGACTTAATGACAAATATTACTATAATATTTTACTTTAAAACTTAAATAATACAAGATTTAGTCAAATATTAATAAAAAAGATCAAAGATATTTTACAAACATGTAAAATGTTATTTAAGTTGAATATCAATAAAATCGGGACGTGGAATACAAAAAGATACAACGATTTCATAAACTAGTCTCCCTATGAAGATGAGTCACATGTAAGCTCTGAGGGTGAAATCACGTTACAAACAAGATGGCAACGTCCATCCCGAGACATGTATTATTCACCGTCTTATGTCCTTTATTACTGGTATTACTTGCATAAATACCGCTCACTTTCCAGCCATAACAGCAAGAAAGTGTTTAGCGTTTTGTTTGCCGCTAAGAGAGTTCCCAACGAGTAAAGTCGATATATAGAGCGAATATTAATATTTTGCGTACCACTACCAGAACAAATACATGTATATCACTACGCATGGTTACATTTGTTAGATTTTAAGCGCTTTTATGACTGAATTAAAATTATTGTTAAGGTTATTAGATCTATTTATGTTAAATGTCACGTTGAAAAAATCAAATGGGATAAATAGAATACTAGTATTAGCGTTGAATTAGGCTCGCGCTTCCGGCATTCTAAGCCTCGCAACATAAACTTCTCTGTATTCAACGCTTACCTAGTATTCTCTATATATGAACGCTAATCACTTTTTTGCCGATATGGCTGGAAAGTGAGCGTCATTTTAACGATTAATAAAATCAATAAAGGGTATAAAACGGCGACAATACATGTCTCGACATAAACATCGCCATCTTGTTTGTCACGTGATTACCCCTTATGTAGATTCCTCTGTTAAGTACTACACGGATGCAAACAGATATGATTGAGCGGTAAACGAATAAAACAGTCGGCAACAAATTTATTAAATGTTAACCCCGTAAACGCATTCTCAGAAAAATTATAAGCACTTGATATCAATCGATTTTTTTTTGACAAAGTGCGAAGTCCGTATTATATTAAAACCTATATTTTTAAAATCCCAGCTAATTCTCTTTTGTGTCACTATATTATGAATTTGTTATTGATATTGCAAGTATAATGTGTTTTTTTATTTCAGGAATAACCTTAATTTTATAACAGAGGAGCTTAAACAACCCGAAAAGTAAGTGGAGACACATAACATAAGTATTTAAAATTAAGTGGTTGCGTAGTAAATTTGTTGTCTCCTTAGCGACCAGCAGGAGGTCCCGGGTTCGATCGCACTTGTGGAGTGTTTTCAAAATTACTTGAGCCACTAAGTGCTGATTCTTACCAGTAAACAGGCTCGAGTGCTTTCTTAATAGCAATTCAACTTAGATAAATAGGTTTATACCAAAACTGGTGTCAAAGGGACATTTTCACATAAGTTGGCATGGATTGAAGTCTGTCGTTAAATGCTTTAATTTGATAAATGCACACATTGGAACTAAATAGCTACGGTAAAAAATACGATTGGAAAATAAAACAAGTATTCCCCCAACTGGGCTTGAACCACCGACCCCTGGAGTAAAGGTCTTTCATTTAAACCATTCGGCCATCCGTGCTTTTAGAGTATTGTATTTTATACTTTATAACAGAAATCCTCTTAATGGCACAACATTTAATCATATCAACATAACTTTCCAAATTATTTAATCGTTTCGCGTTTGTAACGCTTTATAATTTTCAGGTTTTTAAATCGTCAAAAGAATCATGAAATGGATATTTTAGAGTATGGTAAATGTTAAGTATTACTGTTTCGCGCAAATATTATTACCACGACGAAAATGTGCATATCTGAAACAATTATTTTTTCTATTATGTCAAGTTACCAAAACGTGTGAAAAGGTCCTTTAAAGCTTTTGTGCAAAATGTGCATGCTCTGTATTATTGCACTGTGTCTTAAGGTAGTGCACCTCTAATGGGCACATATCCAAATATAATCTAATAAATTATTTTCTTAATCAGCATCATTTCACTGAACTACATGCAAATTTGTAGGTAGGCTTTCCGTGCTTTTTAAAAAAATATACCGTTTTTTTCAAAACCACCCCCACGCTCAGCTTTTGTACAGTTTATTTTCACCCCTGGGGTATATAAAAGTTCCATAATTCATTCAAATTTCTAAATATGGGCATGCTGTTGGTGTGTATAGATGCAGTAAAGGTGTTTAAAATTTAAACAAGATTAAATAAGTATTCTTTTACAGACATTTATTTTTTACAAATTTTTATCTATGGAAGAGCGCCATGAAATGTAAGTGATTTCAGCCAAGTAAAAATTGGGTCGGTTAAAAACAAAGTGTCATAAAATTCAAAATAGTACCATTTAAGTTATATTTTAAACATAGTTTTTATAGAAACACTAAATACAGCAAAAATACCAAGAAATAGACAAATTTACCGTTTACTTTTTGAAATAAAAATAAAAATTCAACATGCATCATCCGTATTTTCAGCAGTAAATCACCCAATTTAGCCATAACGTTGTTTTAATTTAAAAAATTGAAGGATGTGCATAAAAATTTCAACATATTAACAACAAAACATAGCATATATGCATCATTAAATCAAATTACGTTAGAAAAGAAATAAAACGTGTCGCAAAAACTATGCGATGTCGGTAGGATTCGAACCTGCGCGGGAAGATCCCAAAAGATTTATAGACATCGCCTTAACCACTAGGCCACGACAACTTCACAATTGCGCAAGCTTAAATTAGATATAGATACGTAAACAGGTAAAAAGGCTCGCCAATCTTTGAAGAAATCGCGAAATCGTATTTTTTCAGATGATATTTGGATCAAAGTCAATATTTATTGTGAAAATAATGTATTCTAAAGGAATTACGTAAACATATAACAAAATTCGAACTTTGAAAAAAATAAAATGCATCTCTCGGAAATAACCGATCATTGAAGATCGACAATGATCGTAAAATAAATCGCGGGAAATCATTAGAGGTGCGCTACCTTAATGTGGCAACCTGTCACTTTCCTCAAATGACGGACATTTATAATATTGTAAGAACGATCTCCTGCTGATGCAACTGGTGTTTCATTTGATATCGGTTTTCGGTTTATATTTGAATATACATGTACATCAATTAGAAGGATTATAGCAACGTTGAAAATGGATATGTATTCCAAGGCAGAAAACAGTTTAGCAACCATTATCTACGGCGGCCCAACACATGTCATCTATGTTACCCTAGGAACCTTCCAAGGGCCATAATGCTTGGCATCCCGCTGACGACAGTTGCGTACGTACTCGCGAACGTGGGGTTTATGGCCGTCATGTCCAAGGAGGAAATCCTCATTTCCCGCATTGTGGCAGTGGTGAGTCCCCGTTGTAGTTACACATTCAAATCTGCCGCGTTCTGAGATAACTGGGCTTAATGCATGTGCGTAAAGTGTCGTCCCAGATTAGCATGTGCATTCCGCACAGGCTAATCAGGGACGACACTTTCCACTTTTATGGTATTTTTCGTTTAAAGGAAGTCTCTTCTACACGAAAATCGATATAAGGCGGAAAGTTTCGTCCCCGATTAGCCTGTGCGGACTGCACACGCATTAAGCCCAGGTTTCTCAGAACAAGGCTCATATAGTCGTGTGTATGATATAGCGTTTGGGATAGATATACAGATATTCGTAACACAACATACAATGCAAATGACTGTTACTTTAAAATTATAGTCGTGGTTACATTTTTGAAACGGTTAATTACCGCGGTTGTTATGTATTTATTATTGTTTATTATTTGTTTTAATCATAATTGAAACTTTTATTGATCATATCTCTATAATTGTTACAAACTATTTAAATTTCAAGCGAGGGCATTTTGGTCAATAACATCGATAAATTTAGGTATAATATCACCAAAGCACTGACGACATACGTATTAACTTCACCGTTAAGTCCATGAAAATACTTGTTTTTAAAGACAAAATATTGACAAATGTATCTTGTTAACAAACACAAACATTACGATCAACGTTGGCAGCGAGTACATAACCGTTTTGTATAATCAGCTACTGGGACTCCCGATATTTGCCTTTCAGCGCTGGGCGGGCCACATGTTGGGTGTTATGGCTTGGGTCATGCCCGTCTTTGTCGTGCTGTCCTGCCTCGGCTCAGCCAACGGCACAATATTCGCTACGGGCAGGTAAGTCGAGTTTATGTCATAGCGCCCGTGGTATGGAATACATAGCCACACCTACATTGGTTACGCCCAACACACATCGTCCATAGTGTTTGTTTTAAGAATATTAACTATATTTATATATTACAAATCAAATTCAACTAGTAAAAAGGTCAACGCTTTTTAAATAGACTTAGTTATATCAGTGATTGGATGACGTTTTTTTTATGGTGAACACAATGCATGTAGCAGCAGAATCTTATATATTTACTGCAAATCCCTCGATCACATGGTTGAAAGGCGTGGATATATATTTCTGGTAACTTCAGGTCCAGCTTTTGTCGAATCAGGACTTTATGACACAATTTAATGGTCCATGTAGGCTCTCACCAGAAATGATGGTAGGCTGCGACCAAACAGTACTAAAGATTACTAGTTTAGCCAATACTCAATCGCATACCCGATTAGCTGTACAAAGTAGCATTTAAAGTATCCCATCGGAATGTTACAGTGCAAACAGGTTGCCAAACGAAGCTCGAATGATAAAAAGTTAAGCTTCTTCTATCACCTTTGCTCAAAGTAATGTTCTCATTTTCGTACATTGAAGCATGTTTAATTAAACATTGTGCTATAACGGATGTTTCAGACTGTGTTACGCCTCCGCTCGCGACGGCCATTTCCCAAGTATTCTCTCCTACATTCAGGTCAAACGCCGCACCCCCATGCCGTCCATATTATTTACAGTAAGTGATTGAACTAATTCACTCTTAATTTGCTTTTACCGTTTGTTAGGTCATTGTACTGAAATAAATTCTCGTAGAAATTGATCGTGCACTTATACAAGTTTTATGGTTGATAATAGGGACTGATATTGGGCAAGAAAATAACGTTTCACAAAGATAATTATTATTTACTTGATAATTTCAGTTCTTACTCACTGGATTACTCAGTTCTGATTTACTGTATTACTAAGTTCTGATTTACTGGATTACTCAGTTCTGATTCACAGTATTACTTAGTTCTGATTTACTGTATTACTAAGTTCTGATTTACTGTATTACTTAGTTCTGATTCACTGCATTACTTAGTTCTGATGCACAGTATTACTTAGTTCTGAATCCCAGTATTACTTAGGTCTGATTCACTGTATTACTTAGTTCTTATTCACAGTTTTACTTAGTTCTGACTCACTGAATTACTAAACATGTCATTATCGCCCAAATCAAAGCTAAAATTTAAATTTCGAATCCGACGTTAACATGAAGAAAATACAATTATGTCCAATGTATAGCTTAAAACTCATAACTGTAACATGATTCATTTCAATTCAACTGCACATTCAGATTTTATTATAAAAACAGAAAAAAGTGAGATAATACAATAATTCTCTAATTGTGTTAAGAAAACAAAACAATTTCCATTTCGTGGTTTAGAAATTAGGAGTTTTGAGTAAATAATGATTCAATGCGTTTCAGCTAATCATTTCCATTCTGACCATAATACCGTCCGACCTGAGCACGCTGATCGACTTCTACAGTTTCTGTATGTGGCTCAGCTACGGCGCCACCATGGTAGCGCTTCTGTACCTGCGATACAAAGAACCAAACCTGCACCGCCCATACAAGGTAACGCATATTCCGCGAAACCTGTCAAACAGTCAGAAAAAATGAAAATAATAAACGCTGACAAACATTTCGACATTTTCAGACACGACTTGTGACAAATAATCAGAGGAGTTTACAATTCAAGTCATGAACATGTAACAATAATGCTAGTCAAGCAGATGAAACAAACCTCTGACAAGATTCACAACTAAAATCAGACCATGCTTCCGACAGGTCCAAATGTCTGACTAGATTAAAACCAAATCTGGCGTTTCTTCTTACAGGTCCAAATGGAGACTAGATTCAAATCAAATTGGGCTATGCTTCTTACAGGTCCAAATGTCTTACTAGATTAAACCCAAATCGGGCAAGCTTCTTACAGGTCCAAATGTCTGACTAGATTAAATTTAAATCGGGCAATGTGTCCTACTGAATTGTTTGCGGATTCTTGTAATGGTTCTGGTGTGATTGACATTAAGCCCCATTTTTAAATGATGATATGGTAACTCATGCAAGGATTTCATTCAAATATTTGTAAACTTGTACACCATAAGTCTAGTATTTAATTCAAAGCTATAACATGTTATCTCGGTTCTGCTGAGTTTCGGTTAAGTCGATAACCACGCTTGAATAACATAGTAGATAAAACAAACATGTCGCAGGCGAACACAATTATAATGCTGTGTTTTGACTCTACCAGGTTCCGATATTTATACCCGTGATCGTGCTCATCATGTCGGTGTACCTAGTAGTGTCGCCAATCATCCAGACCGGAAGGGTGACCTTCTTCTACGCCATACTCTTCATCATTTCCGGCCTCTTTGTCTACTTCCCGTTCGTCTACTACAAGTTGAAGGTCCCGAAGACCGGTAGGAAGTACATTTTGTATAGTAAATTATTTTCAAAAGAGAACCTGGAGTCTCTTAAGTTTAACCTTATTAATTATCTCTATTCCATAGAAAGCCTTAAGCTAATCTGAAACGCTCTCGACATTAAAGTAATAAGAACAACCAGTACTTGGTGTTTATAAGAAATCTAAAGAACGCTCCCACAGTGGGGATCGAACCTATGACCTCCCGATCGTTAGGCGGACACCATATCCACCACACACCTGCGACCTGTCACTAGAGTCTCTTTCAGCACCTAAAAAAGAATAAAAGTATAAACATTTACATGGCAAAGATGAAGATGAAGATCTTAAATGGGAAAATTATATGACGTTTTTAATGCATATATTTTTTATTGTTTTATAAGTAGTCATTTTATTCGATATTGTATATAATGTCGAGTAGTGTATAATTATAATATCGTTGTTTACAGACGCTGTCTACCGATTTTTCCAAATCATGTTTCAAGTGGCCCCTCCCCACCACGATTGAATTCGTCTGCCTTTGGAACCCACAGATCATGCGTCAAGCTAGCTTTTGGTGAACCGAAAAATGTAATATTAACATGTATTTATAGTAACGCATGTGTTACTATTAATAGTAACAGTTTTGACACTTCATGTTTTTATAGCAACGCGCATTATTACACAAGCTATCACGACCAGATTACCACGAAAAATCGTAATGTGCGTTTCGATTACACTGAAATAATTTTATGGAAGAAAAATAACTTCTTAATCTAAGATAATAACAACCAAACTGCATCTATGTTGTCTGCAGGGAATTAATTTTCATGTGTGGGGTTGAATTCTACGACAGAAGGCTTGCAATTACCACGAGCGTACATCTACAGAATGGTCTACATGAATGCATTCAATTGTAACATTAATTATTAAAAATTAATTGAAAATAATGAATGTATGCGCGTTCATATCTTGACAAACAACACGTATATTGACATTTGTATACCTATTTGTGTTCTGTATTTTTGAATGGTACACACATACCTTACAAGCATTTTCGAAAACACACTGTTTATATTCCGATGTAAATACATTAATAAAAAAGGATAGCGTATTTGAGTGCCCAAGGGTTCCAATGATGCTTTACAGCTCAGATATTGTCAAATGCTATCATTTGTCACGTGTTTGTGCTATCATTTGTCATGTGTTTTTGCATCAAATGACACGTTTACATGCACATGTTGTTAAATGAAAGCTATGGTTGAAGGAACGTTTATATTGCATGCGCGTGTATTTGAGAATCATGTTCATGTCAATATTTTTGGAGACATACCATTAACTTAAATCAAACTATGCATGTCTCTTGTTCCCTGGCTATGCAAGAAATAATTAAAAAATTCAAATGGGGATACACATACCTGGGCCATTTTAAATTCGTTTTTCTCCGTGTTTGTGACATTTTTAGCATTATTCATTTTGCTGTACTTTGAAAGTTGCTTCTTTAAATGTTGATAATTGTTCTACATGTTAATTGATATACATTGTGTAAATGTATGTGTTGCACTATATTTGCATGTCATAATCAAGGTTGAGTTAATAGTGCGATTTTGTTTTTGTGACACTGGTCAATTTTGTGCCTTTTATGTGGCAATGGCTAATCATGTGTTCCGAATGTCGAAATGCAATATTATGTGTTCTGTATGTGGCACTGGCCTATTGTATGTTGCCATGGCACATCATGTGTTTTGCTGATGCCCTTTGCTTATTATGTGCTGTTGTTGCGGTCACAAATGTACAATTTGCAATTATATGGATAATAATACCATTGCATTGCTTTATGTGCAGCCTTATGTTATATACGAGTCATTCGGTGTTGCGAGATGATTCATGTAAGTGTGTTTCCTTTTAAAACATCAGGGTAGATATGCGCAAGATCTTAACGTTTGGCATTATTTATATACATGTATTTGAACGCATTTATTTATCCCCATCGAATCGAAAATAACTTCATTGAGTACATCGGCAACAAACTATTACTTACAAGTTTATTTTTTAGAAAATGTATTTATCAAGAATACAGACTTCATGTTTTATTTAACAAACTTTTGCATTGAACTTCATTGTATTTCTGATTAATTGTTTTTCTGAAACGGATTTTCAAATGATAAGTTTAAGCATTGTATTGCACTAAATTGTATTTCTCTTTTTCTTTATATGTTTGGAATGCATTCTATTGTATTTCTCAAATTGTTTATTTCATTGTTTACTTGTTGGAAGATATATGTTTTCTCTAAATACTGTATATGTTTTCTCTTATTACTGCATATGTTTTCTCTAATTACTGTATATTACTGTTTATTTTCATGTTTTGCTTCAAATTATCATGCACTTAATGCTTCTCACAAAGGTGCTTATTTATGTATCACTTCATAACATGGTATTGCACGTGTTTTTATTTCTCTACACTGTTCAACAAACTCAGTTTTTGCTTTACTGCATTGTCGATTAGTTATTAAATGTTAATTTGACAACAATAAACACGTTTTATACATGTTTTAACAGAGAGATATATCGCACATATTTTTTTATATTGCGGAACTTCTATTCAAAATAAAAATACGTGATTTCAATTTGCGGGTGATCTTGTTGTTAGATTTTAATGGGGATATTGCTTAGTCAAATTTATTATATATATAACAAGCATACATTTAAACTGTGTTCATTTCTTTCTATATATTTGTGATGGTGTTATGGATTTTATTTTAACTTTACATTGTAAAGTACCATTTACGTTGAAAAAAAAATATTTTAGAAAGGAAAATAATTAAGTTCAAATATATAATATTTTCGTACATTACGAGATGAACAATGTCATTAAAAATATAAAACCTCGTTCAATTTAAAAGTGTTTATTTTATATTTGCACCCAGTTTATCCAGCCATTTGACACATATTGACGAGTACTTAGGGGGTGAAGAACACAGCCTTGATGGCATTAATGGTCCTAAGTGCAAGACAGCTGTATTACTATAGTTAGGCAATGGAATAAGTCGGTTTATATGGATGCCATATTTTACTTCTGTTTTACAGAACAAGACCCTTTAGATATGTTCATCGTGCGCTAATTAGGTCATTTATTGGCTTTATTAAATACTGTTTGTTCACAACAAACGTAAGTTTTAACAAGATGCAAAATAAAGAGTTCACATTCCAAATATTCGAATTTCAAGAACAGTTTTTAGGAAGATTACATTTGCATGGCCTAAATGGTTGCGAGAAATACAGAATGTTTTAAGGCGGTAACTTAGCTAGTTTGCTGGATGCAACATACCATATACAACTTTACTTCGAACAGGCTAGATTGTTAAAGGATGCTTTTTCATCTTCTTCGCCATACTCAGTGCTATAGCACGTAGATATAGGCTCTCGCATCATTTGACAATCAACGCAATCGGTCTCTGTCTTTGGGCCGCTCGTGTTCGAATCTATGGACCCTCATGGTATCTTGAGAATGCAACCGACATCCAATAATATATAAAATATATAATAATTTAATCACCAATGCACCACGCATTCTCTGGAAGTGAGATATTGTTCGTACTGAACACGCTGATATGCTGATATAGAAAGAGATTTGACGTATGACACATACGCATAGATATGACGTATGAAGCCTATGAATAGATCTGACATATGGCATGTACGCATAGATATGACGTACGACGCCTATGAATAGATCTGACATATGGCATGTACGCATAGATATGACGTATGACGCCTATGAATAGATCTGACATATGGCATGTACGCATAGATATGACGTACGACGCCTATGAATAGATCTGACATATGGCATGTACGCATAGATATGACGTATGCCACCTATGAATAGATCTGACATATGGCATGTACGCATAGATATGACGTTTGACACGTGCGCATTGATCTGACAAATAACACGTATGTATAGATCTGACATATGACATGTAAGCATAGATCTGATATATGACACGATAGCATAGATCTGATATATGACACGTTAGCATAGATCTGATACAGTCCACTCTCGTTATCTCGACATCGGATATCTCGATATTCTCGATGTGTCGAAGTAAGCTCAATGTCCCATTTTTTTCCTTCTTTTTCTATATAAATAAACATCGCTTATCTCGATTTTCGTTATGTCGAATAATTCGATATAACATTTTGTCCCGAGTCCCGATTTTACATGTATTTACTGTGGTTTATCTCGAAGTGCGAATAACTGTCCCAGTGTCGGCAAAAGGTGAGAAAAATTTTCTTTGATACTTCACCGTCTGGCTTCGCCCGGCTGCTCCCGATACTGTGCGGTAGGAAATTGATCCGTTAATTGCATCACTGATCACACGTGTGTAACGTCGTTAGCCATTAACACTTGAGTAAGGCCTGTCACTTTAACTGTCACTTTTTAACATCAATTAACTGCAATTAATACACAGCCTGCCGAAATGCCGAAAGACTATTTGTTTTTACAAACAACATTCCAAAATGCATTGAGTTATATTTTTGCGTATATAAACCGTTGCAAAGTAACAGGGTGTTGTTCATTGAACTCCAAAAGTCATTATCATGGCTAACTTGAAAGAATATTTCAAACTACAAAATGTACATGTACAGTTCAGTATTCCGGAACGTGATTTACGCTTGTTCAGATGGAAAACCCACGTCTTGATTGGAGGTCAATTGCATCATAACTTTAAATATCAACATTACCGGATGTTTACTCGACAGTTTAGAAAAATTATAACCGCATGTGTTCATGCAATTCTGTAATACTTAAAACGTCATTTTAAGCATTTTAAGCATTTAAATAGCAAAATTAATCTTGCCTTGTAAAAACGCGTTAGACCACTTAGCAGGTATTTAGATGTTAAAAACAAGGTAAATTTTCGTCTCATTTTTTCTTTGAAAACGCCTAATCGGATATCTCGAACTCTCGTTATCTCGATATTTTTTCTTGTTCCCGCCGACTTCGAGATAACGAGAGTGGACTGTATATGAAATGTTAGCATAGATCCGACGCATGACAAAGCATAGATCTGACTTATGAAACGTACACATGATCCAATGTATGACACGTAGCTTGGGAATGTAAAGACGTTAATCAAACGGTGCACATTCAATATATTTCGTATTGCAATTGTTCATGATTGCTTAGCCGATTGTCTTTGACGGCCTTTTCATCATTCTAGGATCCATGTTGCTTGCTTGCTTGCTAGGTTCCAGTACATAATGATTCAGATGTTCACAATATACTGCTTTAAAAATGCTTTACTTTTATACTGGATTGGTACAATATTGTGATTGTACATTTTAACATTGAAATTTTAACTGGGTTATCTACCAACATAGACATAGTCATTTTCCTAATGCGACCTCATATGTTTTATAAACCGTTTTTACCTTCTGCTTGCGCACTGTTTTCCATTTCGTGTGTCGCTTTTGTTTACATCATTAAAAGCGCCATGTCTATATCCGTTTTCAGAAAGTTTGTGTGGACAAAATTACGATTTCCTACTATATCACATTAACTGTATGAAAATAGACATACACGGCATGATGGCGAAGCTACAAACACAACTAGCAAATTCTAACGTGATAATGTGTTTAAGTGAATATGCAGATTATGAGATAATTATATGAGCCTTGTAAGCGTCGTATGCGCGCCATGACCACGTCGTATGCGCCTTGTAGCAACTTCGTGTGCGGGCTGAGAACACATTGAATGCTGAAGAGAGTGTGGCGGTTGTTGTAAGAACGCGATGAGGACGTTTATAGGATGATGTGTGTGCTTCGTAGAAAACAGAGAGGACGAGAGATGGAAAAAATAAAAGAGTAAGGACTTGTTGGAGTGAGATAGAGGAGTGAGAGTATAACAGTTAAGAACGAGAAGAGTGAGAGTAAAGACATGGACTAGAGAAAGTAAAGAGAGAGTGAATGAAGAAGTTAGTAAAGAGAGGAGTGCGAATCGAGACATGGAAAAAGTAAAGTAAAGGCGAGGAAGGAATGAGAATATAGACCGGGAGGAGAGATAAAATTAATACATTTAGGAGTGAGAGTAAATAAAGCGAGGCGTAAGATAGTAAAGACAGATAGAGTGAGATTAAATATATAGAGAAGAGTAAAGACAGAGCCGGGAGAGAAGACAGAGAAAGGTGAGAGATTAAAAGGTGACTGAGGAAGAGAGAGGGAAAGGTATCAAACAAGTGAGGTTGATGGATGGAAGTAAAACATAGAAAGTAAGAGTGGTAGTAGAAGGGAAAGTGGTTGATGAAGAGAGAAGAAGTATATGAAAGACATCGGGCAACCACGACCAGTACCTGATGATGGTGGGCTCTAAGAAACCGAATAAATCCGTCCTGTGGACAGAGTTGAACGATCCGCAATAACGGACTGCATTGTGTGTTGTTAATAGGTTATGTTTTTTTAGTTATTTGTGTAACTTTTTTTTTTATAGCATTTGGCTATATTTTCCGATTGTTTGGGTTTCTCAAAAGAAATGTAGAATTTGATTAAAGAAGCACGACAAATAAACTATTTCACCACATGTATGGTTTCAGGATTTAAATGTATGTAAAATGTTTATTCAAGTGACATTCGCATTTAACTTATCTTCCGCATTTTGATATTGCTTTCAAGTTTACCTTAAAGAAATTATGTTTCTGATACTTTAAATAAGGATCATTCAGCCTTACGTTTGGCACAATAGACCCGTCTGTTATACGTGGTATGCCCTGTTCATGGTAATTTTAGAAACCCTTCCGTCTATGCGTGTGTTTTACTGGGAGCTCGTGGTCTACTGCTATGGCGCTGGCATTGCGACACCTTGTGTAGCAGGATCGAGGCTTCACTGCACCCTAACGTGCCATTTGGGTAGAATATCGAAATAATTAATTGCGCTTATAATATTTGTTGTATACTATTAGAGTAAACGAGTTTTTAACGACTTTTTATGCAAACAAACTATACAATCTCTCGAAAACCATACCTCACATGAGCGAATAAGGTCCAACTTTGCGCTCGTTTTATATTTAATCTATCATAGTGTGGCGTTCATATGCTTGTCATAATTATGCTAGTAATAATGCTTGTGAAAATCACAGGTGGTTAGCGTGTGGCTTTGATATTAATTAGTGAAAACATCATTTTGAATGATAAATAATCATATTATAACGAAAAATTAAATTTTATGTCTTGCAATATTTTTATAAATGCTGGGCCAGTTTTTAAGAAATAACACGATACACAACTCGCATGACCCAGTTGACAATGATCATGCAGTCTTTATGAATGAAAACTCCAGTTGTAAAGACACACCTCCGCATTGGACCAATGAAATCACTCGTATGTTTAAAATGTCAGTTAGTTGAAATGTATGTAAATACAGATTTCGAACGGCGCTTGATAGTTAGTATTGATGCATAATGTAACGAAAACAACGGTAATAATGTTTTTTCATACGTTTTATTGAATTATGGTATCGAGGTACATGAACTTTGTATGGAAGACGCCCTTTACTCCGTGAAGAGTTCAATCTTAAAGACTGCATGATCATTGTCAACTGGGTCATGCGAGTTGTGTACCGTGTTATTTCTTAAAAGGTGACACAGTATTTGTAAAAATATTGCAAGACATATACATTTCCAGAAAGGAAATTCATTTCTGCGTTGAATAAGACCGAGATCGTGAAAATCGCTGCACAATTGATGAAGATATGGCTGTTCAAAGCGATGCACCCCGTTTTTGGGTGATTTTGAGTTGCATACCTTGTTATTTATATATATTTGATAGTGATTTTTTTTCATAAAATTTAATTTTTCGTTATAATATGATTATTTATCATTCAAAATGATGTTTTCACTAATTAATATCATAGCCACACGCTAACCACCTGTGGTGAAAATGTGTTGATTATTCGTAATGAGTCATGGTTTCATTCTTACGCCCATGCTTCAGGTCCGTGGTGTTGTAATGGAAAAATTACATTTCCTACAAATATATATTTGCCCCTGTGTGAACAGATTTGGAAATCCAAGAACCATGCTTACATGCGTTGATTGAATATGTAAATTAATTAATTATCGAAAATGGATGAAAGAATGAGTAATTACAAGACTGAAAGACTGACTTTTGTGTAACTATGCTGAAAACTAAACTGTACCTTTCCTACATGATGCCTTGCTCTTCCCTCAAGTTACACAAATAATGGTTATGTCTGATTTTTGAAGTTATTTGTTTTTCACCTCATTTTCTTGAAATAATTCGTGTATTTCATGAAATTCCTTTTTAGGATTAACGTATTTTCTAAAAATATTATAGAATTATGTCTGTACGGAAAAAACAAACAATGTAGTAGTAAAATACACAAATTATCATCCTTTGCAAGCACAGGCAAACGCTCTGCCACTCGGCGAAATAACTTCTATAACCTATGGTATACCAAATGCAATGTGATCAGTAAACGTATGTTCTATAATGTCACATAAAAGCGGAAAAAACGCTATTGATTTCCCCATTTCGATATTTCGGATTGTTTCGTCAAGTGATTTTTTACGGTTGTATATGTACATGTAATGGATACTTTCACTTTTAGAATTAATAACAAAGTATTTATACTGTTTTATAAATCCATTACTAGTACTGTAGCATTTCCTTCAAACTAGTTGAGTCGAGAATACTTCAAAATAAACAATTATCTGTGAACGATTCCCTTTAATAACGGTTCTATCCATCTTATGTTACTGTTTTGCAAATACTCAGTTTCAGAATACAAAATAATTATTATGGCATTGTATAGTGATATCAAGTGCTTTTCACTGCATGTGTTCTCAAAGAGAAATTGGAACATAAATCGAAACTTTCTCAATGAAAACCAAGTAAGTCATGTTTAGAGCCGATGATAAATTACACGGTAAAGCGTTAAGCGAAAAAAAAGGCAAGGGCACATGTAGAAACAGAAAACAAAACAAAAATAAGGAAAAAAGGAGAGAACAGCCATAATGACAAAACTGCTGATGGATAGGAAAAAAAGAAAATGAAACAAGAGAAGCAAGTGAGGAAACTGAAAACAACGAAACAATGGATGAAGTGATTAATAGTGACAAAAAAGGACGAGTGTGTAAATATAGCAGAAGAAGAGAAAACCAATGTGGACATGAGAAAGTAAACAAAATTAATTCTTATGACAACGGGCACGATCGCGGGGATGAGAAAGATTAAATTCAGGAGAAGAGAAACAACGAATTTATAAGCCGTCGAATGACGTAAATCGAGAGAAATATTGAGAGAAAAAAATGACAGAGGAGAAATATCAAGATCGGGGCATGAAGCATGAGATCAAAATGAAAGACACAAACACAGAGTAATTATTCGAATATCACAAACACAGAGTAATTATTCGAATATCACAAACACAGAGTAATTATTCGAATATATTTCGAAGGTGAATCCTCGTGACAGGAATGTTTTTCGGAAGCATCCAAACGAAGAGTTAATTGATAATTTGGTAGGTGAAACCATTGATCCAGACAACAATGACGCGAATTTTACCCGATTTTTCTACATCAAACATTTTTTTAATTCGTTAGCTTAAGACATATGTATAGTTATTAACATTGTACGATAATAAAAACACACTGCATATTTCCTTTAAAATACTTGATGCTATGTGAATAATTACCAGAAGTAAGATCAGGCGCCAAACCCGCGACATTCCACTTAACAAATAGTTTGTCTGTGTCAGTTTCCCCACAATTTTCACATGGGTCATTTAGGATTTAATATTCTTTAGTGAACCACGTTTCTGGATGAAGGCAGTTTATACATAAACATATTTTCAAATAACGTGTTTGGTTGGTTTCTTCATTTTTTGACCTTATTATATTTCTCAAAGCTGTTATTTTAAATTGGAAAACTCAGGCAAATTATATAAGTTACTTCATTAATATGAGTTAACGATATAATGCACAAATGCAATGTCAAAATAGAATAAAACAATACCTGTTGTATTGCCTTGCCTTAATCTTGCCTATTTTGTGTTATTGTAACATATTTTTATCAATATATTACAATTTAACACATATAATAATCGTGCAGTCCCGCTTTAAGGCCTCAACGCTCGTTAAGAGTGATTTACATAACTACCAAATAATTTTAAAACAGCCCATGGCGGATGAAGCTTGATTGATATGAGATTAACCCTCTATATACATAAAATAATCACCTTAAAATAAAAAAAACATGTTTGCATATTTGCCTACTTTACCTTTCGCTGGTGTTGCGTAAATGCCTCAAAATATTTGCGAAGTGTTACGGTTGCTAAGATTATATGATGCCTAAAAGGTTTTCGTTTTGACTAACACTACCGACTCGTATGTCTTTGTGAATCGTAACATTTTATGTACTCAATTTAACCCATTTATGCCTAGTGGACTCTCCCATCCTTCTAAATTGGATCAATTTATTAAAAAAATTAGGTATGTCTAGTATATGTATTTCTATATTTAGAATGTTTCTTACAGAAATTCCTTAAAGCAAACAGCGCATACCCTGATGAGACGCCTCATCATGTGGCGTCTCATCTGGGTCTACGCTGTTTGCCAAGGCCTTTTTTCTAGACGCTAGGCATAAATGGCTAACTACTTTCAACATATTAACTACATTTCTATATAAAGACACATGTGTTAACATATTGGAAGACTCGTCATTTGTTTTTATATATTTTAAAGTTGGCAATAACTTGTGTATAATGACAAAATTTAACAAAAGAAATGTCGGGCCGACTTACCTACTCGATATAGTAAGGCTGTGTTGGTGAAAACAAGCAACTTTAGTGTCGGGTTAGCACAGTGTTTGTTACATGCGCTTCGTAACAAAGGCGACCGGGTCCAATGATCGTTCCGGAAGCATGTGGGTTTGTTTTGTGGTCACCGAACCGGACTGGCGAGGTTACGTCCTTGAATTCCGGTTTTCCTAAAAAACACACACAGAAAATGAAAAAAAACAACAACAAACAAACAAACAGAAACACTTAAATAGCTTAAACTTGCAACTATCTTTTAAAATTCGCCCCAACTTTGGTGAGTCCAGTAAGGCTCGATTGGTCATTGTCGGCTCGGGTACTACTTAAATGTATCCCAAGTACTACTACTTATACTTACATGTACCCCGGGTACGGTAAATATACTGAGACGTATCCGGTCGATATTAAACTGTACCCGGGTTGTATTCCAGCCCAAAATCCGATTTCGTAAAACGCGCTACCGATAACCGTAAAACGATATTGTTTATCTTAAACAAACTTCTCTTTGAAAAAAAAAACTGCATCAACATGCTTCCTGAGTATGAGTTACGATAATTTTAAGGTCATTGAACATAAAATTGACATAAATGTGACCACAATTATTATTGAAAAATATAGCCGACAAAGACCGATTTAGCGTTAAAATTTGCGGGTAAGTTTTAGTATATTTAAAGTACAAAGGATACATGTAAGTATACTTAAGAGTACCCGGGGTACATGTAAGTAGTACCCAAGCCGAAAATTACCAATCGAGCTCTAAGGTAGTAGTGCTGGGACTATTGAACTAAAGAATATGCAGATTCAGTCGCGGAAGGACCTCATAAATTCGAAAAACGCACACACGCACGCACGCACGCACCCCCCCCCCCCCCACAACAACGCACAATTTTCGCTGAACAAAGAAGTGTACGGGACTAGACGGAATTATAATCGATTTATCCAGTCCTTAAATCAAGCTGATATTCGTATCAACTCGGTCATTTACGTTACATATCGTATTGTTGAAGCGGTAACGCTGTATTCCAAATAAATTAATCAGCCAAAGAGTATTCTCAAAAGTAGTGCGGTGTTAACTCCGCCCACGAAGGGAGATAACTTAGTCTGTTGTAAAAAATGGCGGTGTTAAAATTTCCCTATTTTATTGACGCCGACAATTACATCAGAGAGGAAGAAATCAAAACGTGCGAACGTTTTGTTTTTTTGGCAAGACGTGGGTCACCGAAGTCTACAGGTATTTTAACAGTGCGATTCCAGTGTTTTTTTATGGTCATTTTGGTATTCGAAGATATGTGCCTGTTAAATGCTGCACCTTGCTTATTTGTTTACACCCCTCCAGCATTTTGAAGTTCCTGTTCTGTTGACCTGCACTTCCGCAGATGCATAGTGTGTTATATGGTGCCCTTATTTTGGCAAGACGTGGGTCACCCCAGTCTACAGGTGTTTTAATATTTCGAATCGAATTTTTGTGCCTGTTAAATACCGCACCTAGCTTATTGTTTACACTTTCTCTATGGGTTTCAAGATGCTGTTGACTCGCTTCAAAAGTGAGTTCACGATGATAAAGCCAAAAGGGTTACATGTACATGCAAATAAGTGTTGTCGGAATCATTAACGTTGGCCACTGGCTATAGATTTAAAACATTAAGTTTATATGAAATTCACTTGCACAGAACATTGTCATGCATATCGATTCGTTATACTGACTATGTGAACATTTTTTAATTAAGCTGTACGTTTACCAAAAAACATACTGAAGTATTGTCTGTCAATTTGCCTTTGCTAAAAATTTGCAAGCAGACTTGAAAATCTCATTTATCTTGAAATCATTATTTACATGTTTCTTGCATAATTTTTTCACACAATCGCTCCTCAACACCATCATGACTAGGTTCGTCCTACATCAAAAATAATTCAGGACTTTCTATCACTTCAATCTTTTCCCACTTACTACAAAATCATGCTACTTTTGCAAATTACATACCACATATGTATATTTTTGGCACATTTGCATCAAATATTTATATGAAGATGTCAGTGCCATTGATCGTTAAGAACAGAGACGCGAAAGACATAATGGGTTTAAAGAACATGTGTTGTTTCTGCTATTGCAGTCTTTCCGAAATACTGTCGGTCCTCGGATTTTTCCGATAATAATTTGGCAAATTTGGAAATGATTCTAATATTACCGGACCTCGTGACCTTTTTATCAAACCAAAAGTTCTTACAATTTAACTGCCGTAAAATTGTGTGACCTGTTTGAACATTAATACCTATAATATTTATTTTCCTTATATATTTAATTTTGCATTCAGAAAATAATAGTCTCCTTCTAATAATGTAGAGTAAATGGTGTTTTATAGTTTGTTGTTTACACAGATAGTTGTACCAATGATTATTTAATCCATGTCTTGCTTCTAAATTGTTGATGGTGTTCTTATTATTATTTCATTGTTCACTGATGTGTACTTGTTTCTAACTTGAACAGAAAAATTGATGGCTTGGCTTGAGTTTATTGAATATATTTTAATAACCAATTAATTGAAAACATATAAACAAATATACAATGCCAACACATAAATGGAAAACATTTCAATGAACACACAAACTTTGTTGTCATGATAACAGTGTATCTGGTTGTTCTGACTTCATGTGTTAAAATGATTGTTTAATTATGGCATGTCTTAAATACTTAATTTTAGATAATGGATGCATTTTTACATCTGCTGTGTTTGCCTTTGGATGGCAGTGTTCTCCATGTAGCAAGTACAGTATGGACTGCCATATTTTTGGGACAAGACCCTGATAAACACAGGTTTTTAAGCGAGGTATGTAGCATGTTCAATAATAAAATCTTAATACCTTAACTTTGAGGCATTTCCGTGAACATTTAAACATTTACATTAAAATGACAGCACATTAACGTTATTAAGAAATAACCCTTTGCATTGACCAATATGATGGAAACCATATTTTAGCTCACCTGAAATTAAAGGGCTGAGATTTTGTGACAGTTGCTGGAACATGTAAAAACTTTTAAGCATTGAAATATTTTTAAATATTATGAAATATGGTCATAACTGCATGAAGATTCATGTTAAATCTGTGCATTTACTTGGTATTTATTAGGAGTTGTTTGATGGTCTCAATGAATAAAAGTTTATAAAGCATTGATTAAAAGAAGTCTACATGTATATTGTTATTTTCAAGAATAAATTGATTGAGTATTATAAGTTCGGCTGTTTTCAGAGAAAACTCGAGGTATTGTCATAGCCAGCTCGTGCTGTCCGACGTCTGTGTCGTGCTAAAACCTTTACTTTGGCTCTAAAATGAAAGTGCTTCACTTACAACTTTGAAACTTTATATGTAGATGCACTTTGATGTGTTCTACACACCACACTCAATTTAAAGGTCACTAGGTCAAAGGTCAAGGTCTTTGTGATTTAAAAATAATTCTGACAAGCTTTCATTTATTCAAGACTGAACCTGCCGCCGAGCGTTGCTCTTGTCTTAAGTGTATTTTCTATGCAAAGGTGCAGATACTGGAGTATGATCATCTGGTTGGTGCAGTCAATGAGGGTGGATTCCACTGGTCTCTTATAGTAAGTGAAAATGATTCTCAATTTACTTGCGAAATATCACGGTTGTCCAATTTTTAACTTGGATACATGTATAAATGGCATGAAACATTGTCTACTGGGCCTCTACAAAAATTGATTCCATAACAGAGCTGGGGCCAAAATTTGCCCTGTCCTGTGATGAATCTGTTTTTCCTCTATATGAACAGTAAACCCTTCAAAAATCTTCACTCAAAACACATGGCATAGAGCTTACATTTTTGGCATTCGTATAGTGGGCTTCTACAAAGATTGTTGAGATTACAGGCTTGGGGCCAAAAGTTAGGCCCACCCTGGGGCCCAATATGTTTTCCCTACATGTATATACTAAAAAAACTTCACAAATAGTCTTCTCTTAAACCACAAGGCATATAGGATAAATATTGTGCATACATCATTGCCAAGTGGACATCTGCCAATATTGTTCAAATTTAGGCACACAGGTTAAAATTTGCCCTGTCCTGCTGGGCCATTGTGTTCATACAAGAAAGTATGTAGTTAGTAAAAACTTAAAAAAACCTTCTCTGAAAACATAAGGCATAGATAAAAGGTTTTTGGCATGAACAATTTATAGTATTTTCATCTTGATTGCTAAATTTATTTTTCTTGTTCAAAAAAATATCCCCAACCTGGAGCAGTCAAATTATTTTTATGTATGTACATATAAAAAAAACTTTAAAATTTTTCTAAATAGGTTAAATTTTCAAGATTCCTGCCAGTGGGACTAATTATTAAGATCGCATATTATTCAGGTTAGCACCCCAAGGCCCTCTGGGGGCCTCTTTTATTTTCTTCAGGTTGTGCAACCGAAAGACAACAAAGTTTTGTACATAAATCCGATGGGGGAGCAGAATGTTTCCCAGCAACAGATCCTGCAACAATGGATGTAAATGTGTACATTATTTAATTAAACAGGTTAGATACATTTAACTTCATATACTAAATTAGAAAATATCACAGACTGTAAAATGCTATGTAAATATTTAACTTGCAAATAATCATCATTTATATAAAAAGTTTACACTGATCAGATTGTGGAGGTTTTGGTGTCATGTCCGTTACCGAAATTAGACTTCCTGACAATATGTAGCATAAGCGTAATTCCTTCTAAGTTTGATTGACACCTTTCAGTGGTTTATGGGAATAATTGCTACCAAGAACTTTTTTATGTCCCCCACCACTATAGTGGGGGACATATTGTTTCTTCCCTGTCTGTAAGTCTATCTGTCTGTAGGTTTGTTTGTTGGTTTGAGTGTATATGTTTGCGTCAAACTTTAAAATTTGCCATAACTTTTGCAATATTGAAGATAGCAGCTTGATATTTTGCATGCATGCATGTGTATCTCATGGAGATGCACATTTTGAGTGGTGAAAGGTCAAGGTCATCCTTTAAGGTCAAAGGTCAAATATATAGCTTCAAAGCGGCGCAATAGGGGACATAGTGTTTCTAAAAACACTTTTCTTGTTTAACCATGTGACCCTGACATTAACCTAACTAAAAATCCTGATAATTTACATTTAGGCTTAGTACTAGCACTTAGCAAGTTTCATTAATATTCCTGCATTGGTTTGTTTACGAGAAGAGGCGTGGACAAGGGAAACATTTCTTTACTTTATGCTTTTGTTTGCTCTTGTTTGAAGTACAATAAATCCATGTTTTAACCTTCTAACCTTGACCCAAATAAAAATCCTCACAGTATGCAGAACCAAGCTAGCTATTAATAAATCTGACCAAGTAACATTAAAATCCTTCATTGATTTATGCAAAGAAGCACTGGCAAGGTAATTATGTTTTTAACCTTGTGAACTTGACTTAATTGACAAATCTGCCAATATGCAAACCAAGGCTTGGTAATGAACACTCCTTCTAAGTTTCTTTTTAATCCTTTAAGTGTTTTATGAGAATAAGTGCTGACAAGATGCAAGGAACATCTAACCAGACATCCTGACATCACTCTGGACAGCGCAAAAAATATGTCTCCATTACCAGCTAGGGAATTTCATTCCTTATTCATTCCAAAAATTTAGCAAATAATATTTGTACTCATAATGTATCATTTATGGTGATTTGATGATGTTGTTTTTTTACTTTTTGCTTTTGAACAGTAAATTTGTGCACATTCGGCGCTTATCCAGCATTGATATGGGCGGACCAATACATTGGAACATACTCTGCCCACGTCATGCAAAACAGTCAGATTCAATATCTTGCGGTGTCTACGTTTTAAAGGTAATGGAATCTGTTATTTGTACTTCCCAATGACTTTTTTTCTTTAAGCGTTGTTTGTCTTTTTGTCCATCTGTGACACTTTTCTGTCCACAGCTGTTTCTTAACTTTTTCTTGTAATGAACCTTAAAAATTATTTTCTATTATCATGTTGCATTGGTACACGCATTCAATTTATCTGCATCAACTTGGTAAGCCATAGTTATCCTCTTCATTGATTGAAAGTAAGGAATCTGCATCAACTTGGTAAAGCCATAGTTATCCTCTTCATTGATTGAAAGTAAGGAATCTGCATCAACTTGGTAAAGCCATAGTTATCCTCTTCATTGATTGAAATTAAGGAATCTGCATCAACTTGGTAAAGCCATAGTTATCCTCTTCATTGATTGAACGTTAGGAATCTGCATCAACTTGGTAAAGCCATAGTTATCCTCTTCATTGATTGAAAGTAAGGAATTTCATAACTTTTTTTTGCTTTCCATAGCTGTTGCTCAGTAACTATTGTATGGAACTACATGAAACTTGTAATTAATATGTATGTTCATAAAATGTTTGTGCGTGCCTAAGTATTACTTGGATTGCCTTGGTAAATTAATTTTCAAACCCACTTAATTGGTTGAAACAGTTGTGTTTTTTTCTGCCCAATGCTACCTCTCAGTAAATATAATGATATTAACAACTTTAGTAAGCAGAATGCTACCTGCAAAATCAATCCCTAGAGTTTGTGCTCAGCAAAACACAACTACTAGAAGAACGGAGACAAATAGCCAGAAGACTGCTTTCTGAAGGGGGTAAATAATTTTATTTCCAACAAAAACGAAACACTGTATATATTTTATCATTTATCACTTTTCCACCATTTTATCATTTATCACTTTTCCACCAAAATGATATATATGTTTTATATGTTTTGATTTAAAACCAAAGAAAAGCAAACCGTTATTATAACTTACCAGTGTTTTTTATCCAGAAAAGTTCTTTTTATGCTTTCTTAAGTGAATTACTTTCCATTGCTTTTTTTACTGGATTATGAAAAAAAAAATGTTCAATAAGGAAAATGATAGAAAATGGCTTTACAAATAAGAAACAAATCATTGCAATATGATTATATTTTTTATTAGCTCACCTGAGCGATAGCTCGAGGTGAGCTATTGTGATCACTCAGCGTCCGGCGTCCGTCCGTCCGTCTGTCTGTCTGTAAACAATTTGTAAACATCTTCTTCTACTACACCATTGAGCCAATTTCAACTAAATTTCATGTGGAGCATCCCTAGGTCATGGGACAAAAGAATTGTTAAAAAAAAATTGATCACATAACCAAGATGGCCGCCATGACCATATATGGTAAAAACCTTAAAAAATCTTCTTGTCAGAAACCGCTCATCAAATTTTCAAAAAATTTCACATGGATGACCTTTGAAGGCTCCCTTGAAAAAGTTGTTCAAAGAAATTTGATTCGTCAAAAAACATGGCCGCAGGAGCTCGTTGAACTTTGCATGTTTATTCGTTTTTGCCTATTTTGTGAAAACTTTAAAAAATCTTCCACATTTTTTGTCCGATCCTTTCCAAATTTGCACAGTGTCTTTATATCGATGAGGACACGAACCCTACAAAAAATGAGCATTATTGGTCCATGAAGTACAGAATTACCTCCCCTTGAATTGAGAAAATGGTGTTTATGCAATAAAGTCCAAATTTTTCATCCAATTATTTCCAAACTTGTAAGGATTTAGCATGGTTCAAACAAGGGAAACAACTACGGTTTATGCATGTTCTTTTTATTACAGATTTACCTCCCTTTAATTCATTCAAAATCTCATTTTACAGCAGAGATTCCAAATCTGACCTGTAAATGAGCCCCATATTTACTGCCAGTGTAGGTTACCTTTTCCCATTTGATCATTCTTAAGTATTGGTCTTGTAATGCTGCTACTGCTTCTGCTACTGCTACTGCTACTATTACTACTACTACTACTACTACTACTACTACTACTACTACTACTACTACTTCTACTACTACTACTACCACTACCACTACTACTACTACTACTACTACTACTACTAGTACCACCACTACCACCACCACCACCACCTTCTACTACTACTGCCACTACTACTACTTTTACCACTACTACTACTACTACTACTACTACTACTACTACTTCTACTACCACTACTACTACTACTACTACTACTACTACTACTACTACTACTTCTACTACTATTCGTCTTAAATGTATCATTTTTCTTACATATTGTGTGTTATTATAACATATTTGTATCAATATTTTACAATTCAGCACATATAAAAATCGTATATACCCGCTTTAATGATTTATTTAAAATGATACCCCATTATAATAATAATCCTGTAAGATAGGTGTTTGAATAAGTATTAAAAAAAATCCCCAGGGCACTTTAACTAAAAATGAAGTAGAATGTAAATCATCAAGAGTCAAGACTAAAATTTACTAAAGTGTTTTGCTATGCACTTATGATAATTGATGAAATTGTTAAGTCAAAGAAATGAAACACACACACAAAATTCCAATACTGTCCCTGTGGAATTGGAACTCACACACTACAGAATCTGCTGGTTTGCATGTACAGTGTGAACATGTATATGTAAATGAATTTATATTGCACTTTGGATGCCCCCAGGGGTTATACTGTTTTGCGCATGTAGGTCTGTCGGTCGGTCCGTCCACCAAATGGTTTCCAGATGTTAACTCAATAACGCGTAAACCTAGGATCATGATACATTATTGGTACAATGATTATGACTGGCACATGTCCCCTATTGATTTTCAGGTCACTTCTTCAAAGGTCAAGGTCACATTGACTAGAAACAGTAAAATTGTTTCCGGATGATAACTCAAGAATGCTTAGGCCAAGGATCATGTAACTTCATAGGTACATTGATCATGATTGGCAGATAACCCCTATTGATTTTCAGGTCACTAGGTCAAGGTCACATTGACCTGAAGCATTAAAATAGTTTCTAACATATTCACACAATGGCTGCCACTATAACTGACAGCCCATTCGAGGGGCATGCGTGTTTTACAAACAGCCCTTGTTTGCATGCCTTGTTTGAAAAGCCATAGAAATAATATGTTTGGACACATGAATGACTAACTTAATTGCTGCAAATACTTTTAAAGCATATTTATTTATTCAAATTGTTAACTTACTTTTCTAGAATTCATTGAAGGTCATCTAGAAGAGATAGCAAGTAGCCCATCAGTCGAACATGAGGTAACAGCCACCTTACTATATTGATGTGAATTAGTTATAAAAATAAATATGTTTAAAAAATGCAGAAAAAGTTATCCGATGAAAGAGCAGTGGAATATCTTAGGCAAAGGACTCAGAATGGAAAGGGTTTGAGGAAACACTGTCTAGTCAGTAAGAAACACTTGATTATACAATCTCTTAGCAAAAGCAATAAGAGTCACTGTTAAAAACGTGCCTTTGCTAACAAATCTTTACTCAAAGTTAGGATAATTTCTGTTGTTGCTTTTCTATAATTCCTTTCTGATCTGATTTCCCATTCACATGATATTTCATCTCCAACATTAAAATATTAGGAAAACATAAGTGAATAATCACAGGAGTAATGAGATTGCAGCTGTCATTTATGGTAGAGAAAATGAGAATACAAAAACATAAAGGAAGTAAATATGAGTATATCCTGATCATTTTGCAGAACTCGGACCAGCTCGCAAACACCCCTGCCTCTGCCATGGAGTTGGAAGGGCGAGACACTGACCCAGTAGTCGATCATGTGGCAACAACTAGGGTACTCTATTTATGTGAACTAATTGTAAACATAAATATATCCAAAAATGCAGAAAAAGTTATCCGATCAAAGAGCAGTGAACTATTTTAGGCAGCAGGTGACTTAGATTGAAAATGGCTTGAGAAAACACTGTCTAGTCAGTAAGACACAATTGATTATACAATCGCGAAGCAAAAGGAATCAGAGTGACTGTTAAAAGTGTGCTATTGCTTTCAAATCTTTTATGGGTATTATGGTAATTTCAATTCTTTCTTTTCTATAAGTCCTTTCTCATTTAAGATCCATTCACATGATATTCCATCTACTACATTAAAATACTAGGATAACATGAGTGAATAAGCACATTAGGAATGAGATTGCAGCTGTCATTTACGGTAGAGAAAATAAGAATACAAGAACATAAAAGAAGTAAATATGAGTTCATCATGATCATTTTGCAGAACTCGGACCAGCTGGCAAACAACCCTGCCTCTGCCATGGAGTTGGAAGGGGGGAGACACTGACCCAGTGGTCGATCATGTAGCAACAGCCAGGGTACTCTATTTATGTGAATTAATTGTAAACATAAATATATCCAAAAATGCAGAAAAAGTTATCCGAGCAAAGAGCAGTGAACTATCTTAGGCAGCATACTTAGATTGAAAAGGGCTTGAGAAAACACTGTCTAGTCAGTAAGACACAATTGATTATACAATCGCGAAGCAACAGCAATAAGAGTTACTGTTAAAAACGTGTCCTTGATAACAAATATTTCATCTGTGTTATGGTAATTTCAATTCTTGCTTTTCTATAAGTCCTTAGTAAATAAAGGAAGTAAATATGAGTATATCATGATCATTTGAAACAATCATACAAATATGCATGGATTTTGAATTTCATATTGTGTTGAAGATTCATGAAAAGAAGAGTAAATTAAAACTTTAAATCTTAGAACAATTTGTTTAAGAATTATCTTAGAAACTTTAAGAAAACCAGCTTAAAGTATATGTGTAAAGATGACAGATCCAATATTTAATATGCATCTTTATATATTTTTCAGGTGAGTCAAAGCGGACACAGTTGATGAGGAAATATGCATCCAGCATTGGAAGCACAATTTTTCTTTAAAAAAATACAATTTATTTAATTTAATTTACATAATGCCCTGTCTGTTGGTTTGTTTGTTTGTGCAAACCTTAACATTTGCAATAACTTTTGCAATATTAAAGGTAGCAACTTCATATATAGCATGCATGTGCATCTCAAGGAGCTACACACTTTGAGTTGTGTAAGGTCAAGGTATTTTTTTTTTGGTAAAATTGATGAATTAATATGATATCTCTTTGCAAATTGTTTTAAAATTAATACATAACTTGTTTCAGAAACATTGTTTAATAACATTCAATTGTCATTTATTCGAATTTGAAAGTTGTCAAAAGTAATTATTTCTCCCTATACGGTAGCTTTAGGTATATGTGATATTTCATGAGAAAACTAGTCTTCATTGCATTACAAATTAATGAAGCATTCTTTACATTTGCTTTTATAACAAAAAAACCTAGTTTAGACTTGTAAAATTGATAAAAATAATTATTTGAACATAAAGTTTGACCAGAGTGTACAATTTAAACACACAAGTTTATAACGACGTGTATCTTGTGCTTTGCATTTGTTTAAAAGTTGCCTTATAATTGTGCGAAGCATGTCTTCTCAAATTAAAAATGCATCTTATTCAAAGGTGATCAGAACTAAATGTGTTTTTTTTAATAATTCAGGGATAACAAAAATCAGACTAAGAAACCATATGCAATAATTCATAGTCTGTTGTCTTCACAGAGAGAAACTTCAATAAAAAATATGCTGTCATTTTATAATACCTTCGTGTTTGCCTCACGGTTGCCTATTGATTTGTTTTAAAATAGGAAGTTTATAATGAGGTATATAACACAAAGAAATTTCATATTTGAATCATTTTTATGCTCCTCTAAAAAATTCTTGTCTGAGCTTTTTCTCAGTAACTTATTACGGGAATTCAATGAAACTTTATGGGAAGCTTCACTACCAAGAGGAGATGTGCATGTTATTAGCCAGTTATGGTCGGATGATTTTTCACAGAGTTATGGCCCATTGAAATTTTCCATTTACTGTACATATTGTGCATTCTTGTTCGGGCTATTTCTCAGCAACTAATGTCTGCAATTGAATGAAACTTTATGGGAAGCTTCACTACCAACAGGACATGTGCATATTATCAGCAAGTTATGGTCGGATGATTTTTCACAGAGTTATGGCCCTTTGAAATTTTCAATATACTGTACATATAGTGCAATTCTTGTCTGGGCTATTTATCCCCAACTAATGACTTGAATTCAATGAAGTTTTATGGGAAGCTTAACTGCCTTGAAGAGATGCGCGTGTTATTTGTGGGTTCTGGTTAGATGATTTATTTAGAGACTTATGGCCCTTTGAAATTGTTAAGTTGCTAAACCATCCATCCTATTATTTTGTCCAAAGTTATGCCACTCAAGATGTTTCCTTTTATCTGAATATATAGTGCAATATTGTGACCAAAAAAACTTTGGGGAGCTTCACCCATCTCTGACGGCTTGTTTTAATTAAATATTAATTGTAAATCCCATATCACCTTTTATCATACTTTTTTGTAATTGACAACTTGGTTTTCTGACAATTGTTTTCCTTGTTTTGTTTCAAATAGGCATGATATGGTTACTATTAAATCAACTTCATATGTTCTTCCCTTGTGATAAGTATTTTTAGCTCATCTATTTTTTGAAAAAAAATTATGAGCTATTGTCATCACCTTTGCGTCGGCGTTGGCGTCCGGTTAAGTTTTGCGTTTAGGTCCACTTTTCTCAGAAAGTATCAATGCTATTGCATTCAAACTTGGTACACTTACTTACCACCATGAGAGGACTGGGCAGGCAAAGTTAGATAACTCTGGCGTGCAATTTGACAGAATTATGTGCCCTTTTTATACTTAGAAAATTGAAAATTTTGGTTAAGTTTTGCGTTTAGGTCCACTTTTCTCAGAAAGTATCAATGCTATTGCATTCAAACTTGGAACACTTACTTACTATCATGAGGGGACTGGGCAGGCAAAGTTAGATAACTCTGGCGTGCATTTTGACAGAATTATGTGCCCTTTTTATACTTAGAAAATTGAAAATTTTGGTTAAGTTTTGTGTTTAGGTCCATTTTATTCCGTAAGTATCAAAGCTATTGCTTTCATACTTGCAACACTTACTAACTATCATAAGGGGACTGTGCAGGCAAAGTTATGTAACTCTAACTGGCATTTGGGCAGAATTATGGGCCCTTTATACTTAGAAAATTGAAAATTTGGTTAAGTTTTGTGTTTTGGTCCACTTAACCCCTAAAGTATCATAGATATTGCTTTCATACTTGGAACACTTGCAAACTATCATAAGGGTACAGTAAAAGGACAAGTTGCATAACTCTGGTTGTCATTTTTATGGAATTATGGCCCTTTTTTGACTTAGTAACTTTGAATATATGGTTAAATTTTGTGTTTCGATCCACTTTACTTCTTAACTATCAAGGCTATTGCTTTCAAACTTCAAATACTTTCATGCTATCATGAGGTGACTGTACCTGGCAAGTTGAATTTTACCTTGAATCCCCCCCCCCCCCTACCCGAATTGACCACCACACCCTCACACTATACCACCCCACCTCCACCCAAAATTTCATTTTATTTTAATGGTTAAACCCCCTCCCCCTCCCCCCCCCCCCCGATTTTATTTTTTTTCGCATTTTTTTTCCCCTTTTTTTGAAAATAATGTCATAAATGTCCACATTCCCATGCTATACACCCCTCTTCACTCCACCCCTCCCTCCTTTGTGATTGAAAATGAGAGTCCCTTCACCTTTAAAAAGAAAATAGATGAGCGGTCTGCACCCGCAAGGCGGTGCTCTTGTTTATATCTATTTCTTAATATTTTTCAGTAGTAATAATGTCTAAGAATGTATCTGGGTAGAATGAATATCTGTTCTTTTAAAGGTTGTAACTGATGCTCTATTTCTTTTGGACATGACATGTTACTGTCTCGTTTGTACAGAGATTCAATTAAATACTACATTTTATTATGTGTGATTCTATTTTTGTGTTCCAAATAGGCAGTCTGACATATTAGGTATATTGAAAACTCTTACATATAACATTTGTAAGTATCTGTTATTAATGACAGTTAAATGAAACAATGGTTGTATAGTTGTGTATATTACAAAGTATAATTATTGTTATATTTCGAAATTAGAATTATGTTTATATTTTAATTCACATACACTTTCAACTATAATTTGTAATAGTGCCGTTGCTACTTAAATTTTATGTGGTTTGGATGCACACTGTTATATTCTATGCTCCTTCAAAATACAATTAAGGTTTCACCTTAACGGTTATAACGCGAGTGAAAAGCAATATACACTGTTATCATGTGATTTAAAACAAGTTTTGTTCAATTATCTGTAAAGTTCATTCATAACTATTTTATAACATGTCTGCTTAATCCACTTACTATATTCAAGCATTTTGCATTATTGTTTTTGTTTAACACTAGAAACTGTTAAGTAAGGTATATATCTTGTTGTAACTTTAATTGCATTTATTATGTACTGCATATTAATTGTTGGGATAGTTCCGCATATGTAACATGTTTTTATTCACGTGTTTTTATGTCCCCCACTATAGTAGTGGGGGACATATTGTATTTGCCCTGTCTGTTGGTCTGTTGGTCTGTCTGTCTGTTTGCGCCAACTTTATTATTTTGCAATAACTTTAACTATATTGAAGATAGCAACTTCATATTTGGCATGCATGTGTATCTCATGAAGCTGCACATTTTGAGTGGTGAAAGGTCAAGGTCATCCTTCAAGGTCAGAGGACAAATATATGTGGCCCAAATCGCTTATTTTATAAATACTTTTGCAATATTGAAGATAGCAACTTGATATTTGGCATGCATGTGCATCTCATGGAGCTGCACATTTTGAGTGGTGAAAGGTCGAGGTCAAGGTCATCCTTGAAGGTCAGAGGTCAAATATATGTGGCCCAAATCGCTTATTTTATGAATACTTTTGCAATATTGAAGATAGCAACTTGATATTTGGCATGCATGTGTATCTCGTGGAGCTGCACATTTTGAGTGGTGAAAGGTCAAGGTCAAGGTCATCCTTCACAAGGTCAAGGTCATCCTACAAGGTCAAACATCATATAGGGGGACATTGTGTTTCACAAACGCATCTTGTTTAATCTGTCTTTGTGTTTTAACGGTCGCCTTTAATGGACTGTCAAAACTGTGTTTGAATGTATTTAATCAATTGCCATTATTATCTTTTTAATGAAGGTTATATTATAGTATCGTGTCTGTTCCTAGATGTATTCTACGACAATATGGCTGCATTTTTAGAACTGTTATGCACTGATTTACAACTATTATGTCACATTAAATACTGTACTTGTAACATCTATATTTTCATAGAGCATATTACATGACCTTTTGACCATCTACATTTTTTATTGCGTAGGTGGTCTGTTTATGGTTTATGAAATGCTTGTTTTTAATATCAAACGCAACCAGTTAAAACATTTTGTTTCTCGTGTTTGTTTAACTACAGACACCTTTTCATAATGTCATAATATCAGTTTCATTAAATAATATATTGTACTATGTGCAGAGCCTTTGAGCTGCCTATATTTTTGTTTCGCAAAGGTAGCAAGCAAGGGCTAATTCTTATGAAATTGATACAAGCATGAAAAAAGCATAATTGATATTTAGTTAAATACTGTTTGCTATCACGTGAAACGAAATTTGTTACGCGGGGTAAGTAAAACGTGTTATTATTGTGACAATTGTCATGTGAAGACCCAATATATGTACAATATGCTTATTTGATATTTTGTTGTCATAATTAAGCTCCATTACAAATGATGTAATACGACCTATTCAATTACATATATACTATCAATGGTTATTAATATAATTATACCTATATTTATGCCCCTCTTCGAAGAAGAGGGGGTATATTGCTTTGCTCATGTCGGTCGGTCTGTTGGTCGGTCGGTCCGTACACCAGGTGGTTTCCGGATGATAACTCAATAACGCTTGGGCCTAGGATCATGAAACTTCATAGGAACATTGATCTTTACTCGCAGATGACCCCTATTGATTTTTAGGTCACAAGGTCAAAGGTCAAGGTCACAGTGACAAAAATCATATACACACAATGGCTGCCACTACAACGGACAGTCCATATGGGGGGCATGCATGTTTTACAAACAGCCCTTGTTTTTATATTGCATTAAATTGAGTTTATTAGCCTCATACACTCTGACGCACTTAGGATATATTTAATTACATGTATACTTTCGATAATTATTTATGTTCTAGTGTAATGTATAATAACTCATAATGTATAATAATTCATGTATGCACCGTTGTAACCAAACGATTTTATTTCTTTGCATAACTTTATTTTGTATAAACATAAACTGTGTATTGTGGAAACACTGTATCATGTATGCTTGATTTGTCCACTTGGGCTTTTGGCTTTCTGGATGGATTGTTTAATAAACTATGTTCTAAAAAATGCAAAGGTTTCGTGTCCGCTCAATTATTTTGCTATGTATGGTCTGATTAAAATATTACTTGGCATGAGTATTAACCACAAGAGTATATGTGAAATACTCAACAGCCAGATGTCAAGGTCAAACGGTGCTATATAACTTTGACAATAATCAATGTAAATACCAGTGTTTGGTGTCCAATAAATCATTTTGCCGTGCATGGTCCATTTTAATGACAATTGGCATAAGAAAAAAACACAATACATGTTGTTTGATATGACACGTGAAAGACTCGAGATGCTGATGTCAAGGTCAAGGTAAAAAGGTGCTTTGGAACTTTGACAAAAAAAAAACAATGTAACAATGTGATCATCACAGTGTTTTGTTTCCACTAAATAACTTTGCTAATGTTTGGATTTTTATAATACTTGTCATAACTAATAGCCACAAGTATGATGTGATGCGCAAAAGGCTCAAGGTGCTGATGTGAAGCTCAAACGGTGCTATTGAACTTTCACAAAAAACAATAAAAAATTCTAAATTTTTCAGTTGTTCGTGAACGCTAAATAACTTCACTATACACAATATAAATGGTTGTCGCGTAAAAGACTCGTAATGCTGATGTCTTCTTTTATTTCATAATCTTTGTAATTGTTATCAAGACATTTCTTTTTCATTTATACCAATACTGTTGTCATGTTATTGGGCGTGCTTTTAAAACTGAGCCACGTATTGCGAAAACGGGTCTTATGTCTGAGGTGATCCGACAAGCCTGCCATTCGACTTTTGAAATTTAAAATTACACAACTTTTGAAACTATAATTAATTTTGATGTTATTGTGTTATATATCATGGGCACAACTCTTAAATTGTATTGCATTATGTCATTATGCTATGTATTATGGGCCGGAGGCCTTGATTTACTCCATTAACTGTTCTGTTCTGTTCTGTTCTGTCAAGTCCTGAAGATCAAGGTCCAATGGTGTTTTTGCACTGTGACAAACATAACTAATAAGTCCGAATCAACACCGGGGTTCATGTCCGCAAAAAAACACCATACATGGTCGGGATTTTAATAATACTTGGCGAGAGTAATACCCACACGTGAATAATATGTCTCGTGAAAGACGCATGATGATACAGATAAACGTTGCTTTTGAACTTTGACAAAAATCGATGTAAAATTAAATGTCATCATCAAAGTGGTTTTTGTTCACCATATAGCGTCGCTATACATGGTCGTATTTTAATGCTCCTTGATATAAATAACAACCACAGTAGTATTGTGTGTCGCATGTGATAATCGAGGTGCTGATATCAAGATAAAAAAAGTATTTTTATAACGTTGACAATTCAATGAAAAAAAGTTATTACAATGTTTTTGGTTCACGCAGTGATATCGTCATTCTTAACTTGATTTTCAAATTACTTATGTTGCGGTGCCAGGCATCCGTGTATCGTTTTTTTTTCATCTTAATGTAATTAATTGTGATATGTTGTATTTTCTGATCGCACTCATTCACGAATCATCATACTCGCCCTGGGAGAGGCAACGTCGCACATTGCGTATAATTTTTACACTTACACACCTCTAGATTCAAACAAGCGTATTGCAATTATCAGCTTATTTTACAGAACAGTCCATGGAAAAAGCACAAAAACGTAAAAACAGTAGTAACAACTCTAGTAGTAGCAATGGACCAAATCAAAGCGCCGAAGGCACTGAAATAGTTCGCTGTTGTCGTCCTTGATTAGCTTGTGCGCTTTCCACAGGCTCATCAGTGTGCACAGGCTAATCTTGTTTTACATGCATTAAGCACCGTTTTCCCTGAAAGCAGCCGATATGTACAGATTTCAATGATAACCACAAGACTGGCCAATTACATCTTACAAGCTGGTAAATACAGTCACTGCAGTTTAGTAGAACAGACGCTTCTTAGCATATGTCGTCTGCAGTGCAGATAGGCAGCGGTAATCGTTCCTAGCATAGTGAGTTGCGCTTCTTAGCGTTAGCGTAGCTTAGGCTTCCAAGCACATACTGATTGCAAAACATGGTCTGTAAATTCATTCAGCCGCTAACGCGACCAACTAAAAATGAACAGAAGATAGCTGCCAAAAACAAGGGTATTGCCAAAAACAAGGGTATTTCTGGTGGGTCGAATGAGTCAACAAAGAGTGTAGTGAGTGAAATAGGCAGTGTTAATTGCAAAGTGAGTGACGCTATCCATGGTGCTCATTCCGTGTTATTCAGTGACCCTGTCATGGATAACTCGGTGTTCGCATCAAGTGCAGGAGAGGCCGGAAATGGAACAGAGAGACGCATCATATCACAGGTCAGCCACCCACCAACTCTGTAATAAGAGTTTCATAGTATCCATAACACCAAAAAGATGTTGCCCATTTTCTGTTAATGCCCCGCAGCGTATTGTTGCACTCATTCACATGCCTCAGACTGCACGATGGTTTATACTCGCTCGTGGACAGACACCGTTGCGCGTTTGAGGATAAATAGAACTCAAAATAGATATAGCACTTTCTGTACTATGGAAACAATTAAGTCCAATCCGGTAGAGCACAGGTGGTGTGAATGGTCCGAAATGAAATATTTTACGGAATCACACGCCTAGCATATGTCCGATACACCCTGGCCAGGAAATCCCAACTAGATTATGCACATTCTGTGCCATTCACCCGTGCAATTGAAAATAGTACTCCAAATAGATATAACACGTGCGTTGTTTTTGCACCGAGGCGTGTTATGTGAGTTATTTACAAGCCTTTAAATTAACAGTGGTAAATACTGGCAGAGAGCAAGACATCGTTGGACATCGAAGCAAAATGTGTACATATGCATTGCCTTTGCACCATGGTCATGTAATTCCAACTAGATATTGCACATTGCGCGCTATATATATCGCAACATATAACACCAAAAAGATGTTGCCCATATTCTGTTAATGCCCCGCAGCGTATTGCTGCACTCATTCACATGCCTCAGACTGCATGATGGTTTATACCCGCTCGTGGACAGACACCGTTGCGCGTTTGAGGATAAATAGAACTCAAAATAGATATAGCACTTTCTGTACTATGGAAAAAATCAAGTCCAATCCGATAGAGCACAGGTGGTGTGAATGGTCCGAAATGAAATATTTTACGGAATCACACGCCTAGCATATGTCCGATACACCCTGGTCAGGAAATCCCAACTAGATTATGCACATCCTTTGCCATTCACCCGTGCAATTGAAAATAGTACTCCAAACAGATATAACACGTGCGTTGTTTTTGCACCGAGGCGTGTTATGTGAGTTATTTACAAGCCTTTAAATTAACAGTGGTAAATACTGGCAGAGAGCAAGACATCGTTGGACATCGAAGCAAAATGTGTACATATGCATTGCCTTTGCACCATGGTCATGTAATTCCAACTAGATATTGCACATTGCGCGCTACATATACCGCAACATATAACACCAAAAAAGATGTTGCCCATATTCTGTTAATGCCCCGCAGCGTATTGTTGCACTTATTCACATGCCTCAGACTGCACGATTGTTTGTACCCGCTCGTGGACAGACACCGTTGCGCGTTTGAGGATAAATAGAACTCAAAATAGATATAGCACTTTCTGTACTATGGAAACAATCAAGTCCAATCCGATAGAGCACAGGTGGTGTGAATGGTCCGAAATGAAATATTTTACGGAATCACACGCCTAGCATATGTCCGATACACCCTGGTCAGGAAATCCCAACTAGATTATGCACATTCTGTGCCATTCACCCGCGCAATTGAAAATAGTACTCCAAATAGATATTACACGTGCGTTGTTTTTGCGCCAAGGCGTGTTGTGTGAGTTATTTACAAGCCTTTAACTTTACAGTGGTAACTACTGGCAGAGAGCAAGACATCGTTGGACATCGAAGCAAAATATGTACATATGCATTGCCTTTGCACCATGGTTATGTAATTCCAACTAGATATTGCACATTGCGCGCTATATATATCGCAACATATAACACCAAAAAGATGTTGCCCATATTCTGTTAATGCCCCGCAGCGTATTGCTGCACTCATTCACATGCCTCAGCCTGCATGATGGTTTATACCCGCTCGTGGACAGACACCGTTGCGCGTTTGAGGATAAATAGAACTCAAAATAGATATAGCACTGTCTGTACAATGGAAAAAATCAAGTCCAATCCGATAGAGCACAGGTGAATGGTCCGAAATGAAATATTTTACGGAATCACACGCCTAGCATATGTCCGATACACCCTGGTCAGGAAATCCCAACTAGATTATGCACATTCTTTGCCATTCACCCGTGCAATTGAAAATAGTACTCCAAATAGATATAACACGTGCGTTGTTTTTTCACCGAGGCGTGTTGTGTGAGTTATTTACAAGCCTTTAAATTAACAGTGGTAAATACTGGCAGAGAGCAAGACATCGTTGGACATCGAAGCAAAATGTGTACATATGCATTGCCTTTGCACCATGGTCATGTAATTCCAACTAGATATTGCACATTGCGCGCTATATATACCGCAACATATAACACCAAAAAAGATGTTGCCCATATTCTGTTAATGCCCCGCAGCGTATTGTTGCACTTATTCACATGCCTCAGACTGCACGATGGTTTATACCCGCTCGTGGACAGACACCGTTGCGCGTTTGAGGATAAATAGAACTCAAAATAGATATAGCACTTTCTGTACTATGGAAACAATCAAGTCCAATCCGGTAGAGCACAGGTGATGTGAATGGTCCGAAATGAAATATTTTACGGAATCACACGCCTAGCATATGTCCGAACACCCTGGCCAGGAAATCCCAACTAGATTATGCACATTCTGTGCCATTCACCCGTGCAATTGAAAATAGTACTCCAAATAGATATTACACGTGCGTTGTTTTTGCGCCAAGGCGTGTTGTGTGAGTTATTTACAAGCCTTTAACTTTACAGTGGTAAATACTGGCAGAGAGCAAGACATCGTTGGACATCGAAGCAAAATATGTACATATGCATTGCCTTTGCACCATGGTTATGTAATTCCAACTAGATATTGCACATTGCGCGCTATATATATATCGCAACATATAACACCAAAAAGATGTTGCCCATATTCTGTTAATGCCCCGCAGCGTATTGCTGCACTCATTCACATGCCTCAGACTGCATGATGGTTTATACCCGCTCGTGGACAGACACCGTTGCGCGTTTGAGGATAAATAGAACTCAAAATAGATATAGCACTTTCTGTACTATGGAAAAAATCAAGTCCAATCCGATAGAGCACAGGTGGTGTGAATGGTCCGAAATGAAATATTTTACGGAATCACACGCCTAGCATATGTCCGATACACCCTGGTCAGGAAATCCCAACTAGATTATGCACATCCTTTGCCATTCACCCGTGCAATTGAAAATAGTACTCCAAATAGATATAACACGTGCGTTGTTTTTTCACCGAGGCGTGTTGTGTGAGTTATTTACAAGCCTTTAAATTAACAGTGGTAAATACTGGCAGAGAGCAAGACATCGTTGGACATCGAAGCAAAATGTGTACATATGCATTGCCTTTGCACCATGGTCATGTAATTCCAACTAGATATTGCACATTGCGCGCTATATATACCGCAGCATATAACACCAAAAAAGATGTTGCCCATATTCTGTTAATGCCCCGCAGCGTATTGTTGCACTTATTCACATGCCTCAGACTGCACGATGGTTTATACCCGCTCGTGGACAGACACCGTTGCGCGTTTGAGGATAAATAGAACTCAAAATAGATATAGCACTTTCTGTACTATGGAAACAATCAAGTCCAATCCGGTAGAGCACAGGTGATGTGAATGGTCCGAAATGAAATATTTTACGGAATCACACGCCTAGCATATGTCCGAACACCCTGGTCAGGAAATCCCAACTAGATTATGCACATTCTGTGCCATTCACCCGCGCAATTGAAAATAGTACTCCAAATAGATATTACACGTGCGTTGTTTTTGCGCCAAGGCGTGTTGTGTGAGTTATTTACAAGCCTTTAACTTTACAGTGGTAAATACTGGCAGAGAGCAAGACATCGTTGGACATCGAAGCAAAATATGTACATATGCATTGCCTTTGCACCATGGTTATGTAATTCCAACTAGATATTGCACATTGCGCGCTATATATATCGCAACATATAACACCAAAAAGATGTTGCCCATATTCTGTTAATGCCCCGCAGCGTATTGTTGCACTCATTCACATGCCTCAGACTGCATGATGGTTTATACCCGCTCGTGGACAGACACCGTTGCGCGTTTGAGGATAAATAGAACTCAAAATAGATATAGCACTTTCTGTACTATGGAAAAAATCAAGTCCAATCCGATAGATCACAGGTGGTGTGAATGGTCCGAAATGAAATATTTTACGGAATCACACGCCTAGCATATGTCCGATACACCCTGGTCAGGAAATCCCAACTAGATTATGCACATTCTGTGCCTTTCACCCGTGCAATTGAAAATAGTACTCCAAATAGATATAACACGTGCGTTGTTTTTGCACCGAGGCGTGTTGTGTGAGTTATTTACAAGCCTTTAAATTAACAGTGGTAAATACTGGCAGAGAGCAAGACATCGTTGGACATCGAAGCAAAATGTGTACATATGCATTGCCTTTTTGCACCATGGTTATGTAATTCCAACTAGATATTGCACATTGCGCGCTATATATATATCGCAACATATAACACCAAAAAGATGTTGCCCATATACTGTTAATGCCCCGCAGCGTATTGTTGCACTCATTCACATGCCTCAGACTGCACGATTGTTTGTACCCGCTCGTGGACAGACACCGTTGCGCGTTTGAGGATAAATAGAACTCAAAATAGATATAGCACTTTCTGTACTATGGAAAAAATCAAGTCCAGTCCGATAGAGCACAGGTGGTGTGAATGGTCCGAAATGAAATATTTTACGGAATCACACGCCTAGCATATGTCCGATACACCCTGGTCAGGAAATCCCAACTAGATTATGCACATTCTGTGCCTTTCACCCGTGCAATTGAAAATAGTACTCCAAATAGATATTACACGTGCGTTGTTTTTGCGCCGAGGCGTGTTGTGTGAGTTATTTACAAGCCTTTAACTTTACAGTGGTAAATACTGGCAGAGGGTAAGACATCGTTGCACATCGTTGGTCATGTAACTCCAACTAGATATTGCACATTGCTCTATCGGAAAATATAACACCACAAGATGTTGCACATATTCTGCTTATGCCCCGTTGTGTATTGTTGCACTCAATCACATGCCTCAGACTTGACAATGGATTATACCCGCTCGGGGACAGACAACGTTGCGCGTTTTAGTATAATTTATACACATATATTGCCATAAACGCTGTTCAATTATTTCCAAAAAGTGCACGATTCATGGTTTCGGCACATATAACTCCAAATAGACATGGCGCATGTGTTATTTTTGCTCTGAAGCGCATTGTATAGCTCCTTCACATACCTTTAACTTGACAAAGGTTGACTCTCGCTCAAAGAAATACAATGTTGCATATCTCAGTAGAATTTATTCACAATAATATTGCGCGCTATCGAATAATATAGCACCACATATTTGTTACATGCTCCGTAGTGTATCGTTGCACTCTTCCACACGCCTTATACTTGACAACGTATGATACTCGCTCGGAAAAAAAACGTTTAACGTCTGAGTATAATTTATACACATTTATTATATATTTTTACAAATTCGCTAACGGAAATCATATCCTTCTGCTAACGTTAACCGGTAATTAAGCGTCCATAGACCGTTTGTACCTGTGGCCTTCTCGACTCGTGTTTGAAGCAAACGCAAAATAGTTCCCGTAATAGATTAAAAACTTGAGATTTAAATTTTTAAACGCATACATATGGTAACTAATTTTATCATAATATCTGATTTTTAATAAGAATCCTTCATCCGTATACAATATCTTTGTAAACAATATTTATTGTATCAATCCTCATTTGATTGACGTGTAATATCTATTGGTACCGTTATTTGTGTCATATCTATATTGAATACAATGACACCCATTGTTGAAGAGGCTGATAATTGTAAAGCCACTAAGTTACTGACTAAGTGACAATTAACCAAGGAAAGCATGTGATATGCATAATAAACGTTAAACACATTTTCACAATTTGCAGACGAACTTTTGTGTGCACGTAAGTTTGAAAACAATTGCTTAAATACATGTATTGCCACGCATGTAAAGTCGGAACAAATAAAATTGTATAGGAGGTTTTTGCGTGACGTCACAAGCGGTATGACAATACCGAAAACAGTACTGTTTTCGCGAAAACAGTACTGTTTTCGCGAAAACAGTAACATGTACCGAAAACAGTTAGAATTCCCACCTTTACAGCGTGATAGTGGCGTTAAACTATGATTTTGATGAATGTTTACAACAGTACGCATTTAAATGATGCTTTATATTAATTATTACTTTTTAATAAAATTTATATTAACAAAGACCTATAGATAACACAGATTGGAAACTTCGTGCCTTATCGGACTATCTCTCGGCGGGGTCACGTGGTCGAGAACCTGATAAGTACACTGAGGATCAGCAGACGATTTATTCCATGAATCAATCGGAGTAGTCCGGAGATAGCCGGTGTATCACGATTGCGATAAGATAGCGACGCGTCAGTAGCAACGGCTACGATTATCGAGCAAAGTTATGCGAAAATGTTACGGCGCTATGAAAGGCGGCTGTAACTTGGTCAATAATGATCCGATTTTTATAAAATAAAGTTTCATAGAAACATGAGTAATTATGTTTTTTTATAAAACTCGATTTTATTTACCTACAATAAGAATTTATAATGCCGCGATCGTTGAAGAAATAGCGCTAAGAACTTCCAAATCGCGGCGAGAATGCTGTTGAATAGTTTATTTGAAAGGCTTTTGCTGATAAAATATTCTTGTATATTTTGGTATTTCAAACAGTTAAAACCTTATAAAATATTATTATTTCAAAACGGATAGATATATGTGGACACATAATTGTAGGTCTCTGATTAAAACAACATTACAGTATAAAAAATGCTATGATCGTTCGATCCAAAAACGGTTTCAGTTAGACTTATTTCAATATTGATTGTGTAGATTTTTTCAATAGTTTAATTTTCTTTTTATTTAGATCTTATTCATGAGTTATAGGTTATTAAAGTTTTGTTTGTAATCCAATTTTTTTCTTTTGGTAATTAAATTAAGCTTTAATTGTGTGATCAGTGTCCGCGGCCGGCGAATTATAGTCATCTCACAGCTTTTGTTTGTGTTTTAATAGTAATCTCACAGCTATCTGTTAAAATATGTTTGTATATTAACTTGCATAATTTTTTATGTAACATTGACAGGAAAACTGGTTATACTAATAAACGATATTAAATGAGAATTTAAACCCATGCATTGTACTTTCATCTTGTTTTTTATTCATACCAAGATAAACATATTACCCAGAATAAAAATCTTATTTCTTCGATTTGAGGTGAATAATGACGAAGTTTTTCACAATGAACCAAAGCACCTTTGACGACATGTGTGTATAATAGGGTAAAAGAGCTTAAAATTGTACCATCTTTGTACAAGGCAAAAATCCTTTATATTGAACATTTTCCTCCAGTTTATTTTATTCATACCTAGATTAACATATCACCAAGCATAGCAATCTGACTTAATCTATTTGGGATGAAAAATGAAAAAGTTTATCAAAAAGAACAAAAACACGTTTGACAGCAATCGTGTACAACAGAAGAAAAGAGCTTAAAATTGTACCAACATTGTATAAGGCCAAATACTTTAAATTGATTATTTTCTTCTGGTTTGTTTAAATCTATACTTAGATTAACATCTACCCTAGCATAAAAATCTTACTTCAACGATATGGGATTAGAAATAGAAAAGTTTGTCAAAAAGAAACAAACCACTTTGGCGACAGGTGTGAAAATTGATTGAATGGAATAACAGAATAAAATAGTACAAATTGTACAAAGGCAAAGTCCTTTAAAATACCTCATTTTCGTCTACTTTTTTATAAATCATACATAGATTAGCATCTCACCTAGCATAAAAAGCTTACGTTATCAATATGTGATGCTTAATGAAGATGTTTAAAAAAAATGCTTCGGGCCTTTCAATTTTTAAAAAATTATCGAAAATGAACGTATCCAGTGTTCTCTTTCAAATTCCGATAAATTAATAATTAATTAGAATAATAACTACCAAAACCTAAAGAATTATCAACACAGAAAATAAATACTTATTTTTATTCACACAAAAAATATTCAATATGTCTTTTTTTCGGCGACCGACTTTGCTCACTACGAGAAATTTGTAACGTTGCGCTTTCAGACATTCATTGCTCTGCAAACTGACAACCGAGCGCTAAAAAACACTAATTAACACAGGGGACAAAAATATTTATTAATTGCACTCGTCCTGCAGGACAAGTGCATTAAAATTTTCACTCGTCCTGCAAACACATGCACTTGTCCTTCAAATATGTGTGAAAGAAAGATTGCAAAGAACTGATATGACTGACAATATTTTTTATATCACTGCTTAAATGCTGCTTACTTAGTTATTCATGCCAGCTGATCACAGAAGAAATGTTAACTTACTTTATTTATGAGGAACACAAAATAAATAAATGAAGACAAATTTTTGTTTCCTTTTTCTAATGCTTGCGTGCTTTCCATTTCGGATGGTTGAACATCGCTCGTGCCCCCTTTAAAGAACGCTCGTATGTCAGACATTTTTCAGATGAAATTCAGACTGGTTTAAAACCGTACTTTGCAGTAAAATAATTCTTTAAAAAAATCAATACTTATAGTGAATGAAGTCAGATGGTTCCCTGTCAACATGGACGCGCAAAGTTTACACCAAAAAGCCAATTTTTACTCGGGACACAGTCTCGCATAACAACGCGCACCTGCTGTATGAAATTTTCAATTACGATTTCTGGTTCATTATCGTTCTACTTTCAGAATAGATATGCTTTAAGAAATGATTTTATTTAATGAAAAAGAGTCTTACTGGTCAGAAAATATATATTTTAACATCATTTTTTTTTCACTTGTCCTGTAGGACAAGAGCTTTAGTGGAATTTTTGTCCCCTGTAACACATTAAGATTGTTAATAACAATATCAATATAATATAAACTACCAGATCATGCTCAGAATACCCTACGACAACAACTATTAACGACTAATTACGAAGAATAATTGATTGCTTTATAACAAAATGGCCGACATTAGCTGGAACAGGGAAGAATCTACAGGTACACCGGCATCTCCAAAATCAATGTCACGTGACCCGCGTCCGCCGTTAGATATTATCGCATATCGCTATCGCGAAGAGGAGAGTTTCCAATCTGTGTTATCTATAGGTCTTTGATATTAATTACAAAAAGAATCCACATTCATTTTCTTTTTTTGATATACGAAAACAGTAAAATGTATGCCCGAAAACAGTGTTTTAATATATGAAAACAGTGAATATTAAGACTAAAACATCGCTTTTTCCTATGCATGGTTTAAAAAAGAATAGTAGTTTAAAGATATTTCAACATATATCGTGACATTTTCTTTCGACGATTGGGCATTTTCCGGTGTAAACATGCGTACCGCGCATACTCGACGGAAGTTACGTGTTGTTTACATTGACTATACATAGCTCCATCAACGATGACCTTATTTATCATTTCATGGCTATACAGACGGTAAATTAACATACTTTTGTTCAAATATGGTGCTTTTCATGCCTTTCAGCTAATCCCTAAATATCACCAGTTATGAATAAAGTTTTACTTTATTTAACAACAACTTATTTAATCAATAAGGAGACTGTATTTGGCACGTGCAAAAACAGTTATATAATATATTTTGTAGCATAAGGGTCCTTCTAGAGGCCCTTACAGGAGGTATGACCCTGGGGATTTGACAGAAGCGTACCAGGCTGTGGTAGAGGATGGGATTTCAGTGGAAAGAGCTGCAAAGATGTTCGCAGTGCCCATAACCACTTTAAAAGATCGGGTTAAGGGCAGAGTTGACATAGACACTTTAAGATCAGGGCCGCACACTTTGTTCATGTTAGATCAAGAGGCATTTTTAGCTAGCCATTTGCAAACAATGGCTGAAGTAGGCTACGGCTACTCACGCCAGGAAACCACAATTTAGCATCTGACTACGCTGTACATGTTGGTATAAAACAAAAAGCGCAAACATTAGGCTTTGACTGGTTTTATGGCTTCATGTCCAAATGGCCAAATTTGAAGTTGAACAAGCCTAGAAGTCTTGAACTATCACGTGCCATGTCTGCTAATCCAATTTCCATCAACAATTTCTTTAAAGAACTGACAAACATAATGAATAAATATGACTTAACAAGCAAACCTGAATGCATATTCAATATCGACAAGAAAGGACTGAATGTTGAACAAAACCCCCCAAAAATTGTTTCTGGAAAATTATGCAAAATCCAGGCAGTTACATCTGGAAAGTCAAAAAATGTTACTTTGATTGGATGTGTTAGTGGTGTCAGACACCAAATACCACCTTATTTTGTGTTTCCAGGTAAGCGTATGTTGGACTCCCTTTTAGCAGGAGCTACCCCTGGAGCAGCAGGCACAGTCACTGAAAGTGGATGGTCAAATTCTGTTGTATTTGACCATTACATGAAAAATTATTTGTTGAAGTATTTGCCAGCTAGAGACAGTGGTTATGTTCTCATATTATATGATGGCCACAAGAGTCACGTATCTTTGCCGTTAATTGAATGGGCAAAAAAAGAACACGTAATTCTGTTTGTTTTGCCCCCTCACTGTAGTCATCTGTTACAGCCCTTAGATGTCAGTTGCTATGGGCCCCTAGAACATGCCTGGAATTCTGCATGCCATAGACACATAAGAGAAAGGGGTGGTAATGCAATCACACGGTATGAAGTGTGTGCCCTTGCTTGCAGAGCTTACACAAGTACCCTGACTGCCTCAAATATTCAGGCAGCTTTTAGAAAGTCGGGTGTATTTCCCTTAAATCCAAATGTGATAAGCCCCTTGGATCTGGCTCCATCAACAGCTTTCAAAAATAACAACTCGACTCAAGCTGTTCCTGAAAAATCAGATGAATCTTTTTTTCAAACAAAAGGTGGTCAAATTCTAAAAAATGTTCAACAGCAAAAGCCAAGGAATACCCTAAGTAGAGTTGTGGGAGGCAGAGCTATAACAGAATCGCCAGTTGTTGGCGCAATAAAGCTTCACTTGAAGTCACAGAGCAAACAGTGTAAAGATGTAGAACAGTGTATCATCTCTTCCTCTGTACCCAGTACCTCCGGCCTTCCGGTGAAACGAAAGCAGCCCCCAGTTGAAGAGGTGGTCAGCTCCGACTCAGATGATAGTGACATTGCAGAGTCTGACAAGTGCATTATGTGCAAGCTCTTCTATCCCCCTTCCACTGACACAAAGCTTTTATTCATTAACATTGTCAAGTGGGGATGTTGTGATTTGTGTCAAGGATGGGTACATTTGACATTTTGTACACAAATCAATCAAATCAAAATCAAATAAATTTTATTTTGAGTCGGCAAGACAATAACAAATAACATAAGCTGTGAAGCTTTTGAACCGACTATACAACAAATGTAAACAGTAAAACAAGAGTAAAGAAGCTAGTTAAAAGAAAGACAATCACTTGGGTATTAAAATACAAATACATAATCAGAAGAAATACAAATACACAAACAGTCGATACAATTTAAGGCATACAACACAAATTAGACTACTTCCTTACTTTCCTGCTGGTATTGCACTAGGAGGGGCAATTTAAGGCATGATATTATCATCATCATGGCACTCATGGGGTTAAATATGTTTAAAACAAACAAATCAATGTAAGGATGAAGATTAGCTGGACCAGCAGCAGAGTCAGTGCAAGAAGTTATTTATAATGACCAGGGAGTAATAAAGCATGGATGGAAACCAAAAGCAATATAAAGCAAAAATAAACGTACATTTGCAACCACAAATAAAACAATATGAGACAGTCATCGAAATTCAGATTTAAATCTACAAGCAAGTCGGGCTAGTAATATGGGAATTTGTACTAGCCCGAGTCAGCTTTTACTAGCCCAAACATTTTTTTATTAAAATGCAGATACAAATAATATAAAACATCAAAAGAAGCATTCATTTATTCAACAATCTTGAGAATACATTAAAACTCTCTGATTTATTTCATCCTCATCGACCTCCAAGTCAGCTTCCTCATCTAATCCAGACTCTTTTGTATCCTGAAACAAGAATAAATTACTTTCACACACGATTTCAATCTAATCAAAATTATAAATATATACATACAGTTTAGGTACAAATTAGCAGAACAGTATCCCATATACCCACGCAAAAGAGAGAGCAAACCACCAGAAAATAGAAACTTGAGTTGGCGCTCGCTTTCCAGGTTTCGCCCCCGCGACGTATTTCAATAACTGTTCGGCCATTACACCCTCTGTGAACCGAACGCAACGCAAAACATTTATTTTCATAATAGTAATCCGGGAACCACAAAACCATGTGCTTCGGCTGATTGCGCAGCACATGTGCGCAATGTGTTAAATACATAAGCGGCAGTTGATATAAGCGGCTTAAAACTTTATTTATAAATATTGAAAATGAAAGTGGAACTCGTTTTTTGTTTTCTGAATTTTTCAAGCACGTCGGGCTTGTAATATTGGATTTCCTACAAGCCCGAAAGAAAAAATACTAGTTTTTTGCTGTCGGGCTAGTGCGAATTTCGACGACTGATGAGAGTTTAAAAGCTGTGTAGGAAGCTGCTGATCTATTCCTGTGGATAGGACTAAAAACTGCAATAAGAGAAAAGGAAATAAAAAACTGAACACAAAAAGAAACACAAAAGTGCGACCCGATAAGACTTATCTAAGAACGAATATCATCTCAAATCAGATTTGGGGTGAACTGATCAGCAGCTTTCTCACAATAAAACAAGTAACATAGCGAAAAGCAACACAACTATGAGCAACACAACTATGAGCAGGCACAGGCAAACTAATATATTAAAGCAAAATAAAATACAAAAGCAAAAATAAAATACAAAAGCAGAAATAAGGACAGCAGAAGCAGCCGAAGAACAAAACAAAGAAAGCAGTGTGGCATGCCGCTCCAGATCTGTGTGCCAGCTATGCGAGCCTATGTGACATTGCATCCTGAGCATTTACATTCTTTACCATTCCAGTGCACAATAAAGCTCTTAAATTGATTAAAATTGCTCGCTTTTCTGAAGCTGTCTGGAAAGGAATTCCACAGAACTGGAGCCGCATGCCGGAAACTGCTACTACCGTACTTTGATGACTTAACCTGGGGAATCTCTAATAAGTTGGTGTACCTGAAATGGTAACAAGAGTCACGTTTAAACACTAGGTCATTTAAGACAGGTGGTGCCATGTTATTTATAATTTTGAAAGTTTCAAGTGCCATAGATCTGATTCTTCTGATATACAGGCTAGGTAGATTTGCTTTACTAAGTAATTGATCATAGGAACTACAATAATCATCATATACAAAACGTAGCGCTCTTTCCTGTATTTTTTCAATTTTATCTGTATTACGTTTACCGCAGAAATGCCAAGTTAAAGGGCAAAAACTGAAATTTGATAAAATAAATGAATGAAAAATGGTCAGTCTACTTAAGCGACAGAGGTTTTTCCCTATTCTCTTCAAGATATTAAGTTGCTGAGCTGCCTTACTGCATATACTACTAATATGACTATTAAAATTTAAGTTGGAGTCCAAGTTTACGCCAAGGAGTTTGACTACATCATCACATTTTATGTTAGCATTTCTTATATCAAAAGAGGGATTTCTTGAAGAAGTTCCTTTTTCTACAGCGATTGCTTGAAACTTGTCGGGATTGGCTTGCAAGTTGCATACAATTAAAAGTAAACCAGTCTATTAGAATATTGCTCTCTTCTTGTAGAACATTTACTAAATCATCAAAATTTGAGGTACAGTACGATAATGTGTTGTCGTCAGCATAGTTATAGAGTGTACCCTTATGAATGAAGTAAAATATATCATTTATAAATACATTAAATTGGAGAGGACCGAGTATAGAGCCCTGTGGCACGCCCTTGATAATGTGTGCCCATGAACTTACTGAGCTGCCAACTTTAATTTGTTGTTTCCTATGGGAAAGGTAAGATGTTAAGAGGTCGATTGAGGTTTTAGAGAGGCCGTAACATTTTAATTTACATAAAAGAATATCATGAGGTAGGCAATCGAAGGCCTTAGATAGGTCCATGAGAACAGCAGCGACATATTGGTAAGAGTCTAATGCAGTTTTCCAATCCTCGACAAGTTTCAATAGAGTTGTTTGGCATCCATGTCCTTTTCTGAAGGCACATAAGAAATTAATAAAAAATTTATCAAAATGTAATGTAAGTTGGTTTGCAAGTACTTTTTCAAAGATTTTTGAAGGAGCTGGTAGTATGCTAACAGGTCTGTAGTTTGATTTTTCTAGGGGGTCGTTTTTCTTGTATACTGGGGTTACCTGTGCCTGCTTTAGTCTATCCGGAAAAATTTCGGTATCAATAGATTTATTTATAAAATGTGTATTGAAAGGGACCAGTGACTGCGAACCTAATTTGAGTAGTTTGACAGATATTTTATCAATGCCTGTAGCTTTTTTAGCATTAAATTTATTTAAAATATTTGAAACTGTGAATTGTTCAACATGTTAAAAGTTAAAACAATCTTGAGATATTCTGCTCTAGAATTTTTTCTATACTAGGAAAAATCAAAGTACTAAGGCGGGGTGACTCTTTCCTTTGCCCTAAGTGTACTGCTGAAGATTAATAAAATAGACAGCTGACATAATAAAACTGTAAATAAGTTCTTAAAACTGTTAATTTCTGTTCAAACTAGTTAAATACAGTTTAAATATGTTCATTTTTTAATTGGACCATACCCCTTATCTTTGTTGAAGAGTATGGAACTATTTACTATTAGTGCAACACGACCGTCGAAAATACCCCACCCGATACTTTGAACACAGCCGGTGAGTATCTGACATTTTTCTTTATTGTTAACAAGTATACAACTTTTCTGATTAAGTTTTTTATACAAATCTATTTAAAACAAATTTGTTTATGAAAATATTCATGACTTTCATATTTATTTGCATCATTTATATTGCCGTTTGTTGAAAAATCGTTATATCGTTGAAATTACCCCACACCAGGATATGTTACAACTTTTTAATAAAATTTATATGAATTAAAAAAAATCCACATTAATTTTCCTTTTTTGATATACGAAAACAGTAAAATGTATGCCCGAAAACCGTGAACAATATATACGAAAACAGTATGTATTCAAAATGTTAGCAAGAAATAGATATCGATAAAACATAACCAATACTATTTTATTCATTTGTAATGAAATTAACTATTTCAAGAAACCACAAACAGCATACCAAATGGGTGTTATAATTGATCGCTTTAATATATTTGTTTGCAAAGTCGGCAATGTATGATTAAAGCAGCAGTTCGTGTCTTCTTTTGTGTTGCATTTTCTATAAATATCAAACTGTGATCATTAATGGATTGTAATTAGAGAAAAACTAAAGAACATGATTGGTATAATTTGTTTGTTGTTATCACAATTCCATAATCGTAATTTTAATTGTTTCAACAAACATTGTTGTTTTTCGTGTAGATTGATTAAAGCAATCATAAAAGAATTACTCAAATCAACCGACTTATTTCGATATAAAAAGTTGGAAGTTCAGTCTTGAATCCTTCTTAATACTGTTCGAATTCATTGTGATAACGTGTGAGTGACTTACAATGGCAATTGACAAGTGTACCGTGTTTTCGTTCATATGTACGGATAGCTGTATCCTGTGTGAGGTAAGAGATATACTTAAATATTTATGGTCCGTATTTTTCCTATAACTGTGTCATTCAACAACGACTTATTTTCTTGCATTAATAATTAATTGTCAATAGCAAAGAATTTTGCGCGTTTCTGACATCCGTACTTGACTATAACAATATTCTACGACTTCACATTCTATATTTACTTTTAATTTATTTGCATTCGAGTATAAATAATTTCACATCAATAAATATTGTACAGAAATTTGTTACTTTAAGATATGCAACCTATGAATTCATTGTTTGTTTGTCAGTCGTTATCAAACACTTTCAATTGTTTGTATAAATATAGGGGTTCATTACGTTTTTTGGAGTGTATTGTCACAGTTATCTGTCAGGTGTGAAACCATTGTTTAATACCGGTATACATGTTTTTTTAATCCAATTACGCAACTGTAATGTGCCATTGCCCTAAGGGATTTATCTGCATTATTACCTTAATCCGGTCATAAAAATGGTTGATCGAAGTGACACCAGACGGATAAGTGAAAATAGGGAAGAAATCTGCTGAAATAGCGCTTTAAAATGTACTGTCCGAAAAGTAAGAATCACCAAAAATATTAACCGAATACTTATAGTAATTGCGGTATGTTTCATGTGAATGAACGTTAAATGCCAGATGTTTTATAGTAAAATAAGAGTTTTGAGCAATATTTGTAAGGATATTGAGTATTGTAGGAATTATATCCTTTGCTTACGTTACTCATTTGTTTTAAATTGAACATGTTATATTTATTCGCACTAATAATTTTGGACTGTAATTTTGTTGTTATGGAGTCTTTTGATTTGAAAGGACATACAATTATTTAAGCAATTTGACAAACAATCGGGGTTTTGATAGTGATTATGTTTACAATTATTATTAAATGAGACCAGAAAATATGTAAAGATACGGCTAGCAAATTTCTGTGTTAAAGCATTTCAAGGTAGAGCCGATTATATGAGTCGCATTCTAATAAAACTGGGCATAATGCATGTGCGTAAAGTGTCGTTTTAGATTAGCCTGTTCAAACCGCACATGCATTATGCCCAGTTTTATCAGAACGCGACTCATATTATCATGCTTGTATCCCTTTCAATTATACACACGCATTCAGAAGTGTTTTTTTTCCATTCTTTTAAGTATGCCATACCTGGAGTCATTTTAAATGCCAGGGCATCACGAAATCTCTTGAGAAAAGCTAGATTGATCAGAATCTAGAATTCTACTGTATATCTTGTCGTAGTAATTCTGATGGCACTTTAGACTATAAATCTGGATTGCTTCTTCTTCATGGTGACTCAAAAGGCGGTATCGAAAAGCTAAACTCGGGCGTTAAGAGACAGAACCTGTTGCACAGCAACACTGATTAAAACACCCTTTGCCGGTAAAAAACCCTGCCAATGAAAAAGAAAATGAGCAGAGCGGTCAAGAACGCCATCCGCAAAAAGAAAACTTTAAAAATTGATGTCAAGCTGTTGCCTTAATTGTCAACACATTATGCATGAAATGTATTTCTTTATGCTGTGATTAAAATTCCCTTATGCTGGGATTATTTATAGGCATGTGACTTTAAAGCTGTCGTCTTAATTGTCGTTGCGATCAGCACATGTTTAAACTTTAAAACACGGTCGGATACGGAACATCATAATTATTATGCATCTTATTATGAAATGTGATTTATTTCCAGAATGTCTGTATGTAAAACATTGAATTTAATTTTGTCTACTCTACCAAAAATACCAATATTTAACATGTGTTCATTAATAAAATATATATTTTGATGTGTTCTTTTATATAACCATTGACTTAATTACAGGTACCGTCTTAAACATATTTGAATCTTCGCTCAAATGCTTTCTAAAGTTATCATATATTAAATCATGATTTAATGGAAATAGCACGATGTAAAGGCGGGAAATCTAACTGTTTTCGGTAAATTTACTGTTTCCGATACAGTGATTTTTTTTGCTCAAATTTACAGCCGATTTTCGGCTGCTTCTCAATCGCAAAAAAAACACGTTTTTTCCCAAAAATCTGACCAAAATTTCCCAAAAAAAGCCCAACTTCCAAAAAAAAAAAAAAAAAAAAAATTTTTTTTTTTTTTTTTTTTTTTTAGAAAGAAGTCTCATATAACTTAATTAGGATTTCATAAATCTAGGTCTCAACTTTATTTTTTTAAACATCTTACAAAATATGTAACTTGAATTTAGTCTTTTTTGTCCATAAATAATTCCCAAACTTGCCACTTTTATTGATTAAAAAAAATCCCAATTTGACCAGACTCCTTTTCTAGAAAACTCCCTGAACATGCACTTAAAAACAATATCACTTCTGTTACTTATAATCTTATTTATTATGCTTAATTTTTCCCAATTTCATGGTTTATCGCGATATTTTTCCCAATTTCACGGTTAATCGCGCTAATTTTCCCAATTCAAAAGGCACAGGCTGTAACAAATTAAAGCAAAAAAAATCACTGTGATATCATGTCCTCGTATTATATAATGCTTCCATTTAAAACAGTAATAACATGCTTATCGTACAAAAGAAATAATTAATATAAAGCATCATTTAAATGCGTACTGTTATAAACATTAATTAAAATCATAGTTTAACGCCACTATCACGATGTAAAGGTGGGAAATCTAACTGTTTTCTGTACATGTTACTGTTTTCGGTATCATGTCCTCGTATTATATAATGCTTCTATTTAAAACAGTAATAACATGCTTGTCTTAAAAAAGTAATAATTAATATAAAGCATCATTTAAATGCGTACTGTTGTAAACATTCATCAAAATCATAGTTTAACGCAACTATCACGCTGTAAAAGTGGGAATTCTAACTGTTTTCGGTACGTGTTTTCGGTATTTAGTCATACCCCGTCACAAGAGGGGTTTTCCGTTACTAAAAATAGAATGGCCTTCAAACCTCTCGATCGCGGCCATTTACATTGTATTAGAGTAAAGATAGTCGGAAGACTAAATACTGACAATTTAACAAAACAAAATGATAAATACCCGTATTCTTTCTTAAAGTAAGACTTAAATAAATGATAATTTAAAAATAATAAAACGTATAATAATTTGATTATAATTATAAAAATTAAGTGGTGTGGATGCGATAGTGTTATTTTTCATCAGCGATAGAAATTTGTTGAAAGAGGTGCATAATTGAATCATTTAAAAAACAAAGCCCTAAAAAAGCGCAATACATTACAATCTTTCAATGTAGTTTTAATTTTCTTTTACATTTAATGAATTTTCGTTTCGTTTTACATTGAATGAAAATATTAATAAATTTTAGCATTGAAATGGAGAAAAAAACACCTGCATATTTTGAAAATTGAACTGTTTTACATGTTTATTGAAAACACTTTACTAGTGATAATGAGCGATATAAATCTAGCATTTTATGATACCATAAATCTATACATTTAATTTATTTTACGCAAGTATTTTATATCCCTTCTATGATCAAACGTGATTGCTTGTTTTCATGATGATGTTTCAAACACCGCAGTAACGCACGATCTTTACACGTTATAGCAGAGTTTACATTTGCAGGTTAAATACGTTAAGTGTGTAGCAGTAAATTAGTACAATATTTTAAATTTATAGTTCTTAAACACTTTATTGTTATGCTTAAACTGGCTAATATATATACCCTGTACAGTTTCTGTTAATCCATTTATGACAAATGTATATTTTTTAAATATGTTCAAATATTTTATTAAAGCATTTGTTAAGTATTTGGCTTAAATGACTGCTCAATCTGCCAAGAGATGACCTGGAGGTATCATAAATTGTGTTTAATGACCAGACACATGTGGTTTATTCAGGATATATGTCCTCGGGTTTATGACACTCTGTTTTCTTAGTAATTGTCTGGACAGTACCCGATTATAACGAGATAATGGGTTTGTGATGAACAAAGGTGCAATTAAACACTGGGGTATAAATGCTGAAACAAAGAGTGTCCAAATTGGTGTGAACAATTAAATAAAAACAGTTACATTTATCAAGAGGATTAAGTTAATCTTTAACAAGGTAAGTTTTTACAGGCATATAGGTTCAAATCAGTTTCTATATGTTGATTACATTAAATCAATCTATTGTTGTTTATTTTCGTCCTTATTTGTGTTCGTTCATTGTATTGAATTTATTCTGAAAGAATTTCAACTTCTGAGTATTTTGTTGTTTTTAAAAAGGGTCACAAATATGTGTCAAGAACAGATTGTTATGATAATCTAATCACGATGCGGTTCATCAAACGCAAACAATAGCAGAATGGCCGCAGTTTTGACGGCCAAAATTCGAGCATGCGCAAACGTGACGTCATTATCGGAATCCCCAAAACCTCCTATTTTAAGTAAGCAATTCTAGTACATAGAATTACACTAGCAGTGACGATTTTCAGAAAATTTCTGCCCAAAAATTTAGTTCAGATTCTAGTATGAAGATGCTTCAGCCTATATTCTTATCAATTTGTGCATTAGTTTAGCAACCAGTTTGTCTCGAAGGTGTATTGTACAAATCGTTTTATTCTGTAAGCTAGAATAAGCTAGAAAAAAATAAAAATCTATGGATCAATTTTTCTGTTTGCTAGAATATGATTTTGGCATGTATGGAAGAATGTCATTAAATGCTTAAAATTGATAAATGTAAACATTGGAACTAAAAAGCTCCGTTAATAAACAAGAATACTGTAAAAGAAAGAGAAAAAACATATCCACAACTGTGCTCGAACCATTGACAGTAAAAATGAGCACTTACACCACTCAGCCATCTTTGCTCATACAGTCAATTAATGGTGTATTTTATTCTTTATATTTGCAATCATTGTAGTGGCACAAAATTTAATGCTAACAACAAAACTCTCCAAATTATCATTTTGCATTTGTAATGCTTGATAATTTTCAGGTTTTTAAATCTACAAAAGATGCATATAATGGATACTTTAGAGCATGGTATATTTGCGAATCTGAAACATTTTTGTCAATAAACCAAAACGTGAAAAGGTTTCTTTTATAGGCATGTATGAAATATGGTTAGTCTAAAAATGTGAAATCTATAATTTCATGTTTAATTTCAGGCATACATGCTAGAAAGCAGTCAATTACTATGGCAACCACAGGGGCATCAAGAGTTGCACAACTGGTGTGTTATCTCCTCTTCCGACTGCTTTTACCATGCGTTCTCTTAGTCGGTAAGAACCACCGTTTATACTTGTCTGTCCGTATTTCAAGGGACCCGTCAATCCTGCTTTTGTTGCATGCAGGGGCATGTTACTTAATGTGGTGACATTGTTAAACATGTTGAAGTTTGTATGTTTATGAAATTGAATATTTATCAAACTGAAAGTGCTTTTTAATCTTCATAAATCAAAATAACATAACTACAATAGATTTTTATCTTGCTTAAAATGTCCGAATCTCACAAATGAAAATTGTGGAAGTCAAAATACTTTAATCAGGGGTATTTGGTCAGTTTATTGCAATCGGTAGTTAAAAAGGGCCATTATATGTTAAAACTTCTGTGCTTACATGCTTGTGCAATGGAATCAATTACAGGCTTGGTGAAATTGCCGGTCCGCCGGTCCTGATCGGCAGATTTCCATTTGGTCCGGCAGGTTTAACAAGAATGTCGGTCCTGGCAACCGGCAAAATGTGAAATGAATGCAAACAAATAATATTTTTTCAAAGTTGAAAATTCGAAGAGCAAACGCCTTACTACATCATGAAAATGAAATCACTCATGGTTTTGATGTTTTCAATAAGTTTGTTTCGTACAATTAGCAAATCCAACTGGATACACAACACCTACTTCAAACTCAGTTGCAAAATCGGCAACTGCTTTCTTACAAAAAAGATCTTGATATCTTTGACATATTTTTCGAGTACATAAGGAGATAAGGACATTAAAATATGAATTTCTTTATAAAGCATGGCTTTAAAAGGTTGTTTATAAAATATAAACAATGTTCTAGTGATATCTTTATAACATGCACTCCTCATAGGTCTCCAAAAATATTATCATTTTACATTGTAAAGGTTAGTGTCCGTTTACTGAATTTGATTCGAAAAGGAGATTGCTTAACTGTGTGACACTGAAGAAGATATGGAGATTGAAGAAGATTGTCCAGACTATCAAGACGAATTGATTAACACAGAAAAACTGTTATCTTATTAGGATAAAGCACTGGCAGTGGCTTGTTGAGCTAAAATAAAGGGTTTATGTTAATGTACATAATTGTGTTGTTGTTTTTTTCGGTCCGGCTAAATTTTCTCCGGACCGGCACATTTTCTGAAATGCATGTCCGGATGACTGGCAGAGTTTTTTTTTCCAATTTCGCCAAGCCTGCAATTAACCTCAAATCCTTGGAAAAATATGCTTGGACAAACAGAAAGACAAAATGATTTTTTTTTTAAACATAGCACGACCAATTACTCAATGCAAACCTAATTAATCTTCCAAATTGGTTATACTACAGGATTTAATGCGTAACATCTTAATATGGGCCATCTTCTGGAAGCATTAAAACAAATTCCTTACCTTCTATGTCCCCCTCCCAATAAAGACAACAACAAAGACTTGCAACTCGGATAATTTGTCCCCTTTAGTCTTCACCACATTATTTGACTGCAGTTACTTGTCTTGGAAAGTACATGTATCGACGAATGCCGCTTATTTTACAGGTGCTGTGGTGAGATACAATGCTGTGTCGTTTTTGTACACGGTGTTCTTGTTGCTGTGTCCACTCATGCCAGCCCCAACATCAGTAACAATCAGAGGTACATAAACTCACAACTTTTCAGTTAATAAGGCTCAATTTTTTGTTTTCGACTCAAGCACTACTTTAAAGTACCACTAGTTATCTTAAGAATACTAAAATGTACCCGGGTATGTACAATAGGCTTAAAAGCAATCAGTCGTACTGCGGGATACTTTTAAATATATTTACCGTTCCTCGTCAGGGCCCTTAATCTGTCAAATTCACGGCCGAAATTCGTCTGCATTCCCCCAACTGAAAAGTATACTTTTTTCCCCTTTTGGGAGGAAAAATTCCCCCCCCCAAATTTTTTTTTTTTTTTTTTTAATAGATACATGTGTCTCGTAATTATTATATCTCAATTCTATTTTAATTTAATCTTGTCAAACATAATTAATTATGAAAAAAAAACAATGAATATAGTGCAAACATGTACAAATGTAATAATTAGAGAGTAAGTAAAAAATCCCAAACCCAAAAAGGGAAACGCCGTGAAAATTCCCCCTGCTATGGGTAGCAACCCGCTTCCCCTAAAATGGATTGAGGGCCCTGCTTGTGTGTTTAAGGAGAATAGTTTAAGAGTATCAGGCGTACTTTTAAGTAGTTCCTGAACTGATTATGACTAATCAAGCATAAATAAGCCAATATGTTCAAATGTTATTATTTGGTTATGACTTGTTTGTAATAAAACCATATACATGCCTAAAATTAGTAGAAATTAGGCAGCAAATGGTAACATTTACAAAACAAACTGTTTTCTTTACAACCTTTAAAAGTTTGTTTCATGGTTGCAAACATGTAGGTTATTTCATAAGCATTATTTAGTACTGTTTTTGAATTTGTTCATAATTTGAATTTGATAATCTGGTATTGTCCAACAAAGTTTTAGTTTGCTATATAATAAGTCGGGATAACAGTTTAAGAGTTTTGTGACCTGGTAAATTGATCATATGTGGAAGTTTGAAATTAATGCATATGTTAATCAAAGTTATTAGGGCACTAACTATGCAAAAGTCTTGTTACTTGTGACATGGCTATTATAAACAAAAATTAATCGCTGGATTTTAATGTATTCCTTTAAATGATTGTACATACTTGTTTAAACATGCTTGAACCAGGGTTTTTTTTTACTAAGAAAGTGACGCCAATATTCGACGTCTTCCCCTACCAGAATTTTTCCCCTAAAAATACCATTTCCCCTCCAAAAATATAATTTTTCACCAAAATATTATATTTTACCCTCAAAGAAATGGTTTTTTTCTTTTGGGAAGTCGACACTTATCCAATTTGTACCATGTACAACGATCTCGCTCTCTCTCTCTCTCTCCTGACGAACACTCAAATCTGGGAATCCCAGTGATTCTATATATAACTCTTAAATTACGTCATGGAAACCGGGCAACTAATCGTATTAATCATGTGACTATTTTACTGGATTTCGGTCTTGCGCGAGAAGGGTGTTTCGTCAATTAATTACCGGAAACCAGTCAAATTTTCATCCGGGTTATGTGAAAGCCAAGATATAAACGTTAAAACAGGAAAAAGTCTCACAATTGGCGTTCATACACGAACAAAATAAAACATTCGGACTAGGAAAATATTAATTGACGCATTTTTTAAGAATGAATCATCAAAAACCGTTGAAACCCAGAAGGATTCGGAGGTACATGTAATCAACATCAATTTATACTGTCGGATTATTGTGAAAGTAGACAATTGGCAGCTGCCGCACCTTTCCCTTCCAATACTGTAGCAGATCTAGATCGTCAACCCATTCATCATGAAATTGAAATCATAATATTGACATCGTTCCCCGGCCCCAGTTGAAAACATTTCCCATTATTAGATCTACACCTGCAACTTTATTTAGGACTTTGACTTTAAAATCATACTTGTTCATGTGTTTAAGAACAAAAAGGTCAGAGACATGCCTCTTTTTCTAAAAAAAAAACCTGAAGTCTGTAGGTGAGTTATAGACATTGAAATGAACAGTTTTTATTTTTTCCCCAAATATGTCTCTTTTGCGCTTGATTTTCCCCTTTTACCCAGCGTCCAGCGTCTTCCCCTTTTTCTAAAAAAAAACCCTGCTTGAACAGAAATGTATTGAATGACAGTGTTTTAAATTTATTGCATCGTACTGTGAAATCATTTATTTTCGCCAGCACGAAATTTTGCCATTTTTATAAAAATGAAGTTTTTCGTCAGCACTTATTTCGCAAATTCCTGACTTTGAAAAAAAGGCTTCAGTCAATATCCGATATGTTTGTCCAAAATATATCGTGGTTGCGAAAAATCGTAGTGGGGAAAGACGGAGGACACTTGAGATTCACTTGCAGGAGGTGGGGCCTGTTTCTCACATGTCAATATACAAGTCTTTTGTTATCAGGTGACCAGTAATTTAAAAAAATTGCCCCCATTAGTGTATCATTATTATGATTAACGGATTAGTGGGACCGAATAACCGTTAATGAGTATTTGAAACCCGGGTTTGAAACAGTGAAGCCAGTTGCCAATTGGTCCTATTCATTTATTATCATGGCCAAACTAATAACAATCTTACCATTATTGGCGCAAATTAGAGAAGGTGCGAAGATTATTGGTTAAAATTAGTGTTAGCAAACTGTTTGGTCAGTTTTCAATAAAGTTTCAAGAGTTTTGCATCGTAAATATTTTATCACTTAAGTACAATAATTTTCGGTAATGTAAAATTAACAGTGCATTATGGGAGAGCAATTTCATAGGGCAAAGTTCAGATTTAATTGTAATAACCAATGGACGAGTGAGTTTAAATTAAATTGAATGCAATAGGATAGAAAGCAATGTTTTATTGCGTCATACTCAGTCATTCGAAACACGTGCTTTCCGGGGATTTCCTGGAAATTGCGCAAAAATAAAAGTTAATTTTTGAAAACAATTTCCCTACTTTTGGATGAAACTAATCATCATGATTGCTAATTTCTCTTTACCTGTTACGTTTTCAATTGCTACAAGTAACAATTATTTGAAACATGTATTGTAAAACTTGTAAAAGATTTCATTAATTATAAAGATTGATAGCCCATAAAACGAAGCACAAGCTATTTTTACACCTGTATTGTAGTTAAACGCAAACAACCAAACACAAAATGTTTTGTATTTATTTGTAATCAATGCCGAAAATGTGTACAGTAAGTATATACATCACCATCTTTTAATTTTGTTGATTGTCTTTGATCCGGATCTAATCCGGTGCGTGGAGGCTGTATAATCTTCTGCACAAACACTGAAAAACACAATACACACAATAGGTAATAAAGTTGTTAACAATTAGCGCTTATCATTACAATTCTACCTAAATGAAGCCAACGCAATCGATACAGCTGTACTGCTTTCGCGTTTTAGAGCAATGTCACTTGTAAGTTAAGTACACTGTGTAATCTACACCCTTTTGTGTCAAAACCGGATTTATCTTGATTACGTAACAGACGGAGTTTGTATGCCTGGATTATGTTGGATTTTAGTGCCTCATGCCTTTGGTTATTCAGTCTTAATTTGTTCAAATATGGGACATAATTGTTCGTTAGGATCTTGAATTCGTCAATCGGTCGACAGACGAAATATACGAAAATTAATGCCTGACGATATATAATGGTTTCACAGTATATGACATATAAATATGTGTCTTGTTCTGAGAAAACTGGGCCTAATGCATGTGCGTAAAGTGTCATCCCAGTTTAGCCTGTGCAGTCAGCACAGGCTACTCAGGGACGACACTTTCTGCTTGAACTAGATTTTTGATAAAAATGGACTTCCTTTAAATGAAAAATACCATTAAAGCGGAAAGTGTCGTCACTGATTACCCTGTGCGGACTGCACAGGCTAATCTGGGATGACACTTTACACACATGCATTTTGCCCAATTTTCACAGAACAAGACACATATTATCTTTCTTCCAGGTTGCACAGGCTTGTACCTGCGGTTTGTGTTTGGGCTGGGACTGCTTGCAAGTCTTGCCCACGGAGTTTTCCATATCACACTCAAGGCTATGGCTACTGATAGCAAGCCATATGGGTCCATGTTTACAAACTGTAAGTAGTATTCGATTTCCAATTCACACTCTAAATTATGGCTACTCATGGAAATGATATTGTTCCATGTTTGCAAACTGTAAGTAGTATATGATTTCCTTTTACAATTTAGGCTATTATTACACATGACAAGCAATATGGGTCGATGTCTCTAAATTTTAAGTAGTATTTGATTGGCATATCACATACTATACACGGCTACCTGTGACAAGCCCTTTGGGTTTATTATTCCAAATGGAACATATATTTTGATTTCCATACCACACTATACAATGGCTTCTCATCACAAGCTATGTTGGCCTGTATTTCCAAACTGTTAGAAGTATTGTATTTCAATATCCCACTATGCAATGGTTTCTCAAGACAAGCCATATGGGTCTATGTTTCCAAACTATAAGTCATATTGTATTTCATGACAAGCCATATGGGTCTATGTTTCCAAACTATAAGTCATATTGTATTTCAAGACAAGCCATATGGGTCTATGTTTCCAAACTATAAGTCATATTGTATTTCATGACAAGCCATATGGGTCTATGTTACCAAACTATAAGTCATATTGTATTTCATGACAAGCCATATGGGTCTATGTTTCCAAACTATAAGTCATATTGTATTTCATGACAAGCCATATGGGTCTATGTTACCAAACTATAAGTCATATTGTATTTCATGACAAGCCATATGGGTCTATGTTTCCAAATTGTACTTATTATTGTATTTCAAAATACAATAGCTTCTAATGACTTGCCATAAAGGTCTATGTTTCCTAACTGTAAGCAGTATTGTATTTCAATATCTCGCTATACAATTGGTACTCATGTCTAGCCATATAGGTCTATGTTTCCAATCTTCAAGTAGTCTTGTATTTAAATACCACACTATACAAAGGCTTCTCACAGCAAGCCATATGGGTCTATGTTTCCAAGCTGTTAGTAGCATTGTATTTAAATATTAAACTATACAATGGCTTCTCATGGACTTTGCATACCGTCTTTATCCTAATAAACGCTCCCGCCCTAATAAACGCGCCCATATCGTATAATAAAATGAAGGAGTGATCAAAATAATAGCCCCCCCATTTCTCGGCTGCTAAGGGGTAAAGTAATTGCATTTTATTGAAGGAAATTTTTTTTATCAACAAGGTAATTGGCAAGAACCTTATAGAAATAAAACTTTAATAATAATAATAATAACATATATATTTGGAACAGATGATGTAAGAAATGAACTCCATTATTATTGTATCGGTGTTTTCAGTTTTAAATGTCAAATTCATGTTACAAATTTTTTTACACCGTGCATTTAAAAATACGGATCTACCCAGGTTGTTCAATATGTGGTACGCTGGGCCGAAGCTACCGTAACCATAAACTTTCACTTATTAACACTGTTCATATCTCGGCCACACATACTGTTACAGTTCTCACTACTGTCACATTGACAACGGCCCTTTCATTTCGCATGATAATAGGGTGTAGTATTCTTATAACAGGGTTCCCAGCCAACCTGGAAGTCAGGGAAAACCTGGAAAAAGACTTTCACTTTTTCCAGTATGGGAATTTGGGAAAAGTTCCTGAAATCAGGGAAAAAATCAGGGAATTTTGTTTAGTCAGACTTTCCTGACGTTCTCTTAGTACTGTTGTTCCTGTTACTGTTTAAAAATGTTGAATTACGTAACAATATGTTCCAAATATTGTTGCAAAACAAACATTAAATGAAAATTAATGAAAGGGCAAGGAAAGGATGGCTGTGAGGGGAGATGGGAGGCCATGGCTTTAAAATTACATAAATAAAATACATGTTATTGGCTGCAACTGCTATTTATTGAGGTTGTCTAAAACAAGTTACAGGTTGAAATTATGATCCTGGAATTTGGATTTTCCCTCAGGGAAAAATCAGGGGAAAATCAGGGAATTTTGTTCATACAAAAAACTGGGAACCCTGTTGTGATATGTTAAGGATTGCTCAATGAACTTGGAACTTTTCGCAAATACCGGTTAACACATTTTAGGTGTTGGCTCATATTATACCTAAAGGAGGGTGAAATAAACGTGCCCTCTTTGTGATTTGCATCCCGCCCGGGCGCATTTATTAGGATAAAGACGGTATGTGTCTATGTTTTCAAACTGTAAGTAGTTTTGTATTTCAATATCACACTATACAAGGGCTTCTCATGCCTAGTCATATAGGGCTATTTTTCAAAACTGTAAGTAGTATTGTTTTTTAATATCACACTATATAATTGCCATCGTAAAAACTCAGTCATAGGTCTACCCGCTCATACGTCGGGCGGTATAAAAATGGTTAGAAAATGGGACATTTTGTGTATGTGCACTTCATAAGTAGAGTAAAAATTACAAGACAATTAGAAAATCAGCTTCAGTAAAATTTCGACCCCATCTTAGATATTTCGGATTCTGAGACGCAACTATATTGTTAAGCATGTTAATTATATTAAACAAACCCGATACATGTATAATTGTATTATAGTAGATTAAAATAATATTACCTTGCAATTGGATAATTAGTAATAATCCAACAAAACACTGTGCCATTATTTATGATATATGTGTTTAGGAATTCTGTAAACACAAGCGTATGCCATTGTTAGGCACTGTACAGGACGTTTGTAAATTGGAACTAATAGGTATTTCTCGGAAAATCCTAGATAAATGTATTCGTCGTTTCAATGCTAAGGCCGAGTAATTATGGCAAATCAGAACTCAACTTGCATAAAATCCTTGCTCAATTAACTGTTAAACTCCACCTGCAAAATATTAGAAAGGCGGAGCTATGCATTGATTGACATTGAGGAACAAACACATGACTGCATGTTGATTGCTAGACAAAGGAAGCCAATTTTGTTGGCGAGAAATGTGTTGCTTTATGGCTTCAGACAGGAAGTGGCTTTCCTTTGATGACGTCAAACTGTCAATTCACACAAAGTGCAAATTTTCAAAGACTTTTACTGACTCTTTGTTTACACATGCTAACATTAAACTTTAGATTAAATTATCAAAATAAGGCAAAAGTGATGTTGACATTTATGATTACATTAAAATTCGCTTCAGTTGAAATACAATGTTTTGCGTTGTTAATCAACGATTTTTAATGACAACAACAACCTTTAAAACCATTACCGGAACGACACGGGGATTGATCTTCCTCAATTTTCAAAAACGAAATTTCATGAACAATCTCATAAGTTGAGACTATAATTTTAATCAATTTTTGGAGGAAAAAAATCTCAACTTCATTTTTACAGTATTCATGACTTACCATATGGGTCATTTTTTTCAAGATATAAGTAGTATTGTATTTCAATATCACACTATACAATGGCAACTCCTGACTTGCCTTATGAGTCCTTGTTTTTATTTTACCCCCACAAACAAAGTTTAGGGGGGTATATAGCAGTGAGCTTGTCGATCTGTTGGTCTGTCTGTGGGTCGGTCCGTATTAAGTGTCCGCTCTTTAATTATATCCCCACAAATTGAAGTTTAGGGGGCTATATAGGAGTAAGCTTGTCTGTCGGCCGGTCCGCATTAAGTGTCCGCTCTCTATTTCAAGTAGTTTTCATCCGATCTTCACCAAACTTGGTCAGAAGTTGAATTTAAATGATGTCTAGGCCAAGTTCGAACATGGGCCTTGTTGGGTCAAAAACTAGGTCACGGGGTCACTTAGTGCGTTTTAAACATTCAGCATGTTGTCTGCTCTCTATTTCAAGTAGTTGTCATCCGATCTTCACCAAACTTGGTCAGAAGTTGTATCTAGATGATCTTAAGGCCAAGTTCGAACATGGGCCTTGCCAGGTCAAAAATTAGGTCATGGGGTCACTTAGTGGGTTTTAAACATTCAGAATGTTGTCTGCTCTCTAATTCAAGTAGTTTTCATCCCATATTCACCAAACTTGGTCAGAAATTGTATCTAGATGATGTCTATGCCAAGTTCGAACATGGGCCTTGCCGGGTCAAAAACTAGGTCACGGGGTCACTTTTTTAGTACGTTTTACACATTGAGCATGGTGTCTGCTCTCTATTTCAGGTAGTTTAAATCCGATCTTCTTCACACTGGGTCAAAAGTTGTAACTAGATGATGTGTAGGTCAAGTTCGAGCATGGGCCATGCCGGGTCAAAAACTAGGTCACGGGATCACTTAGTGTGTTTTAAACCTCACCATGTTGTCCGCTCTCTAATTCAAGTAGTTTTTATCCAATCTTCACCAAAATTGGTCAGAAGTTGTATCTTGATAATGTCTAGAGCAAGTTTGAACATGGGCCTTGCCGGGTCAAAAAGAAGGTGACGGGGTCACTTAGTGTGTTTTAAACATCACAATGTTGTCCGCTCTCTAATTTAAGTAGTTTTAATCCGATCTTCACCAAACTTGGTCAGAAGTTGTATCTAGATGATCTTAAGGCTAAGTTAGAACATGGGCCTTGCCGGGTCAAAAACTAGGTCACGGGGCCACTTAGTACGTTTTACACATTGAGCATGGTGTCTGCTCTCTGTTTCAAGTAGTTTAAATCCGATCTTCACCACACTTGGTCAGAAGTTGTAACTAGATGATGTGTAGGTCATGTTCGAACATGGGCCATGCCGGGTTCAAAAACTAGGTGACGGGGTCACTTAGTGTGTTTTAAACCTCACCATGTTGTCCGCTCTCTAATTCAAGTAGTTTTTATCCAATCTTCACCAAAATTGGTCAGAAGTTGTATCTTGGTAATGTCTACAGCAAGTTTGAATATGGGTCATGCCGGGTCAAAAACAAGATCACAGGGTCACTTAGGGCGTTTTAAACATCACAATGTTGTCCTCTCTCTAATTCAAGTAGCTTTCATCCGATCTTCACCAAACTTGGTCAGAAGTTGTATCCAGATGATGTCTAGGTCAAGTTTGAATATGGGTCATGCCGGGTCAAAAACTAGGTCACGGGGTATCTTAGTGCATTTTAAACCTAACAATGTTGTCCGCTCTCTAATTCAAGTAGTTTTCATCCAATCCTCACTAAACTTGGTCACAAGTTTTATCTATATGATGTCTAGAACAAGTGAGAACATGGGCCATTCCGGGCCTAAAACTAGGTCACGGGGCAGGGCCCTCAATCTAGCAAATCTGCCGCCGAATTTCGGAGGCAGTCCCCCACCTGAAAAGTATACTTTTTTCCCCTTGTTTTTTTGTTTTTTTTTTTAATAGAAAGATATGTCTCATGATTTTTATATCTCAATGATATTTCAATTTAATTTTTTCAAACATACTAAATTATGAAAAATGCAATGAATATAGTGCAAACATGTACAAATGAAATAATGAGAGAGTAAGTAAAAAAATCCCCCAAAAAGGGAAACGCCGCGAAAATTCCCCCTCCTAAGGGCTGCGGACCCCTTCCCCCAAAGTAACATTCAGCATGGTGTCCGCTCTCTAATTCAAGTAGTTTACATCCGATCTTCACCAAACTTGGTCAGAAGTTTTATGGAGATGATCTTAAGGCCAAGTTAAAACATGGGCCTTTCTGGGTCAAAAACTAGGTCAAGGGGTCACTTAGTGCGTTTTAAAAATTGAGCACGGTGTCCGCTGTTTTTTGTGAAGACGACATGCAAAATATTATGTGTCAATGCGGCATGTGGGGGTATTCGTCACGTCTTTGACAAAGCTCTAGTTCAAGTTGTTTTCATCCGATCTTCACCAAACTTTGTCAGATGTTGTATCTAGATGATGGTAAGGTCAAGTTCGAAAATAGGGTCATGCCGGGTCAAAAACTAGGTCACGGGGTTACTTAGTGCTTTTTAAACATCAAGCATGGTGTCCGCTCTCTAATTTAGTTTTCATTGGATCTTCACCAAACTTGGTCAGAAGTTGTAATTAGATGATGTCTAGGCCAGTTCGAACACGGGTCATGGCAGTTCAAAAACTACGGTAGGTGAAAAACTACAGTAGGTCACGGGGTTACTTAGTGCTTTTTAAACATTGAGCATGGTGTCCGCTCTTGAATTCAAGTAGTTTTCATCCGATCTTCATCAAACTTGGTCAGAAGTTGTCTCTAGATGATGTCTTAGTCAAGGTTGAATATGGGTCATGCTGGGCCAAAAACTAGGTCATGGACTCACTTAGTGCGTTTTAAACATTGAACATGGTGTCCGCTGTTTTTTGTGAAAACAACATGCAAAATATTCTGTGTCAATGCGGCATGTGGGGGTATTCGTCATGTCTGTGACAAAGCTCTAGTTATATTAAAAGTAATGATACAAGAATTAAAGCATCGGCAGTCATCAATATTTTACGTTAATAACTTTGGCTGCTGTAGCAAGTCTTACCTTGTCCTTTTTGGAAATCCAAATGTCTGTAAAGTTATTTTATAGTAAATTCTGTAAATGCTTGATCATATATTTTTGATAAAGATACAATTAAAAACCTGTTGTGAGACAAATTATTTCATGCTACGGGATAAAGCTTGTATCTGGCTTCATAATGGCTTTGCAGTACAAACATTGATCTGCAAGGAGTGGTTTAAGGCTTTTTACACATTGTAAGCTTTTAGGAAGACATTCATCTTATTGATTTGTCCAGAATTGTTACAGTTGATAGCTTTTTATTAATTTTTATGAAGATTTGTTTAAAAAAAAAAAATCCCTTTGACACAAAAATTATTCAGGTTTTAAAAAGTGATATATTTTTTTTAAAGGCACACATGATTTTTCAATTTTTAAGCTTTTTGAAATTAAATACTTGCCAAAAATATCATAAGTATTGTTACCAAACTTACTCTGCAGATTAAGTAGATATAAAAGTATTCTCTATTATGTCTTAGAGCAGATTATCATTTGATGTGCATTAGCAGAGGGGGTAATCACATGATAGTCAAGATGGCGATGCCCATGCCGAGGCAGTAATTTTACGCGATTTATACCCTTCATTAAATTTGTTTACTTGTTAAATGATGCTCACTTTCCAGCCATATCAGTAAAAAGGTGATTGCATTATTTCGTAATCGTATTTGAATTCGCTTTATATCTTGACTTTACTCTCCGGTTATTTTCTTAGTGGAGCCCTAATTAGATCATCCTGCTTAGAAATTTTACAGCGAGTAAAGTCGATATATAGAGCGAATATTACTATGAAATAAATGCCAGTAACTTTCTTGCTAATATGGCTGAAAAGTGAGGGGAATTAAAAAACTTAATTCAATAAATAAAAGGTATGAAACGGCGAAAAAAAGCTGCCTCTGCATGGACGTTTCCATCTTGATAATCACATGATTACCCCCTCTGATAAGGGTAATTTGATCTAGTTTATCATTTTTGATGTAATTGCTTTTTAATACAAGTATCCTGTTTGATAGTCATCAACACTTCAGTTATAACAAAGAAGCTTGAAATTTATTATATTGACACTCTATATATTTTAACAGAAATATACATGGTATGATGTATATGTTTTTTAGTCTTCATATCAATAAACAATTCAAATATGGTACACTGTCATGATCTTAAACATCTTGTATTCTAAATAAAAAAAGCAGTATGTTTTGTTATCATGTTCTAAATGCAGAATAATTTATTTGGTAAGCATTTCTTAACCTTTCTTATCTATTTAATTAATGTAGATTATAAATATGGGCTGGTAATCAATAAGCACTGTTATTAATTTCTGTCCATGTAAAAATGAGTATTGTGAAGCCCCTTTCAAAGAGACCAGAATATGGCAATAACACTGTCCATCTGTCTGTCTGTCCATCTGTCTGTCTGTGCAAGTTTCAGAGCTCTCAGCCATATCTTCATCATATATTGATGGATTTTATATTAACTTCACACAAATAAATTATGAACTATCACTACATAACATGTCCTATGTAATGCTCTTCTCCATACCATAAAGGTCAAGGTCACACATAGAGGTCAGAGGTGCTAGTTTGCAATATAACAGCTTGTCTGGACTGTAGCTTTGTCATTCATCATGCGATTTAAAAATATTTTCCACAAATAATTAAGAAATGGTGTTTGGGGTGTATCACCCGTCTCTCTGCCTGAAACAGTGTTTTTGTTTGTTCAAATTTGGGTCTGGTAGGGGGACCCATTCCCAAAATAAGAAAAATTGGTTAAAGCCACACAACTTATTTGGCATAGTAGATTTAAGAAATAGAAACACTGTTTCTGCTCAATAACCTGAGTTTTGTTGGAGGTTTTTAGCTGACATTGGCTGTATGTAGATACATTCATTTGTAACTTACATTAAGACCTAAGCATTGGACTTTACAATTATTTTAATGAAATTAATAATTCAAACATTGAAAACATGGTGTCATGGAGTTTTTTCTTGTTTTTGAAAATATAGAAAATAATTAACATCAATAGACACCTAGACAAGTGGTTAAAAACTTCAAATCTCGCTCATAATATTCACCTATATGCATTCCTGACTGCACGGTATGGAGTTTAGCGATGTACATTTGGCTGAATCTGTACATTATACTGCCGATTGCATTCTCAAGGAGGGTGTCGACACTTTCTGCTTCAGTTATTACATGATTGTGTGGGTTAGTTATGCTGATCAGGTCAAAAATGCCCCTAAACTACAGCAAATATTGTTAGTTTTGGCACTTTATCTTTCTAGTAAACACATAACTTGTTATTTTTAATTTCTTAAATACGTGTACATGTTTTAGCAATAGCCTTCATCAGTAGTAAACATTAACCCTTTGCATGCTGGGAAATTTGTCGTCTGCTAAAATGTCGTCTGCTGAATTGATAAAATTAGCATTTTCTTCGATTTTTTTTTAAAGAATACTATCAGAATAGCAAACAGTTTGGATCCTCAGATGAGACACCACGCTCTGTGGTGTCTCATCTGGATCCAAACTGTTTGCAAAGGCCTTAAATATTCGGTTCCCGCATTGTAAGGGTTAAGTCAGGCAGTGCCTTCAACATCATACTGTACTGTAACTATGTTTTGCGGAAAATATACATAACACAATTATAATATAACACAATACAAAGATAGATCCAAGTTAATACATCTGGGTATTAGTAAAAATATAGTTTAAAAAAAAATGTAAAAGACAAACAACAAATGTATATGTAAACAATGCTTACGGTATGTTCTATATATAATAAATTTTTAATGTGAAGACAGTTATTAATCCTAGTTTTTTGTCCCCTACCGGTTTCACTGGAGGGGACTTATGGTTTTCGCTCTGTGTGTCTGTCTGTCTGTCACACTTTTCTGGATCCTGCGATAATTTTAAAAGTTCTAAATATTTTTTCATGAAACTTAAAAAACATCGATAGATGGCAATATAGACATTATGCACGTCATTTCATTTTGTTCCTATGTCAAAAATTCTTGTTTCTATGGCAACAAATAGACTAGAAATACTGCTGAAAATGGTGGTTTTCTGAATACTGCGATAACTTTAAAAGTTCTTCATATTATTTCATGAATCTTGACACATGGATAAATGGCAATATGGACATTATGCACGTCATTTCATTTTGTTCCTATGAAAAAAAATTCTGGTTGCTAAGGCAACAAATAACTAGAAATGGCGCGGCAGAGGCCGACGCGTATCCCCACGCCGAATGTTTGACCTAGGTGTGCCCCAGGGTTGGTAATGGGGCCATGCATAGCTGAGATTGACCGTATTGTCATAAGAGAAGTTCAGTATCAATTTGAAGTGAATCAGTGTAGAAAAGAAGAAATTATAGTAAAAGGCAATTTTGGATGGGTGTGGTCTATGTGGGCGGGGCCCCAGGGTTGGTAATGGGGCCATGCATAGTTGAGATTGACCGTATTGTCATAAGAGAAGTTCAATATCAATTTGAAGTGAATCGGTGTAGAAATGAAGAAATTATAGTAAAGGCAATTTTGGGTGGGTGTGGTCTATGTGGGCGGGGCCCCAGGGTTGGTTATGGGGCCATGCATAGTTGAGATTGACCCTAATGTCATAAGAGAAGTTCAGGATCAATTTGAAGTGAATCCGTGTAGAAATGAAAAAATTATAGTAAATGGAATTTTTTGGTGGGTGTGGCCTATGTGGGCGGGCGCCCCAGGGTTGGGATTGGGGCCATGCATAGTTGAGATTGACCCTAATGTCATAACAAAAGTTCAGTATCAATTTGAAGTGAATCCGTGTAGAAATGAAAAAATTATAGTAAATGGAAATTTTTGGTGGGTGTGGCCTATGTGGGCGGGGCGCCCCAGGGTTGGGAATGGGGCCATGCATGGTTGAGATTGACCGTATTGTCATAAGAGAGGTCCAGTATCAATTTGAAGTGAATCGGTGTAGAAATAAAGAAGTAAATGTAAAATAACCGAAAAAAATGAGTGATAATTTCTGACGTGGCCCCACCCCAACCGCTATAACTTTTGACCCAGGGGTCAGATCAAAATTCCAAATAGTGCAGGGTCGCACATATGCTCATAGCTACCATGTGTGTAAGTTTCAAGGTTCTAGTGCTTTTAGTATAGGAGGAGATAGTGGCCAGGACGGACGGACAGACAGACAGACGGACGGACGGACGGACGGCGGAGATAACCACAATATCCCCACCTTTTTTTCAAAAAGCGTGGGGATAAAAAATAAATAAAAAAATCTGACAATGGTGGAGCCGGTAGGGGACATATATTGCTTGTCAATAGTCTTGTTTTTTTTGTATCCTGAATATCTCTTTGCATAAATTGTTGCTTTTAAATAAAATACCACACCTGTTACGTTCACTGTTTTAATTTTACATGTACATTCATGATCCACTATAATCTCATCAGGAAATTTAATTAAAAACAAATTACATCAGTTTTATCATGAGCTATCATAATGTGTCAGGTCTGTTCATCAATTTTGTCCATTTTGTGTTTCTTTATTCTTTATACTCAGATACAGAAAATTGTAACCCGCTGTTGCTAGTTTAAACGTGGTTATAAAAACAGCAACGGTGGTAACATCAATTACTGCTGTAGTTCATAACTAGAATTACTAGAGTAGAGTCTATGCAATATTGTAAGTGGTATCCCAGGGGAAACTAATTAAGTTGTAACTTCAAGGTTACTTCTGCATATTGTGTTAGAGATTGGGGTTAGAGATAGAGAGATTTTTTTCTATTTTGTTGCTGTTATGTTTAGCAGGTAGCATTCATTTCCAGCTACTGTGTATGTGGAGGTAAAACATATTTGGTTAACATTTGCATCAATGATTTACCATCAATGCTTGTAGCAGTAAAAGAAAACAAAAAAAAAATCAAAAACACATGTTATTTTTATGGATATAACAGCATTATCAGCTCACCTGAGAACAATGTGCTCATGGTGAGCTTTGCAATCGCCTTTTTTCCGTTGTCTGTCATCCGCCTTGCAGCGTCAACATTTGCCTTGTTAACACTCTAAAGGCTACATTCATTGTCAGATCTTCATGAAATTTGGTCAGAAGATTTGTCCCAATTATATCTTGGACAAGTTCACAAATGGTTCCATGGTCGCAAGGGGTGGGGCAATTTTTCTTATATGGCTATAGTAAAACCTTGTTAACATTCTAGAGGCCACATTTAGTGTTCAATCATCATGAATCTTGGAAAGAAATTTGTCCCAATAATATCTTTGAAAATGGTTCCGGTTGCTTGAAAAATATGGCTGCCATGGACGAAGCATTTTTCCTTATATTGCTATATAAGGCTGTTGTAAAATACTCGAGAGGCAACATTTATAGTCCGATTTCATGAAACTTGGTCAGGATATATTTGTCCCAATGATATCTTGGACAAAATTGAAAATTGTTTCAGATGGTTGAAAACATGGCCACTCGGGGGTAGGGCATTTTTCCTTATATGGCTATAGAAAAACCTTGTTAGCTCTCAAAAGTTACATTTATTGTTCACTCTTAGTGAAACTTGGTCAGAACATTTGTGCTAATGATATCTTGGGCTGCACAGAACAGGTCACATCCTTTGTATCTCAGGTGAGCGGCTTTTGACCTTTCAGGCTCTCTTGTTTTTAACTAGGAACCTGTCCATAGATTGATAAAAGAACACATTTTTAGCTCAGTGTTTTCAGAGAAAACCCGAGGTATTGTCATAGCCAGCTCGTCGTGTCGTCCGCTGTCCCCCGTCTGACGTCAGCGTCGTACTTAAACCTTAACATTGGCTCTAAAATCAAAGTGCTTCCACCTACAATTTTGAAACTTCATATGTAGATGCACCTTGATGAGTTCTACACGCCACACCCATTTTGAGGTCACTAGGTCAAAGGTCAAGGTCACAGTGACCTGTAAAAAAATAAAAAAGAGAAAAATTCTGACAAGCTTTCATTTATTATGCTCCCCTAATTTTTTTTTTTGGGGGGGAGCATATAGTCGCCGCTTCGTCTGTCCGTGCGTGTGTCCGTCCGTGTGCCCGTCCGTGCACAATTTTTGTCTGGGCTATTTCTGAGCGATTAATGACTGGAATTCAATTAAACTTAATGGGATGCTTCACTACCAAGAGGAGATGTGCATATTATCAGCTGGTTCTGGTCAGATGATTTTTCACAGAGTTATGGCCCTTTGAAATTTTCCATTAACTGTACATATAGTGCAATTCTTGTCCGGGCTTTTCTCAGCAACTAATGACCAGAATTCAATAAAACTTTATGGGAAGCTTCACTACCAAAAAGTGATGTGCATATTATCAGCCAGTTTTGGTCGGATGATTTTTCACAGAGTTATGGCCCTTTGAAATTTTCCATTAACTGTACATCTAGTGAAATTCTTGTCTGGGCTATTTCTCAGCAACTAATGACTGGAAATCAATGAAACTTTATGGGAAGCTTCACTACCAAGAGGAGATGTGCATATTATCAGCCGGTTATGGTCGGATGATTTTTCACAGAGTTATGGCCCTTTGAAATTTTCCATTGTACATAAAGTGCAATTCTTGTCCGAGCTATTTCTCAGCAACTTATTACGGGAATTCAATGACACTTTATGGGAAACTTCACTACAGACAGGAAATGTGCATATTATCAGCCGGTTATGGTCGGATGATTTTTCACAGAGTTATGGTCCTTTGAAATTTCTATAAACTGTACATACATGTATAGTGCAATTCTTGTCCGGGCTATTTCTCCCCAACTACTGACTGGAATTCAATGAAGCTTTATGGGAAGCTTAACTACCTTGAGGAGATGCGCATGTTATTTGTGGGTTCTGGTTAGATGATTTATTTAAAAAGCTATGGCCCTTTGAAATTTTTAAGTTGCTAAACCATCCATCATATTATTTTGTCCGAAGTTATGCCCCTCAAGACGTTTCCTTTTATCTGAATATAAAGTGCAATATTGTGAAAAAAAAACAAAAAAACTTTGGGAAGCATCAACTGTCTCCGATGGTTTCTTGTTCAAAACTGCACCGGTATCCGAGCAGCGCACCCGTTATGCGGTGCTCTTGTTTGACAATCTTTCAAGTTTTATTGACAGTTTGTAAATTGTTTCAACTTTTATAAACAGTTTAAAAAACTTAAGGAACGTTTTCAGTACAGTGTAAGTTTATGCAACATCTTAAGAAATATTGGAAGAAAAAACAGAAAGTTGTATGAAAAAGGTGTAATACGACTCTTAAACCTCAGATACTGTTTCCAATAGTTTGCTAGTGGTACACCATGTACATTTCATTTATTAACAATTTATCTTCTACTAATGTTTTTCCAGCCAAAAAATGTCAAGGACCAATTTTTAAGAATTATTTAAAATAATATTTTAGTAAGCATTAATGAAGACCTTAATGTATGGGAATCATTTCATGACTACTTTTTATGCCCCCCTTCGAAGAAGAGGGGGTATATTGCTTTGCACATGTCGTTCTGTCGGTCGGTCTGTCGGTCCGTCCACCAGGCGGTTTCCAGATGATAACTCAAGAACGCTTGGGCCTAGGATCATGAAACTTCATTGGTACATTGATCATGACTCGCAAATGAGCCCTATTGATTTTGAGGTCACTAGGTCAAAGGTCAAGGTCACGGTGACCCGAAATAGTAAAATGGTTTCCGGATGATAACTCAAGAATGCATACGCCTAGGATCATGAAACTTCATCATTAGATAGATCATGACTCGCAGATGACCTCTATTGATTTTGAGGTCACTAGGTCAAAGGTCAAGGTCACGGAGACCCAAAATAGTTTAATGGTTTCCGGATGATAACTCAAGAACGCTTACACCTAGGATCAAGAAACTTCATAGGTACATTGATCATGACTCGCAGATGACCCCTATTGATTTTGAGGTCACTAGGTCAAAGGTCAAGGTGACCCGAAATAGGAAAGTGATTTTCGGATGATAACTCAAGAATGCATACTCCTAGAATCATGAAATTTCATAGGTAGATTGATCATGACTCGCAGATGATCCCTATTGATTTTGAGGTCACTAGGTCAAAGGTCAAGGTCACGGTGACCCGAAATAGTGTAATGGTTTTCGGATGATAACTCAAGAACGCTTGGGCCTAGGATCATGAAACTTCATGGGTAGATTGATCATGACTCGCAGATGACCCCTATTGATTTTGAGGTCACAAGGTCAAAGGTCAAGGTCACGGTGACCGAAATAGTTAAATGGTTTCCAGATGATAACTCAAGAACGCTTACACCTAGGATCATGAAACTTCATAGGTACATTGATCATGACTCGCAGATGACCCATATTGATTTTCAGGTCACTAGGTCAAAGGTCAAGGTCACGGTGACCGGAAACAGTTAAATTGTTTCTCGATGATAACTCAAGAACGCTTTTGCCTAGGATCATGACACTTCATAGGTACATTGCTCATGACTCGCAGATGACCCCTATTGATTTTTAGGTCACTAGGTCAAAGGTCAAGGTCACAGTGACAAACGTATTCACACAATGGCTGCCACTACAACGGACAGCCCATATGGGGGGCATGCATGTTTTACAAACAGCCCTTGTTTAAGATAATATTATTTTAGCAAATATAATATGCATTAGCCATCAAAAGGAATATGATCGTGTTGGTGTGTTTATCAGGGAATAATACGGTATATTGAATTAAAGTGATAGGTTTGGCTGGATGTAATTCTCACGATGGAACTTGTCAATATTGGCTCATGTCTGTGATGATTGCATGTTGATTAACATTATGAGAGTTCCTGTGTAACAAATCGGTCCTTAGGCGAGCTGTTTAGCAGGCATCCATCCATCAACTCGTCTGTCTACAGGCAGCTGATATTGGTTTTGCATGATGTGGATATACCAAACACATCTATGAGAAATCAATAATAGTGAGTCAATGTGTTGGGATGTTCATTAATACTCATTATCTATTTGTAACCTATACAATAAATAATAGGCTCTCTATATTAAGTAAGCATCGTTTGCCCAGATGTTTGGATTTGTACTTGAGTTTAAAGGGACCGTAAACCGTGATTGACGAAAAAAGAAAAGTTCTAAAATACCATATTTTTTTTACAATTATTAGTTTATACATGTATTGATTCAAATATCACGACTGGTATAATACATTAGTTGAAAAAAGTTCATATTTTCAGCATATTCGGTAATACAATTTCGCGATGTGAAATCGAAAGTACACTGTACATCGCAAAAAAGGTGACATAACAATTTACACACTATAAATAACGCAAGTAGATTGATCAGTTTATATATAAAATATAAACAATTCACTACGCATGCACAATTTGCATTCCTAGGTTTACCAAGTGACGACGATGACCAATCTACTTGCGTTACTTATAGTTAACTGGTAGTTACCTGGTACAAATGTACCTGTACCAAGTAAAATTTATTACCAAATATACTGAAAATATGAAAATTTAACAACTTTTTTCAAGTAATGTAATATACCAGTCGTGTTATTTTAATCAATATGAACTAATAATTGTAAACAAATACGGTAATTTAGAACTTTTCTTTTTTAGTAAATCGCGGTTTTCAGTCCCTTTAAATGATAGTGCACCTATTTTCCTATTTTCCAACAGTGCAGTTTAAGGTCTTAAAAAATGTCTAGACTTTTTACATCTGGGAAATAGTTGTCATAGCAGTGAATGAAAAAAGGCTCGGTGGAGATTAGAATGATATACAAAAAAGAATGATATAAAAGGATTATGGTTTGATGTCACCTTTTATTATATAAACTTAAATACTATAAAAGGGTGGTTGTGGACTGGCTGCATACATGTAATTGTTTTATATATAGCTACATAGGAGTGCTATATATATATGTATTGCTCTTGTTTGGTAATTGCATCAATGAACATTTAATTAAAGTTAATTCAAGATCGCTGTGGGGTAGTGGTTATGGTGTCCGCTTACAGACCAGGTGGTCACAGTTTCAAGCTGCGCTGTACGAGCGTTCTTTAGATCTCCCCCAAAGACACAAACTGACCAAGCAATGGATCTTCCCAGGAAACGGACTTAACCCTTTGCATGCTGGGAAATTTGTCATCTGCTAAAATGTTGTCTGCTGAATTTCTAAAATTAGCATTTTCTTCGATTGTCTTCCAATGAATACTATCAGAATACTGTACAGCCAAAGCGGCACAAACATAATCCGCGGCTACGCCACGGCCAGATTATTAGTCCTCCGCGGGAGAATCCTGTGTTCACTCGGCATCGATCCGCGCAAAGACGCCGAGTCTGTATTAGCTTCGCGTACTTTCGCGGAGTAAATCCGCCGCATACGTACGCGGCGGATTGAGTGAAAAGATATCCACCTACATGTACATACATGTATGTGTAGCGTAGAATTAATTACGCGCAAATGTTTATGTTTCGTTCGATTATCATTATTAAATTTGTAATCCGAAACACACTTCCGAATTTTAATGCTAACGCGTCCTTTGGCAAATTCTAGCGTCAAATAAACAGTGCTAAAATATCATTTTTTTCATAAAAAGCGTGCGAAAATTATGCAGACATGTAGAATTTCGTTTGGAAAGTTTGGGTGTATTTTGTGTTGTATAAATACATGAACATCACGTCAGGCGTAAATCGCATGTTCAGTGGAAAAAAACGCCCCGATTAGACGTTATATCATCATCTCTATAAATAGTAACAAATGCCAAAATGTATTTGATACTGAAGGAAATATCGAGAATGTTTGTGTATCGTAAATATTTACCAGCGTTTGCTTTAAAACTGGAATATACGGGATTATCGGGTAATTAGTAGCGATATTAACTGTATAATATGAACAAAATAAAACGTGTTTATATACGCATATTCAAACAATAGTTATAATAAGCTGATAATTAACAAAACAACAAATACGTCGTCACCGTCTTGATTATTGATGTTGCTTCAAACTGCTAATTTTCTCAGCTAAAATATAATAGCAGAATCAACATGCAATTAATTTATAAATCCACCATATGCTGGAGCCTTGACCACTTGTATGTGCAAAAACATAATTACGTGACCTTGTTTATGTGTGAAATACATACACTACGGGCGGGAAACAAACTTAATTGGCCAGACACATTAAGTATGCTTACATGTATATGCTAATACAATCCGCGCACAATAAATTTATTATGATTTTAATTATTATTATAATTGTTCTTTCAAAATGTGTTAACTACATGTAACTAATAATTTAAAAAAATATTTTTAATTTCATGATGCGCATCGACTCGGCATCATGTCGCTAATCGCGGCATGCCTTGGCGGACAGATGCGAAGTTTCGCAGCGAAATGCGACTTGCCGCCGCATACTGACGCGGCTTCAAGGACTGACGCGGCATCGACTTGTTTCGCCTTGCCGCCGCGGAATACGTTTGTTCCGCTTTGGCTGTACTGTAGCAAACAGTTTGGATTCTGATGAGTCTGGATCTGGATCGAAACTGTTTGCAAAGGCCTTCAAAATTTGGTTCCAGCACTGAAAGATGTAAGCGTTTTAGAAAGCATGCATCTTTTGATGCAGTGAAGCTAAAGAAAATAGGTTTAAACTGAAATTAATTAGTAATATTTAATCAGATTCATATGTGTTCTGTATTTCAGGTTCTACATATGAACAGTTGGTCAGACAGATTGGCCTGGAAAGGTAAGGTCTTACTTAATAACAGTCATCATAACAACTAGTTTGACCTAGAAAACCCAAAAACCAGGGATTATATTTTTGTCGGTGCTAGACCGATTGGGGTCATGAAAGACTGATTGAAAATCCCAAACAGTCAGTCCTATTCTGTTTGCTAAAATTCCCATGTCATGAAATCGCTTACACAGTGGACATGCTAACACCCCCTAATATATTTACATTCTTATCTCGATTAGGTGTGATATACCATTCGCTGCAGTCTCTAAACCGGTCAGGACCAGTTTATTGCATGTCATCCGACTAGTATGACCCCAAGCAGCGAAGATTCGCGCGGTTGTGTATTAGTCATGCGTGAATAACCCGTTTCAATATCAATCGATTATTTCAATGGCTTATACCTAGCACACTAATTAATCGGTCCGTAATGTGTACTCGTCCAGGATAAAATCGTTGACAGTTACTTCGGAGATGGGAATCTTGATGTTATCCTCGTGGAAATTGTGCATTTTATGCATGAAACAGTAAACTTTCATATAAACAAGGAAGAAAATCGGATATTCTGCAATAATTGTGGGCGGACCTTATACACTGAAAGCACGCGCTGTAACAAAACAAAACATGCCGATACATTTTCCACCAGCATAATAATCCGGCAATAAATGAATGAAAGTCGCGGATCTGATCGACAGAACAGCCGAAAGTTATTTTATGGGCGGAACTTCCCACAAATCAAGTCAAGTCAAGTCAAGTAATATTTATTTATAAAGTCGGGGTTTTAAACATGATAAACACAAGCTCTGAAGAGCTTTTAAAGCCGACTTATACATAACATTACATGATAACAACATGATATATAGTACATTCAATGAACACATAGTTATAAATATCCTGTAGTTGAGAAACAACAGAGAATATGAGTTTGAGTAAAATATTGCTTTAAAAGACTAGAGGTAACTTAATACATGTATTTCTTAAAAAACAAAAAAAAACAAAAACAAAAAAAACTAGCGTTTACATGTACTTAAAATATCAGACAAATTTAGAACTACAAGGCTTAGTAATGAACAAATAAATAGTGTACAAGGCATGCAATCATGAAAGGACAAACATTAAAATGAAAAGCAGTACAAAGGAAAACCAAGGAACATAAAACACGTTGAACATATCATAAAAAAACACACCAGTACATATAGGAACATATATTAAGCAAGCTAAAAACATAAGATAGCAGCTAAAAATAACATAGAACATAAAAATTCAAAAGCTATATAATATCATTAAGAACAATCACAGCTTACAAGATGTTGTATACTTTAAGAACTCTATGACTTTTTAAAATATAATATATACAAATTATATATAATACGGCACAATTAAACATTAAGAGACTTTATAAAAATAGGGAACCTGATTAATTTTACATTGCTTGCATGTAACAAATATGTAAAACACACACATAAAAAGGAAAACATAAGGGTAGACATAAGGAAGCAAAGCAGGGAAATATAAAGCACTTAAGTTTACAAAACTAAGGCAAAGGGTTGGGATCATGCAGGGAAACATACATATTGGGAGACAATAGCAGAAAAACAGGGACATACCGTAATTACTCTATGTTTTCGGACACTCTAAGTTTCGGACAACCCTTTTTTTAGCAAAAACAATTATTTTTCGTGACTCTTAATTTTCGGACACACGAGTTTTCGACCATAATTAATTTCTCTAAGTTTTCGGACAGTATATTTACCAGCGCTATTTTACCAAATGTCGGTCCTGTTTTCGATATCTAATGACACTTCGATCATGGGGTTTTACGACCAGATTAACATCATAAAACATGGCAGGTGCATGCCTGAGGGCAACGGACCATTACATTTGTGTTATTGTGTAAATTACCTTGTAAACCGGTATTAAACAATTGTTTCGCCCGATAGCATAAGCGCTGTGACAATAACCAGGGGTAGTGCCAATTAACAGTTCAATTATCAACCGCAATGGTACTACACCTTCTCAGTAAAATAACTGTGACAAATACTAAACGCTTCAAAGTGTGATGGAAGGTATTATACAACAACTATCGGAAATGAACAACAAAGAATTCATATATTGCTTTTTTATCGTGTTAATTACAGGTTCATACTAGCGATTATCGGTACATCACTTGCTCATCTTTGAACTCGTTGGTCAAAGTACAACCTTGTAGTAACTTTCAGTCAAATAAATTAAGCATTTAAAATTATTAAAAATATAATAATATTAAAATATAACATATATAACTAATTTATACTATACGGCATGGTATTTTACAAGCGCGTGCTATTACCGTTATTCGTTGATACAATTGACGCTATTTTTGGACACTTCAATTTTCGACTCTTAGTTTTTGGACACCTGTATTTTGTGAATATTTTTTGTATCTAAGTTTTCGGACACGAACAAAATTAATTATTTTTAAGTGTCCGAAAACATAGAGTAATTACGGTATTTGTTTTAAACCCTTTCAGTGTCGCAGGCTGCAAATTTTAATATTTAAAATATATTTAGTTATTTATGCAAGATGGACAAGAGCTAACTGATCCATTCCAGTACCCAAGCATGGATTTAAAGGAGTTGAAGGATGAAATTTGCCTAAAGTGATTTGGTAAATTATTCCAGAGTTTTGCAGCTGTGTATCTGAAAGAGTTTATACCATACCTGGTTGTTCTTGGTTTAGGCAACCTTACTGTATATGAATATCTCAAATTATAAGAATGTTCTTTAATTTCAACAAAATCATGTAAATAAGAGGGTCCATCCTTATTATACATTTTAAAAAATTCTTGTGAAATTATTCTTAAGCGCCTTATTTTAAGGGATGGAAGACCAGACCTTGTGAGAAGAGCATCATAATCTGAAGTAAAATCATTGTTAATGAATCTTAGTGCTCTTTCTTGATTTTTTTCCATTTTCTTTGTATTTGTTTCATTTGTAAAGTGCCAGGTGAGTGGGCAATAATTAAAGTTTGATAAAATAAAAGATTGATACATTGTGATTTTACAAAGCAAACAAAACTAGAAATGGCGCAGCAGAGGCCGACGCGTATCCCCACGCCGCATGTTTGACCCAAGGGCGCCCCAGGGTTGATCATGGGGCCATGCATAGTTGAGATTGACTGTATTGTCATAAGAGAAGTTCAGTATCAATTAGAAGTGAATGGGTGTAAAAATAAAGAAGTTATAGTAAAAGGCAATTTTGGGAGGGTGTGGCCTATGTGGGCGGGGTGCCCCAGGGTTGGTAATGGGGCCATGCATAGTTGAGATTGACCGTATTGTCATAAGAGAGGTTCAGTATCAATTTGAAGTGAATCAGTGTATTAATGAAGAAATTATAGTAAAAGGCAATTTTGGGCGGGTGTGGTCTATGTGGGCGTGGCGCCCCAGGGTTGGCAACGGGGCCATGCATAGTTGAGTTTGACCGTTTTGTCATAAGAGAGGTTCAGTATCAATTTGAAGTGAATCAGTGTAGAAATGAAGAAGTTAATGTAAAATAACCTAAATTTTTTTTATAGTAAATGGAATTTTTTGGTGGGTGTGGCCTATGTGGGCGGGCGCCCCAGGGTTGGGATTGGGGCCATGCATAGTTGAGATTGACCCTAATGTCATAACAAAAGTTCAGTATCAATTTGAAGTGAATCCGTGTAGAAATGAAAAAATTATAGTAAATGGAAATTTTTGGTGGGTGTGGCCTATGTGGGCGGGGCGCCCCAGGGTTGGGAATGGGGCCATGCATGGTTGAGATTGACCGTATTGTCATAAGAGAGGTCCAGTATCAATTTGAAGTAAATCGGTGTAGAAATAAGAAGTAAATGTAAAATAACCTAAAAAAATGAGTGATAATTTCTGACGCGGCCCCACCCCAACCGCTATAAATTTTGACCCAGGGGTCAGATCAAAATTCCAAATAGTGCAGGGTCGCACATATGCTCATAGCTACCATGTGTGTAAGTTTCAAGGTTCTAGTGCTTTTAGTATAGGAGGAGATAGTGGCCAGGACGGACGGACAGACAGACGGACGGACGGACGGACGGACGGCGGAGATAACCACAATATCCCCACCTTTTTTTCAAAAAGCGTGGGGATAACAAAACAAATACACAAGAAAAATAATATACATTGTATAAAGCTTTAGTAAAAATCGTGTTAGAATCGAAATAATTCGTGTACTTTATTGTTTGTTGTTGAATAACCACGGCCGGAAGTTTAGATGTGTGGTATCAAATCACACAGATTAATAATATTGACAACGAAGAAAAAAAGTCAGATAAAACAGCACACGAAACACGGAGCGTATATTGACTCATCTAGAGTCCGTGCACGAAACAACATATCAAATGATAAAACCAATTGAGAAAACTCGTATTTACCGTTTAAAAAAATGCCTAAGGAAATTTAACTTGTACTTTTATTATACCACCTTCATGAATGGCAAAATCAATTGTATATATTTTAACATAATTTGTCATGATTTCGGATATGAATTTTCGGACACATTTTCCCCAGTTAAATCCAGACTGATTGATGTTGCCGGAAAATATGATCCCTGCCAAAAACATATGTTACTACTTGACATCAAGAAAACAAACATGTGTGGCTATCAGGGATCATATTTTCCTGCAACATCAATCGGTCTGGATTTGAATGGGAAAAAATTATCCGAAAATTTACATCCGAAATCATGACAAATTACTTTAAAATATATACCATTGATTTTGCCATTCATGAAGGTGGTATAATAAATGTAAAGTTAAAATCCCTAAGGCATTTTTTTTAAATGGAACATACAAGATTTCTCAATTGGTTTATCATTTGCTATTTCAATGTTGTTATTGTAGTCAATATTATTAATCTGTGTAAGTCTATACCGATGTTTTAAATCGTTGTCGACTCGATAATAGCTTACAAACATGCACTGAACCAAACAAATGTATGTGCGTAGGTTTGCAGCTGACAATAACAAAAGCAAATAAGAAATAATTCGTGTACGTAATAGTTTGTTTTTTCGAATAATCCACAGCCGATAGTTAAGATGCTAGAGGGATTAAATTACACGAGTGATTTGAAACCACTCATCTAAACTTCTGGTTGTGGGTTATGCAACAACAAACAATAAAGTACACAAATTATTTTGATTCTAACATGATTTTCATTTATTTATAGCTGGATAATTACGCTGGTTGAAAAAAATGTATCGGCATGTTTTGTTTAGTAACAGCGCGTGCTTTCAGTGTATAAGGTCCACCCACAATTATTGCAGAATATCCAACTTTCTTCTTTGTTTATATGAAAGTTTACTGTATCATGCATGAAATGCACAATTTCCACGAGGATAACATCGGGGTTTTCATCTCCGAAGTAACTGTCTGCGATTTTATCGTGGACGAGTACACATTACGGACCAATTTGTGTGCTAGGTATAAGCCAGTGAAATTATTGATTGATATGGACACAGGGTTATTCCCCGGGGTTATTCGCGCATGAACAATACACAACCCCGCTAATCTTCGCTGCTTGGGGTCATAGTCTGATACTAGTCGGCTGATGGCAATAAACTGGTCCTGA